>NC_056748.1:61665394-61847894 GCF_019279795.1 Protopterus annectens | reverse complement strand
ATTCACCTTTAGCATCCCTCGGCAAGCCTATGATGGATGTCTTTCTGGAGGCGAGAAGACCTAGTACTAGAAAATCTTGCTGACAAATGGAAAAGATTCTGTGCCTGGAATCAATCTTCCGGGATAAGCACAGCAGTGCCCAACATTCCTCAGATTTTACAATACTTAACTGAGATACTTCACAAGGGCCTGTCCTTTTCTTCCATAAAAATCCATGCCTCAGCCATTTCAGCTCATTACAACACAGAACCTCCCCTCTTCTCTCATCCTCTGCTAAAGCAGTATCTCAGGGGGGCCAAAAACTTAAGACCACCCAGGAGAGCTCCAACCCCTGCCGGGGACCTTAATTTTTTATTGGAGAAACTCACTCTCCCTCCTTTTGAGCCAGCTGATACTGCAGACCTAAAATTTATCTCCTGGAAAACTGCTTTCCTTTTTAGCAGTCACTTCAGCTAGAAGGATTTCCGAATTACAGGCTCTTATGGCAGTGGAGCCTTTCATCATTTTTCATGCGGACAGGTTTTCTCTCAGGACCAACCCATCCTTCATGCCCAAGGTGGTATCCAGTGTGGCTATTAATCAGACCATTCATTTGCCAACTTTCTTTCCCAATCCACAGAACAAGGGGGAGCAGATTCTGCATTCATTGGATGTACACAGACAACTTCGATTTTACTTAAACAGGACTAAATCTCAAAGAAAATCTGAACAACTGCTGGTAGCATTTGCTGCAGTGGCAGAGGGAAAGGCTATTTCAAAGCAAACCATTTCCAAATGGATAAACCATTGTATTTGCTTCTGCTATAAGCACCATGGAAAAACTATCCCCCAGGGGATCAGATCCCATTCCACCAGGGCTGCATCTTCTTCTACAGCCTTTCTCAGAGGTGTTCCTACCAGGGGCATTCTAGAAGCTTCTACCTGGAGCTCAGTTCATATGTTCACCAAACATTATCATTTACCACTTTTCTCTAAATCCAGGGCTGGGTTTGCCACTGCTGTCCTGCAGGGCCTTATAGCTGGTCCTAATGCTGTATAATTTCCTCCTCCCAACCATAGCTTTGGGAATCTACCCAAATGCAATGACTGCAACAATGAAACACGAATAACATAGTACAGTTGTGTACACTTACCATAAATGTAGATGTTCGAGTGCATTCACTGTTGCAGTCCTGGTTACCCTCCCTCCCGCCCCCTATTTTTCTCTGGCTATATCTCTCCTTTCTTTTACTATGCTTAAAAGCCCTTTTGGTGTATTTGCTTTTGGTTGGAGGTATGTTTTTGTGTTCTTAATTTTATTTGCTCCCCATTTGCGGGGCACCTGACATCCGGGGCAAGAAAAACTGATGTAATGGTGTCGGCTGCATGTTTTATACACCTGACGACCTGACGTCATGGAAGAAGGGACAGCAACCAACGCAGGACCCAAGACTTTGTTAATCAGGCGGACTGAGGGCAACCTGCCAGCAGATTACCCCAAATGTAATGACTGCAACAGTGAATACACTCTAACATCTACATTTATGGTAAGTGTACACAACTGTACTTTTCTTTTACTCTGTCAAAGTATCGATGACATTTCAAAAGGGGATTGAGACATGACTTTTTGTAGGTCTGGCATTTTGCATCATACTTTTATTGTAGGCTTTGTGCTTAACTTCTGCCCAGTATGCTGATTTGCCCTGAGTACAGTAATAAATGATTATATCAAAAGTAGGCTTTGTGCTTAACTTCTGCCCAGTATGCTGATTTGCCCTGAGTACAGTAATAAATGATTATATCAAAAGTAAAATTTCTATTTTTCTCCTGAATACATAATTTTTTGTCACTGGACTTGTGCCCCCCCCCCCCCCCCGATTCATTTGTAGTAAACTACTTTAAAGAATATAAAGTTGTGTATTTGTCTTAACAGTTGATTTTTTTTTTCCTGAGGGTCATGATTTGTTCTGATAATTTTTTTCATAATGTTTCACAAGGTTACTGAGGAATGTTTTTTTTTTTTTTTTTTTAACTAGTATCAGAATTGTTTTATAGCCAATTATGTGCTCTGCTTTTGCAATTACTTTCATAAAAAAATGACTCCAGTAACCTGTTCTTATTCCGCTAAGGTAGTTGTCTCAAATTCAACACTGAGCTGCAGTTTTGCAATTTTTAAATTGACAGATTCCATATGTGTTTGAGTCATGTAATTGGTGTACATTTTATGCAATGAGAAATTAACTCTTTTGGAAGAATATTTCTGTCATGTTTTGTATGCTGTCATACTCGGGTTGTTTTAACTGCTGTCTGTAAAAGCTGGCTGGCAAAACAAAATTTACGTAAGATTATCTGGTGATGATCTGAAATTTTCTTAAACCTAAATTGAAGAAGTAGAGTGTGTTGTATAGAGGTTAAGGTGGAATTCGGGCCAGAACAGCCTTTGTAATGACAGGGTGCAACTTCTACAAAAATAGTCCTCTCCAAACGAATATGCAACTTTGTTTCTGGAAAAAATAAAATGAAAGCCATCAAAAATGTAAATGGATAATGTTTGTGATCTCATGTCTTTTTTAAATTTTTAATTTTTAATTGTATATGCTGAGGAATACAGTGGCATGAAATTGATTTTTTCCCCCCATTAAAATTCAAGGTGGATGTGACCCTTTGTGTTTGAAGGGTAGGAGTCTCGTGAAGTACAGCTCATACCAGTAACAATACCCTGAGTTGTACCTCTCAAGCGTACCTCATTTAGGGTCTTAAAGTTTGTGTTCCTCAACGTTCCCCATTGAAAGGATCTGTCACACTTTCAGTGTTGAGAATATTTTTAACTGATATCTATGGTAAATAGAACCAGATTGTATTAGTTAATTAGAAGATCTTTTCTGTAAGTAAAACCAGTATATTTTAACCATCCTGTGAGCCTCCTAGTTGAAGTTATTAGTAAGCTGTTTGTATGTCTTCCATATTTTTCCCATTTGTTCCACTTTGAGATGTAGAGATGTTCTTCATCTCACATTGCTGCAGTCCTTACACTTGGGTAGTCCGCTGTCCTCGGTCGGCCCGAATATCAAAGTATAAGGCTGACGTCGGTCAAGGCGCATTTGACTGACATCAGGACGTCAGGGTACAAATGCGCATGACCGACGTCATATCCTCAGTCTTTTTTGCCGCATGGTCCGATGCAGAAGCAGCGTTGCAAGTGCCGTTCGGCGTTCTGAAATTTTTCGAATTCGGAGTTTCAGACCGAGTCAAAGTTGGCTAAGTACCCCGTTGGGGAATATTTTAGTTTTTCTTGCCTCAGTGGTTTACGGACGTCAGAAAAAGTGAATAACTGTATTTCTTGTGGGAAACAGATACCGCATAGAGATTATCATACTTTGTGTATTCCTTGTTTAGGGCCTGAGCACGACGTTGTTGGGTGTCGCTCTTGTGCTAGATTCAATAAGCGCACTATAAAGAGAAGGTTAGATTGTGCCAGGTTAGTCTTGAGCGGTGCAATTATAAAATGCCGTCGGATGCTCCGGCGCCGCTTCAAGAAGCGCAAGGACAAAGCAGTTAAGCCTAGGCTAGAAGAACCGTCCGTACCGGACGCCGGTTCTTTAGAGGTGTCGGTGGAGCCGGTGGTTCCGCCGGAGGTTTCTTTGGAGTCCCAGGGAGAGACTTTGTTATTGCAGGATGTGGCCTCTCAGGAGGCAGGTCAGGCTGAAGGGGCTTCTCAGGTTACTGTACTCCCCTCCCTTCCTAGGGTGGTTAGGCCCTCTCCTTCTGTTTCTAAGGCTTCCCCCAGAGGCAGGCCAGGTTTAGCTTCAGTTGGTGTCACCCCTAGTTCTTCAGGAACTGTGCCCAAGAAACATATGCTTAAAATGGCAGAAGATTTGATTACTTTGATTAGAGGTTCTTTGCCCCCTCCTGATAAGAGACCTAGGGTGGAACCTGAGCTAGGGAGTTTTGAGCAGGCTTCGGATGTTTGAGTCTTGGCTGAAGACTTGCAGGAGTATTCTCCTTATTCGGATTCTGATGTGGATGATTCTACTCCTTCTGCTTCTCCTCCTGAGGATTTTTCTTTTCAGAGACTCTTCATTCCATGAGGGAGCATTTTAAGTGGGAAGGTCAGGACTTCTCTGATTCCAGGAAAAGGCTTAGGAATTTTTGATTTACCCCAGCATAGGCCTTTGGCTATACCTCCTGTTCTGGATGTGGTGGAAGATGTTTTTGCAGAGGCTTCTCTTAATCCTGATTCTTTGCCTCCTGCTCCTGTTAAACCGGACAGGTATTACAGGGTGCCTGAAGCTCATAAGTATCTTTTAAGAGTCCTAGGGCAGACCCAGAAACTGTTAGTCAGGGGCCTAAAGGTGTTAAGGCTTCTGTTGTCAAAAATCCGGTTCCTCCAGATAAAGAGGCCAGGGCTTTGGATAGATGGGGAAAGAAAGTTTATACTTCTTCCACCCTAGCTATGAGGGCTTTGAATTGCCAGTTTCACATGTTGAAATACCAAAACTATCTCCTTTCACAATTGAAGTCTAAGGTAGATGCTCTGGCGGAAGGTATTGAGTGTAAAGAGTTACAAGATTTAGTACATGTTTCTGAACAGGTGGGTAAGCATTCTTTGCAATGTGGTTTTGATGCTGTACAGGCCTCGTCTAGGGTGGCTGCCACTGGGTCAGTTCTTCGCAGGCACGCCTGGCTGAGGGATCAGAATTTATCTGACCATGTTAAGACATGGATTTTAGATGCTCCTTTACAATCTGATGTGTTGTTTGGTTCTCCTGTTGAGGCAGTCTTAAAGAAAATGTAAGACAAGGCTAAGTCTATGCAGACTGTTAAAGATTTTTTGCAGGTTCAGCCTCCGAAGTTTAGTAGAAATTGGCCTACCAAGGGGTGGACGTATCCTTCTTATGATTCCCAGTCTAGGGGTAGGTCTAGACGTGGTAGGGGCAGAGCTCAGGGCTCTTTCAGGCCTAGAACAGGGAGTTCACCGGCACAGTCTTCGGGTGAGGGCAGGGGTCAGTCCTTTCGTAAACAGACCCAATGACTTACCTTTTCACCTACCAGAGCCTTCTCGTCTGGCAGCACCTTTGGGAGGAAGGTTGGCACTTTTCAAGGAAAATTGGAGTTTAATTACCCAAGACAGATGGGTATTGGATATCATACACCACGGTTACAGGTTTTATTTCCATACCTTGCCTCCTTTCAAAGGCATGCCAGACGTTCCTCCTCAGCAAAGAATAGAGGCTCACAAACAAATTTCTCTGTTACTTCAAATAGGGGCCATACAGCCGGTCCCTATGCCAGAAGTGGGCCTAGGATTTTATTCTCGCCTGTTCCTAGTACCAAAGAAAGGGAACACGTGGAGACCAATTTTGGATTTATCTACCCTCAACACTTATCTGGACATTCCCAAGTTCAAAATGTTGACGTTACAACAGCTTTTACCTCTGCTGGGCAAAGATCATTGGATGGTAACTTTGGATCTCAAGGAGGCTTACCTTCATGTTCCTATCAGACTGAGTTGCAGGAAGTATCTGCATTTTCGGGCTGGGACTTCTCATTATCAGTCCTCTGCATTGCCCTTTGGCTTATCTACTGCGCCCAGAGTGTTCACGAAAGTTCTGGCTCCAGTGATAGCTTTCCTCAGGCTAAAAGGAATACAGATCTATCCTTATTTGGACGATTGCCTGATTCTGGCTCAAGGAAGGGACGAGCTTCTTCATCATTTGGAATATGTGATAGCATTGCTAAGATGCCTGGGGTATTCTGTGAACGAAATAAAGTCCAGTCTAGTACCCTCTCAGGACATGTGCTTTCTGGGTGTAAGACTGAATACAGCATCCCAGATGGCCTTTTTGACCCCGAACAAACAAAATAATCTTTCCCTTTACTTTCATCAATTGTCTCATCAGCACTGCCAGGATCTGGACACTGTCATTCAAATAATACCTTGCATTCAAAAGGAATTGTTGTGGTGGGCTCAGGAATGTCACCTAAACAAGGGACTCTCTGTGACCCGGCCAGAGGCGAGTCAGATTCTAACGACAGATGCCTCAGACAAAGCTTGGGGAGCTCATCTGAATGGAAAGTGGATACAAGACAAGTGGCCTGCCAGACTACAACATCTACATATCAACCTGAAGGAGATGTTAGCAGTCCAGTTTGCATTAATAGCTTTCAAGGATTTACTTCTTCCAGGGCAGGTGTTGATTCTAACAGACAACACAACTGTCATGTGGTACATCAACAAGCAAGGGGGAACACATTCTTATCCTCTATGCAGGCAAGCAATGATTTTGTGGGAGACTGCTCTGTTTACAGCTAAATCTTCAGGCAAGGTTTCTGCCGAGCACAGAACTCCTTAGCAGATGTGTTGAGCAGGCAATTATGGATCCCCACGAGTGGAAATTGGATCCTCATGTATTTCAGAAATTGACAGTGTCATGGGGAACTCCAGACATAGATCTGTTCGCTTCTCCACTAAACCACCAGCTGCCAAAGTTTTGCACGAAAGGTTTCATCCCACAGCTTGGAAAGTGGATGCTCTTTCTTTCAATTGGAGCAATCTTCATGTGTATGCCTTTCCACCTCTGCCTCTCCTCCCAAAGGTACTACTAAAGGCCAGACAGGACAAGCCAAGGATGATTTTGATAGCTCCAGATTGGCCTCGACAGCATTGGTACCCATTACTGAGAAGCCTGGTACGGGAGCCTCCATGGCCTTTGCCTTCGATTCCACACCTGTTGTCTCAGGAGGACAGTCATTTGCTCAATGTCAAGCTTCACTCTCTTCACCTAACAGCCTGGCATATTCTGTTTTGAACCATAGTGGGTCTCAACTTCCACAGCAAGTTTTGAATGTTATTTTGGAAGCTAGAAGGCCTAGTACAAGGAAAGTGTACGCAGATAAATGGAAGAGATTTTTATTTTGGAGTGCAGCAAAGGATTTTGATGTTTCTGAGCCTAATTTAAGTGTGGCTCTTCAATATCTTACTGAGTTACTGGACAAAGGTTTGTCCTTCTCTTCTATTAAGGTTCATGCTGCAGCAATTTCGGCTCACTATGATTGTGACCCACCATTGTTTTCTCATCCTTTGTTCAAGCAATTTCTTAGAGGGGCAAAGAATATAAGACCCCCACGTAGAGCTCCTACTCCTGCTTGGGATCTCAATTTTGTGTTGGAGAAACTTACTCTACAACCTTTTGAGCCTGCAGCTACTGCCGAGTTGAAATATTTATCATGGAAGACTGCTTTTTTGTTGGCCATTACCTCTGCAAGAAGGGTTTCTGAGTTGCAGGCCCTTATGGCGGTTGAGCCTTTCTTAATTTTCCATAAGGATAGGGTATCTTTACGTACTAATCCTTCCTTTATGCCTAAAGTGGTTTCTAGTGTGGCTTTAAACCAAACTATTCATTTGCCTACTTTTATGCAAACCCCAAAATAAAGGGGAAAAGATTTTGCACACTTTAGATGTACACAGGCAGTTGCGATATTATTTGGACAGAACTAAGGGGTTCAGGCAGTCTCAGCAGTTATTTGTTTCTTTTGCTTTGAGTTCTCAGGGCAAGCCTGTGTCAAAACAAACTATTTCTAAGTGGATTGGGTTTTGCATTGCTTTCTGTTATTCCCATCATGGCAAGGAGATTCCAGCTGGGATTAGGCCTCATTCCACTAGGGCTACTGCCACTTCAACAGCTTTTTGAGGGGTGGCAACTAAGGATATTTTGGAGGCAGCTACTTGGAGTTCAGTGCATACTTTCTCTAGGCATTATCACCTTCCACTTTATTCTAAATCTAGGGCTGGTTTTGCCACTGCTATTTTGCAGGGCATTTTGGCAGCTCCTGCTTCCTTATAGTTTTGCCATCCTCCCTTACCTCTGCTTTGGGATTCTACCCAAGTGTAAGGACTGCAGCAATGTGAGATGAAGAACATAGTACAGTTTTGTACCTACCATAAATGTAGATGTTCGAAGATCCACATTGCTGCAGTCCAATTTGCCCTCCCTCCTTCCCCTCTGTAGTTAGAGGCGGTTGTGTGGATTGGGTTGTCAATATGGTGTATATTGTATATATTGTACATATTTTTGGTGCTAGGGTGGTTGGTTGGTTGGTTGCTGTCTTTTGGTTTTTTGACCTTTCTCTTTAGGGTCTTCTGACATCTGGGGCAAGAAAAGACTGAGGATATGACGTCGGTCATGCGCATTTGTACCCTGACGTCCTGATGTCAGTCAAATGAGCCTTGACCGACGTCAGCCTTATACTTTGATATTCGGGCCGACCGAGGACAGCGGACTACCCAAGTGTAAGGACTGCAGCAATGTGGATCTTCGAACATCTACATTTATGGTAGGTACAAAACTGTACTTTGCACATTTTGGAGATGGAAGGTTGAATGGGGTACACAGAATATTTCATAAATGTTGAATCATTTTGTCGAGACATGTTTTTAAATTGAAGTAGCAAAAACAGCCAGTATCCTAAGGATGTGGCATCCCACTGAATAGCATTCCTTTGTTATGCCAGGAAGTTCTTTGGTTTTGTTCTTGGCCAGGATGCATTATGTCTGGAGCCTGCATGTGCTCCCTGTGTTGCTTGGGTTTTCTGTGGCTACTCTAATTTTCTCCCACATCCTAGAGACGAAGGTGGATGGTGAAGTGGGCTGTGATTCGATAGCATTGGATAGATAGCGTAGTACCAACCTATGAACCTATCGGCCCTTTGGCCTATACAAGCCTAGCCATAACAATTCCCTGGCTATTTCTTCCCACACTATTTACTTCCCTGGATCCCTGTCTAATAGGGTGACTGATGTGATCCCCGGGGTGAATTTCCTTTCTTGTGCCCAGTCGTCAAAGTTCCTTTTGAAGAGTGTCCATACATGTCAAGTAGAGCACCTGTTTGGCCGTCTATTCCAGAGTCTGGGGAGTCTCTGGGTCAGGAACCTATCCCTCCAGCATGTTTTGTTTGTTGTGATGACAAGGTTTAGATCCCTGGAGCGTGTGGCTCTGAGGGATTGGGATTTCTTTAAGTGTAGCATGTCCAACAGCTCTGGGTTTGACATGGCCTTGTATGTTAAGCAGGGATCGCCTCTGAGCAGACAATATGACAGAGTATAGCTGGAGTTTTTTTAAGGCGGTAAGCATAGGGCATACTTTAGGCCTGTGATTCTTTTAGTCAGGTATTTCTGCGGCTTTTCCAGTTGTTGCAGATGTCTTAAGAGGTACATACCAAATGGGGCGTTGTATTCTATAATGGGTCTGAGGGATGAGTACAGTTGTACAGTGACCTCCTTTTTTCTGGATGAAAAGCCCTTAGTGATGAGGTGTGCCACATAGAAGGACTTCCTGACTGTTGTGTTATTGAAGATGAGACCACTGTCCACCTGTGTCCCCAAGTCTCTTATCACACTTTCGGCATTTAGTGTACTGCCACCCATGTGTTAATTCACGGGTATATGTTTTTTTCCCGAAGGGGATAACTATACATTTCTTGGCATTGAGCTTGAGCCCATGGCTCTGGCACCAAGCATCTGTTTTTGTAAGGCCCTTTTGTAGAGTAGTCACATCATTTGGGGATTCAATAATGGCTCTCAGTTTGCAGTCGTCAGCGAACTTTGTTAGCCAGAATCCCTTAGTGTTGGCCTGTACTTAGAGAAGTAGATGCCAAACGAGAGTGGTCCTAGGACTGAACCCTGAGGTACTCGACTTGGCACTTGTCTGTAGCTGGATTTGGAGTCTGCTACTTTTACAGTGTGGGTTCTGTTAGTAAGCCAGTTGGCAACCCATCGAGTGATGTAAGGATTAATGCCCAGCTTAGTAAGTTTATCTATGATTCCAGAGTGGGGATGGTGTCAACGGCCTTGGCGAGGTCCAGATAGGCTGTGTGGACCACCTTACTCTTGTCCATGGTTCTGGAGACTAATTTGAAGAAGTAAAGATCGGCCCTTCACGAACCCAAACTGGGTGGGGTCCAGTGTTTGAAGGTTGTCAATGTCTTTTGTTTATAAGTTCCATGGTAATACGTTCCATGGCCTTGCAGATCAGGCTCGTCAGACTGATGGGGCAGTAGTTCCCGGGAACCAAGGTGGATCCCCCCTTGTGGAGTAGGATAACTGTAGCTGTGTGCCACTCAGTGGGCACGAAGCCTGAGGTGAGGCTGTGATTAAACATGGTGAGGTGTCAGTTCAATTTGTAGTTCATGTAGTACACAGCCCGGGATGTTATCTAGTCCAATGGATGCTGTATTTCTTAGCTTTGGAGAGTGCGTTTTTTTACCTGTGTGGCCATTATTACCGGAATTTGGCTATCTTCCAGAATTGAGATGGGCCGTTTAGGGGGTGAGAGAGGGGTGAAGTTGGCACTGAATCGATCTGCCAGGATATTGGCAATATCCTTGGGATCAGTATATTTAATGTCTTCTGTTGTAGCTCAGAGCAGATCTGAGCATTGCCGTTTAGATTCTTGACATAGTAATAGAATGCCTTGTGGTTATCTTTGGAATCTTTGGCAGTTTTATTTTCGTAACTAGCTTTGGAGGATTTTATGAGGGATCTCAGCTTCTTACTGAGGCTGGTAAGGGAGTTTTTTGCATCCTGGGATTTTCCTCTTTTTTGCAACAGTTTCTTCCTTTTGTTGTACAGTTTGTTTATGGCAGGGGACCAACAGATTGGCTTCCTTTTTTTTGGAGGAGAGCATCTTGGTTTTATTTGGGATGGCACGATTCATGCATGAGTGGATGTGCTCGTACAGTGCCTTAGTGTAGGACTCGGCAGTCAAACTTTCAGTTCCCGTCTGCATGGGTGTCATAAAGTTTGTCACGTCTGACATGAGTAGCATGAAGTTGGCTTTGGAGAAGTTTTTTATGGAGGTTTCCTTACTAGGGGGTGGGGCAGAATGTGGATGTTAATGGTAATTAGCTTATGGTCTGACATGACCAACGATGGGTGACCATAGCTGTGGAGCATTGATTTCCCATGTTGGTAATGACCAGGTCTAGGATATTGGAACCCCTGGTGGGATTATGGATTAGTTGATCCAGGGCGTTGGAATTTATGAATTCCAAGAACCGTTGGGCAAAGGTGTTGGTACATGAGTAGTTTTCCCAGTTAATGGCAGTGTAGTTGAAATCACCCAGTATTAGGGTGTTTGGTTGTATCTTAATATTTTCCAGTATGTTTACAAAGGTGTAGTGAGAATCTTTGGGCATGGTGGGGGATCTGTAGCAAGCTACAACTTGGATTGCAATCTTACCTAGTGTTAGTTGCACCTGGAGAATTTCAGACACATTGTGTTGAGCAACTAGCTTGGTAGTGTGAATATCCTTTGTGAATATGGACACTCCTCCACCTTTAAAGACATGCATCTGGAGCATTTCTCCCTGGACCTCTGCTGAAAATTGGTTTTGTTCCAAGTCGGACTTTCTTGGTTAACAAATGTTAATAAATAAAAATGAATTCTTGGAGCGTGATTCAACAGCTTTGGGTAGATTCTGGGGACAGAACTTTTGCAAATATTCAGCAGTTATGGTGTTAATGGGAGACACGGCAGCAGCAATTTTGCTGCTTCTCTCTAGCGTTAATAGGCTTACTGCTACTGATGCAACTCCTTAAGAAACAAAGGTTTATTTAAAGAAGTTACTCTATGAAGTTAACTGAAGAAGGTAGTAGTGAAACTGTGTGTAAAGGGTAGATCAACCTCCTTTTAAGTTCTTCGATCAGGTGGAGGTAGAAGACTGTGTCGGCTGAGATAATGAATGTATTAAGACGGGTTATGTGTTTATGAGCAGTCTTGATGTGCCAGGTATATTGGTGATAACCGGAAGATTTTGGCGGGTAATTAAGAAGTTAAGAATATTCTGTGTGATAAACCTGTATCAACAAAAACAATTATTAATGTGAAAGACCTTGAAAACTAGTCAAGACCTATTAGGAGTCCATAGCCGAATATTAAAGGGTTAAATATAGGAAGAAATAGCACTAACTCTACATCGACCAACAAAAGGAAAGCTAGGCTATAATGGTTATATCATTTACATATCACGTGACCACAACACATCCAGTAAATTCCCATTCTTATCATTTACATATCACGTGACCACAACACATCCAGTAAATTCCCATTCTTAAAATTTCCCACACTACTACAAAAACCTAATTACATATTGTTATAAGAATGTGTATTTATATGTGTGCACAACATATATATGGCTAAAAATTAACGATAATGCACTTGCTGTAGAAATAAAAGGACCATCCTTAAAACCTGTCTGTACTGGAGTGTTTACTTTTTTGTGCTATTAATTTTAAAAGGTGGGTGATGTCTGTTTATTCAGTCCTGGCCAGTTGTGTGCCTTCCATTAAATTTGCTAATTCAACTTCCTTAGTTCCAGTAAAATTGGCCATGGCTCTCCTTGAGGGTCAGATTTAAGTCTCTCTAATACTGTAAATTTAAAAGTGTGTTCTGGACTTGCCATGCCAAGATCTGTATTGAAATGCATCAGTGTATCCTGGTTTAAACCTATTTCAAAACTTTTGAAAAGAGCCTCTAGGCATTAAAGTATGATCACATGATTAACTCACAGGTTTTTATCATACAACTGCTTTTTAGCATTTAAATTTGCAATTTTTTTTATTTTCATCAGATTTAAGAAGAAATGCCTAACTGGTGTGAGTGACTGGTACCGAGCTCATCCAGATCTTGTTTCACATGTTTAATGTTTTGAAATTTAATTAAAAAATACTTGTCTAATACGTGTAACACTAAGTGGGGTAAGGACGTCCTTCCATGGAATTAGTTACTCTATGCTAATAATTTGTAATGTAGCTCTGCAAGTTCAGTTCTATTTTGATCCCATTTCTTTAGAGGAACAAAGCCCCCTCTCTCCCTCCTCATGCAGGGAACTTGATGTTCAAACTCCAGCTTGGTTAACAGTAGCTGCCAGATCACTGCAGTTTAGGAGAAACACTTCCAATGCAGTGAACTCCTGATGGTGCTTTTTGGCATAATATACATTATTGGCTGTGTGGTCTTTACTTGAACATCTTACATCGTTTAAGGAGGATGGAAGTATACAGCTTGCAGGAGGGATGGTTTTCTCTGGTCCTTTCCATGAATTATGTAGTAGGATTTGTCGTTGCCTACATGGAGATTTAGCTGTCATTTGGTCAGATATTTTAGTTTGTAATTTTGAACAGCTTCTTGTATGCAGCTATTGTCTTTTATAAACTTAAGACGTAGTATTTTATGAAGGACAAATTTTATATTTGAGGTAGTTAGCCTTATGGATTAGAAATAACCATTTAGTGTATTGGTCATGTAACACTTTACCACTATTGTAATGATTTTAATAGAAAAGAACCCGTCTGTATTTCCTGGCCATGAACAGTGATGTGTGCATTAATGAAAGCATTGTCGATTTTAAGTAGCACTCTCTATAACCACAGATGGGTCCTTCTGGAGCACCAAATTCTTTACTTCCTGTGGTTGTTACAGGAAATGATTGTACCCATTTATATTAATGTAAGCAAAGTTTATTTCAACATTATGACCCACTCTGTCCAGTGGTGAAACTACCCCATCTGCCACATTTTCAGTACATCAGCTCAGTCTTCTGGTTTCCATTGTGTGGTCCTACATTCTGAGAATGTGATAACTGGAGTCTTATGTGACCCCATGTAGAACTGTATGGGGGGTTGGGTAGAAGAGACGATAATTCACTGCACAGAGTTTTTGCTGATGCTGGGCTTTTTCATATGAGGGTTTCAACAGATGTGCATTTTTTTATAGCACAGTATACACTGGCAACAGTGTAGGTATTACTGTTGATACGAGATGCAGAATTGTCTTTAGCACTGTCCAAACAAAAAAGGGTAAAAAAGTTCGGCACAGGTGAACTACAGGAAAGATGTAGCCAAGCTGGCCTAGCCTGAACGTACCCCTAAAGAAGCCATAGGTATTTAGAAGCCATGTAGCTGTAACACTGGTATTCTTAAGGGTCATTTAGATATATCCCCGTGGGCCTCCTCTATAGGAGGTTTAAAGTATTGCACAGTGAAAGTTCTACCTTAGCTGGGTCTTTCTTGCATTTTTACTGCTTGGTGGTACTGTGGGAAATAAGAGGTGATTGCTATGCATTTACTCCTTCCCAACCATGCTATAGTTTAGTTTAAAAAGGTAAGCTCTGAAACTGAATTCATTTCACTGAGGAGTTTTTTTCTCTGCTGACCTCTTTTCTGGCAATTCTTAGATCTTTGTGACACAGCAGATCTGTTTGTATGTATATCGAAACAAAATTAAGTACAGTAAAACTGCAGAGGTGTAATTATTTCTTTCTGTTTGCTTTACAGCTCCGATCTGATGTAGTTCCAAAAACTACAGGTAAGGAAACAATCATAAACTTGTTTGTAGACTTGATTTTTTTTATGTAAAAGATGGCCATATATGAGGGTCCTACACTTTAAGACAGTGAAAGGAAAAAAATGGTAGTAGTGTGCATTTTCAGAGGCCCTTTCTATATGATCAGGGAAGGACCAAACTTTGCTTCATAGGGATATACTAGGCTAATGACCACCAGGACCTTTGTAAGCCTAAACATGCAGTCTACCCAGTTACGTCCCCTTATGTCATGAGCATTTATTAGGAGGGTATATGTTTGGTATTACTGTCTGCCTCTATCTGTTAGAGACATGGGGGCCAAACCCAGTTTGAATTCTCGATTCCCCATCCATTGGTCAAGGTCATGGTTGGACTCTGTTTCACATGAATGGGAAACCTGTTCCAGAGCACGGGGATCCTCTGACACATGTCCGTCTCTCCAGCATGTTTTATGTCCTAAGCAGAGTTTAAATACTTGTATCTAGTGGTTCTGATGCTGTTTGTTTTGCATATGTGCAAAAGGTCTGTCTGAGCTGAATCAGAGGATGCCTTGTATGCTAGGAATAGAACGCCTTTCGATTAACCTGTAAAAGAGAGAATATAGATATAGGATAATGTGTTTATGCCTCGGAATCTCCCGATAAGGAACCTTTGCAAGTGTTCAAACTGTTGCATAAGTCTAGTTGGGTACCTGCTGAAAGGGGTATTACCCATCAGATCACTGATGGGGCCGAATAAATTGGCACTATGACTTCCTTGGACCTGGACCTGGATGCCATGCCCTTGCTTATAAATTGGGTGACACAAAATAATTTTCTCACTACTTTGGCAACATGTTGGTCAAAGGTCAGATGATGGTCTACAAACGTTCCCAGTTCCCTAACTACAAGGCCAATTCTTAGTGCCTTTTCAGAAAACTGCCACTCTGGCTAATTACTCAGTCAATAAGGATCCACTATGTGTTCTAGACACTGGTGCCAAAGTCACCGACTAAAGCTCAGCCATTTGTCTGTGTTAGACACTTTTGTCTAAGATGTTTGTGTCATGGTGGAATCTATTATAGCCTAAAGCCCTTGACATTAGCTTTTACCTCCAAGAAGTAGATGCCAAATAGGAGTGGTCTCAGCATGGAGCCCTGAGGCACCCCACTGGTGACCTGTCTCTTACCTTCTCAAAGAAGTTCGCAAGTTTAGTAGGCATGATGTTCCCTTGATAGAGCCACACTGGGTTGGGTCCAGTGTCTGAAGGTTGCCTATGTCTGTCTATCATTTCCATGACAATTCATTCCATGGCTTTGCATGTTGTACTAGTTAGACTAATTGGCTATAATTTCTGGGGTAGGTTAATGGTCCGTCCTTGTGAAGTGGGATAACAGTTGCAGTCCTTTATTCTTGTAGTTCAACGCCTGTTTTGAGGCTGTAGTTTAAAAGTGACTCAAGTGGTCCTAATAGGTCATGTTTCAAACTGTGTAAGAAGCATCATGGGATATAGTTGGGGCCCATTGAGGCTGTGTT
The DNA here is from genome assembly GCF_019279795.1 of Protopterus annectens. Taxonomy (NCBI): domain Eukaryota; kingdom Metazoa; phylum Chordata; order Ceratodontiformes; family Protopteridae; genus Protopterus; species Protopterus annectens. Next base: position 61,832,041 of record NC_056748.1, on the reverse strand, counting down.
TTTGGCCTTTGCTAACATCACCAGGACCTGCTGCCTGTTAATAGTTAGGGAGTTATACTTGTAGATATTTCATAGGGGGAAGATGGGGGGGGGGGGGTAGTGGGGAATGAAATTTGAGCTGTATTTGTCAGCCAGCAAATTTGCTATGTCACTTTAATTAGTGAAGATGGCACAGCTAACCAATATGGCAAACTGATGTGTGCTGCCTTTGAGGTTTCAACATAGCTGTAGAAGGCCTTGTGGTTGTCTTTACCCTATGAGGCTGTCTTGACCTTATAATTGTCTTTGCTGGACTTAAAGTAAACAAGAAACTTAGAGGACTAATTAGAGAGTGCCTATCCGTGTTCTTCATGTTTCACTGTTGCAGTCATCACATTTGGATTATCCCTGCCAGGGTAGCTCTTGGGCAGCCCGAATACCAGAGGCTTAGTATTTCTGTGTCAGTTAGGACTTGTTTTTAGTGATTTTAGCTGTGACTTTTCCCCCCTTTTGTTAGATAGGTTCATAGGTTCATACTAGGCTATCTGCCCCAGGGCATTTATAAGCCTAGCCAGAATGTGTTTAGCTTTCGCCACCCATTTTAAATTTATTTTGCTATGCCCTTTTTCGAGGTTAGTATACTGTGCCTCTGTCTAACAGTGACACAGAAGTGATACCCGGGGTAAACCTACGATCTCCCATCCACTCATCAAGATTCCTCTTGAAGAGGGTCAATGAGGGACTCTGCCTAACCTGGACTGGGATTTTATTCCAGAGTGAAGGGAGCCTCTGGGTTATGAATCTGTCCCTCCAGCATGTCCTATTTATTTCAGTGCTGAGGTTCAAATCTCTCGGGCGTGGCTCGATGGGATTTGATTTTCTGAGGTGCAGCATGTCCATTAATTCCGGGTTGGACATGGCTTTATACATCAGGCACAGATCGCCTCTGAACAGGCGGTATGCCACTGAGCAGAGCTGGAGTTTCTTTAACCGGGCAGCATATGGCATCTGTTTGAGCCCTTTGATCCTCTTGGTGAGGTACTTTTGGGGTCTTTCCAGTTGCTGCAGGTGTCTGGTAAGGTACATCCCAAAAGGGGCATTGTACTCAATTATGGGCCTGATGAGGGATGAGTAAAGAGGCACGATGACCTCCCCTGATCTAGATGTGAATTGCCAGTGTGGTTTGCTTTGGGCTTACTTTGTGGGTACAGCAACCTCTGTACAGCTACTTTCATGGTTGTATAGGGTTTCTGTGAACAATTCTGCATAGGTTGCTGTGAACTCAGGGTTGGGAGGGGCATTGAATTTTGACAGACTGTTGTTTAATAGGATGTAGTTTGCTATGGATTAGCTTCCAACTGCTGGTGTTAGAGTTGATTTGTATTTTGAAGGAGACCACTTTTTGACCTGACCTCACCAGTGAGCATGGGACACTGGGGACAGTACAGAACTTTCTTATATCGGTCAGTACTGGATCCAAAAGGATTGAACCTCTCTGATAGGTGGTGTGCACACTATCTGATCAAAAGTATTTGTGTTACTCACAGGCATAATTCCTGGACTTAAGAGGCCGTGTATGTTTCCCAGTTTATAGTGGGTAGTTAGTTTCTCATGAATAGGGTGTTTGGTTTAATGGTGAGCGTCTCCAGTAGGTCTAGCTACAAGCTATGGATTCTAGGAACATAGAGGGTGATCTAGAACTTCCTAGGATATGGTATGGGTTTTTGTATATGTTGATGTGCACGTGGATGCACTCCAGGGCTTTGAGCGGTTTATCCACTTTACAGTTTTGCTTGTTGCTAAAATAAATGGACTCTTCTAGCTTCTGTCCCATCTGAATGTGTGGAAGGTGGTGAAGCTTTGCACTGCTGGAATATTTTCTGTGGATTGAACCTGTCTCTGTAACAGCACAGATGTGCCTGTTTTCCAGAGTGGAGAGAGCTCGTGGGGTGCAGAGTTGCTTGTTTAGGCTCCTAGCATTGAGCAGTAACCCCTTTCTGTTTCTTTGGGTTTTGTTTGCTATGTCGATAGGTTTGTCAATTTGACATTACTCTAAGGGAATGGATTAAGTTTTAGCCAGTATTTGAAAGCCTAAGGGAGACTGGTGCGAAAAACCCTTTGCAGTTCATTGTGGTTTAACTATGTCCTCCCATGCTGACAAATTTTGAATCCCCCTGAAAAGACACTAGAAACTAAACCAGTTATTGAAATCCATCCTCTCTTGTTTGTACTTTGGCATTATCTGTGGTGAAGGCACAGTGCTCCTCAGTGCAAGGCACATACCTACCTGAAACTAATTTCAGAGATACCAACAATGTTTCTCTTCATATAATCTAAGGAAGTTTCTGATGAAGTCAGTTTGATGAAAGCGCTTGACGTTTGTTTCTGTGTGGATTTTAATAAAGTGTGGTAACTGCTCGCATTCGTGGATTTATACATTTATATATTTTTTTATATTTTTTTGTTTTACATCGTCCTTTGGACTGTCGGGGACTAGTTATTGGCTTTGGAATGGCTTTTGGTTATTTTTAATCTAGGGAAGTACATCTCAAGTCATTAATGCCTAGATGAACTGTGATAGAATCACACTGGTATCTGTGGTGTAGTGTCTTGAATGCATGCACAACTTCACAGATCCTGGCTCCAGATAAGCAACTAACAGTTATCTTGTTTGGTCTGCTGAGTGAGGCATGTGTGTGTTGTACAATGGAGTCCTCTATGACAAGAGTCTTGGGTAATGTTTGCTGGGTATAGGCGAATCTGTGGTGCTTGGTGTTGCTTTTGGTGAGTGCTTTAGAGATTGCTGAGGATAGGTGTTGCCATTTGTAGGCTTAGGAGGTCTTTGAAGTTTTGGAAGATGGCTTTTTAGTGCCTCAGCCTGTGTGTAAAATGTACCCTGGCTTTCGCCACCCAAGAAAATTATTTTCTTGTGCTCCTGTCGAGCAGAGCCACAGAAGTGATCCCTGAGGAGAATTTCCTATTTCCCATCCAATCATCAAGATTTTTCTTAGAGTGCTAATGAGGAGCTCTGTTTATGGGAAGTCTCTGGGACAGGAATCTAACCCTCCAGCATGTTCTGTTTATTGTGGTGACAAGGTTTAGGTCTATAATGGGTCTAATGAGTGATGAGTACAATGACCTCTTTTTTTTTTTCTGGATGAGAAACCTTTTGTGATGAGGTGAGCCATGTAGAAGGGTTTCCTGACCACTGTGGCAATGTGATTATCAAAGGAGAGACTACTGTCCACCTGTGTCCCAAGGTCTCGTTACATTTTCGGCGTTACTATGCACTTTTGGCATTGAGCTTCAGGCCATGTCTTTGACAAAGCCCTTTTGTAGTATGTCCACATCGTTAGGAGTTTCGATTATGGCTCCTGTTTTGCAGTCTCATCTGCAAACTTTTAATAAAGACCTTCTGTGTTAGTCTGTACTTCAGAGAAGTAGATACCAAACAGGAGAGGACCTAGGACTGAACCCTGTGGTACTCCACTTGTCAGGGTTCTGAGCCAGTTGGCAACCCATCTTGTGACATAGGGATTTATACCTAGTTTAGTGAGCTTATCTATAATTCCAGAGTGATCTAGATAAGCTATGTGAACCACCTTACCCTCATCTAGGGCTTTGGTGACTGCTTCAAAGAAGTCAGTCAGGTTTAGGAAACATGATCTGCCTTTTACAAGTCCAAACTGGGTAGGGTCCAGAGTTTGGAGATTACCAATGTTTTTGCTTATGAGTTCCATGATGGCCTTGCAGACCAAGCGCCTGAGGTGAGGCTATGATTAAACATGGTACTTAGGGTGCCAGTTCATTCTGTAGTTAGTGTAGAATGCAGCCTGGGATATTGTCAGGTCCCATGGATGCTGTGTTCTTCAGCTGTGATTACAGGAACTTTGCATTCTTACTGAACCTATCTGCCAGGATTCTGGCAGTATCAGTTGGTTCTGTATATTTAGTGCCATTGTGCTGTAACTCAGAGCAGATCTGAGTTTTGCCATTGAGATTCTTGACATAGCTATAGAATGATTTGTGGTTGTCTTTAGAGACAGTGCCAATTTAGTTTTTTTGGAGGATTTTATAAGGGATCTCAGCTTCTTACTGAGGTTGACAGTCATGGGGATTTTACTTCTTTTTTTTTTTTTTTTTTTTTTTGTTTCTTCTGTTGTAGAGTTTGTTTATGGCAGAGGACCACCAGATTGGCTTCCTTTTTGGAGGATAGCATCTTGGTTCTCATCTTGTGACATAGGGATTTATACCTAGTTTAGTGAGCTTATCTATAATTCCAGAGTGGGGGATGGTGTCGAAAGCCTTGGCGAGATCTAGATAAGCTATGTGAACCACCTTACCCTCATCTAGGGCTTTGGTGACTGCTTCAAAGAAGTCAGTCAGGTTTAGGAAACATGATCTGCCTTTTACAAGTCCAAACTGGGTAGGGTCCAGAGTTTGGAGATTACCAATGTTTTTGCTTATGAGTTCCATGATGATACGTTTCATGGCCTTGCAGACCAAGCTAGTCAGGCTAATGGGGCGGTAGTTCCCAGGGTCCGTCGTGGCTCCCTCTTTGTGGAGTGGGATAACAGCTGCGGTGCGCCATTCAGTGGGCACAAAGCCTGAGGTGAGGCTATGATTAAACATGGTACTTAGGGTGCCAGTTCATTCTGTAGTTCGTGTAGAATGCAGCCTGGGATATTGTCAGGTCCCATGGATGCTGTGTTCTTGGCTTTGGAGAGTGTGTTTTTTACCTGTGCAGCTGTGATTACAGGAACTTTGCATTCTTCCGGTATAGAGATGGGCCCTCTATGGGGTGAGAGGGGGTAAAGTTAGCACTGAACCTATCTGCCAGGATGCTGGCAGTATCAGTTGGTTCTGTATATTTAGTGCCATTGTGCTGTAACTCAGAGCAGATCTGAGTTTTGCCATTGAGATTCTTGACATAGCTATAGAATGCTTTGTGGTTGTCTTTAGAGACAGTGGCAATTTAGTTTTCGTAACTAGCTTTGGAGGATTTTATAAGGGATCTCAGCTTCTTACTGAGGTTGACCAGGGAGTTCCTCCAGTCATGGGGATTTTACTTCTTTTTTTTTTTTTTTTTTTTTTTTGCAACAGTTTCTTTCTTCTGTTGTAGAGTTTGTTTATGGCAGAGGACCACCAGATTGGCTTCCTTTTTTGGAGGATAGCATCTTGGTTCTATTAGGGATAGCATGATCCATGCACTCGTGTAAGTGCTTATAAAGTGCATTTGTGTAGGATTCAGCAGTCGTACCTCTATTGCATGGGTGTCATGAAGTTTGCCACTTCTGTCTTAAGAAGTGTGAAGTTGGCTTTGGAGGTGTTTTTTATGGTGGTTTCCCTAATTGGGGGTGGGGGCGGGATGTGGGTGTCTAGGGTGATTAGCTTGTGGTCGGATCTGACCAATGAGGAATTGACCTCTGGTGTGGAACACCAGTTGCCCATGTTGGTAATGACCAGGTCTAGGATATTGCTGCACCTGGTGGGGGTGTGAATAAGTTGATCCAAGGCGTTGGAATTTATGATTTCCAGAAAACATTGAGCAAAAGAGTTGATACATGAGTAGTTTTCCCAGTTAATGGTGGGGTAGTTGAAATCACCCATTATTAGGGTGTTGGGTTGTACCCTAATACTTTGCAGTGTATTAAGAAATGAGGAGTCGGGAATCCTGGGGCGTGGTGGGGGGTCTGTAGCAAGCTACAATTTGGATTGTGTCTTTCCCAATGTTAGTTGCACTTGGATAATCTTGAATGCATTATGCTGTGCAACTAGCCTGGAGGTGTTGATATCCTTAATGAATATGGACACGCCTCCACCTTTACTGCTTCGTTCCGGGTTAGGTGGCCGAAAGGTGTGGTATGAATTATAGCCTGGTAATGCTGGGGTGCTCTCTGGAGCTTTGAACCAGGCCTCTGTCACTGCACATGTGTCTGTCTGTGTGTGACAGGCTTGTTTGTGAGATTTTTGCCTCCAGTGAAATTGTGTATATGCATCATTCTTTTGTATTGTTTAAGGATTACATGGTTGTCTGATATCTACTTGACTGACTACTGAGACATTTGGCAATTACATGTCCATGTTGTCTGGATTTGTGTTTGGGTGGGCTACTGTAGGTTGTGGATGGAGTTATACAGAGGTCTCCTTGGGTGGTCTCTGGGGTCTGGCACTAGACTAGGTTAGGTTGTGCTGAGATTTGATAGCTCTATTTGATGTGCAAACTAGCTGCTTTAATCTGGTGTCTGCACAGTGGCTGTGTTTTAGCCCCACTGAGTTACAGGTTTCAGTTTTGAGGGAAGTTTTGCAGACAGATAAAATGTACTTTTTGGACATTTGCCTATACAGGGGCTGCTAAACTCCTGATGTAACACTAAGAAAGATTGCTTGCAAGTGTAATGCTACAACAAAGCAAAGCAGCGTTTAAACTACCTTGACAAGGCAATTTCAAGTATTAGGGACCTACAGAAAGGTTTCAGGGCAAAAATCAACAAATAAAGCAAAATTAAAGCAGTTGCAGTCTAAACAGTTAATAAATTTATTGTTTTTGCACTTCAGTTATCTGCCAAGGATGGAGCAGGATTAACTCGGGACCCCCACAGGGTATGGCAAGGGTACCAAGTGAATGGGAGCTCTGGGAAAAGAGCAGGAAACCATTGTAATGGAGATTTACTCAAGTGCGATACTGGTTTGCTGGATGGGCATGTAGAGTTGTGGCTATATGGAAAACGATGGGTGGGAAAGTACTTGAATAAGCTATACAATAGATGTTCTTCGTGTTTCACTGTTTCAGTCATTACATTTGGGTTATCCTGCTGGCAGGTTGCCCTCAGTCGGCCTGAATTCCAAAGTCTTGGGTCCTGCGTCGGTTGTTGTCGCCTCTTCCCTGACGTCAGGGGTATAAAAGATGCAGCCGACGCCATTTTCTTCAGTCTTTCTTGCTGCACGGTGCCCGAAGCAGAAACACTTCGCAAGTGCCGGTCGACCGACTCCTGAGATTTTCGTGTTCGAGTTTCAGATCTGAAGTCTTCATTAAAAACTAAACACCCCATTGGGGAAGCTTTTTTCTTGCTCCAGACCGATGTCAGTAAAAGTTAATAATTGTATTTCTTGTGGGAAGCAAATACCTCATAAGGACTTTCATTCTTACTTTATTCCTTGCCTAGGCCCTGACCACGACATTTCTAGTTGTTGGTTTTGTGCTAGATTTAACCAACGCACTATTAAGCGTCGGTACGATTTTTGCATTAAGCTATTTTGGACGAAGATTTAATTATACAATGCCGTCGGATAGCCATCCGACTACCAGAGTTCACAAAAAAAACGCAAAGAAAAAGAAAGGCAAATGAGGTCCAAAACCGACAACGAAGCTTCTCCTAAGCAAGTCGCCGGTTCTCAGTGAGGTGTTTTACAGCCCCTGATGCCCGCTACTTTAGAGTCGTAGGCCGCTACCGATCCCCACATGGAGTCAGCCAGGCCGCTGGAAACTCTAGGTATTGGAGCCTCTGAGATTAATCCCTCTGATGGGTCCGGAGCCGCTGAGCAGGCATCGGCTTCTGAAGGTGTATTCAGACATAAACAATTATATATTAAACCGACTTCAAAGGCAAAGACTAAAACACCTTTAAAGGCAAAGAAACAAGTTCACTAGCCACATGGACAGACCTCCATGCCCAAAAAACAGATGCTCAAAATGGTCCAAGACTTAATTACCTTGATCAGGGGTTCTCTTCCCCCTCCTGATAAGAGGCCTAGGCAAGAGACACACTATGAATCTTCAGATCAGGTTTCCATTTCTTCTGATCAGGAATATTCTCTTCCCCCATGAGGATTCTGATGCTGAAGAATCAATTCCTTCAGCTTCTCCTCCTGAGGACTACTCGTTTCTGGAAACTTTTCATACCATGAGGGAGCACTTCCACTGGGAGAGCCAAGTTTTTTCAGAATCTAAGAAGAGGCTCAGACACTTCCTTTTACTACCACAACACAGGCCTCTAGCTGTTCCACCTGTGTTAGACATTGTAAATGATGTGTTCTCAGAGTCTAGTCTGACCCCTGACTCCTTACCTTCAGCTCCTGTTAAGCCAGACAGATACTACAGGGTCCTTGACTCTCATAAATTCCTTTTCAAAAACCCTTCTGCTGACCCAGAAACTATTTCTCAGGGTCCCAAAAGGGTCAAGGCTTCCAATGCAAAAAACCCTACCCCCTCTGACAGGGATTCTAGGGCACTGGATAGATGGGAAAAAAGATTTGCACATCTGCTACCTTGCTATAAGGGCCTTAAATTGCCAGTTTCATATGCTCAAATGTCAGCAATATATCATGACACTGTTTAAACAGAAAATTATGGTAAATTCTGATTGTGCAGAAAACAAAGAAATGCAGGATTTATTGCATGCGGCTGAACAAGTTGGAAAGCATACTTTGCAATGTGGTTTTGATTCTCTGGAGGCCTTCTGCAGGGCCGCTGTTACGGGTTCTGTCATTAGGAGGCATGCTTGGTTAAAGGAACAAAATCTGCCTGATCATGTTAAAGCAAAATTATTAGATGCTCCATTACAACATGATACCTTGCTTGGTGTTAAGGCAGAAGAGGTGTTAAAGAAAATGGAGGACAAAGCTAAATCTATGCAAATGGTCAAGGATTTCTTACAGGTACAGCCACCTAGATTTAGCAGACACTGGCCTACAAAGTATTGGTCCTTTCCTGTCACAGACGGACCTCAAAGGGGCAGATCCAGATGCCCTAGAGGCAGATCACAGCCACAAGGTTCCTACAGGTCTAAGCAATGGGGTGCTTCTACCTCCAAAGGTGGAGAAGACAAATCACAACCATACAGGAAACAGTCCCAATGACTTCCCCTGCCTGCACCAAGCACTTATCTTCTGGCAGCACCCCTAGGGGGAAACTAGCACATTTTTCTCAAAATTGGCACATTATAACCCAGGACAAATGGGTTCTAGACATAGTGTCACAAGGCTACAAGTTTCACTTCCATACCCTGCCAAGGGCAAACGGTTGGCCAGACCTGCCAAAAAATCAATGGGCAGAGGCACAAAAGTAGCAGCTCTCATGGACATGAGGGCTATTCAACAAGTGCCACAGCAAGAGCAGGGACAAGGATTTTACTCACGACTGTTCTTGGTACCCAGAAAGAACAAAGCATGGAGACCAATACTGGACCTATCTATTCTAAACACTTTCCTGGATATACCAAAATTCAAGATGTTGACCTTGTAGCAGCTTCTGCCCATGCTGGGCAGCAAGGCTTGGCTTGTGACTTTAGACCTAAAAGAGGCATACCTGCATGTCCCAATCAGACAATCATGCAGAAGATGCCTCTGATTCAAGCCTGGCTCAAAGCATTACCAGTTCTCTGCACTGCCCTTTGGCTTATCTACTGCGCCCAGGGTCTTCACAAAGTGCTTGGCACCAGTAATTGCTTACTTCAGACAAAGAGGAATACAAATATATCCTTACTTGGACGACTGCCTCATACAAGCCAAGAGCAAGGACATTCTACTACAGCATCTGACATTTGTGAAAAGACTTTTAACATGCCTAGGGTACACCGTCAACAACAAGAAATCAAAACTAGTACCCTCTCAAGAGATAATATTCCTGGGTGCAAGCTTAAATACAACTCCCCAGATGGATTATCTCACTCCATACAAACAAAGGCAACTGACTACCTATTTCAAGGAAATGGCAACAAAGGCCCAGTTATCTGCAAGAAAGATTCTGCAGGCTTTGGGCTTCATGGCATCCTGCATCTTACTAATTCTATATGAAAGACTGCATATGAGGAAAATTCAGTGGTACCTAAAAAGTGTCTGGACACATTGCCACAGCCTGGAAACGATGATTACTCTCATTCCCTGCCTGCAACAGAAGTTTCGATGGTGGGCAAAAGCTTGCCACCAAAACAAGGGACAGCCATTCTCACTACCCCCAGCCAGGCAGACCCTAACGACGGATGCATCAGATTATGCCTGGGGGGCACACATGGCAGGAAGAGGCATTCAGGGCACCTGGTCCACAAACCAAAAGCATCTACATATCAATCAAAAAGAGATGCTAGCTGTTCAAAATGCCCTGACAGCCTTCAAGGACCTACTTCATCCGGGACAACTACTGATAAAGACAGACAACACCACAGTTATGTGGTACATAAACAAGCAGGGTGGCACTTATACTTACCCCCTTTGCAGACTAGCCATGGCTTTATGGGACACATCATTGACTTACCAAGTTCATCTGCAGGCACATTTCCTGCCAGGAAAGGAAAATAGTCTGGCAGACGAACTAAGCAGAAACCTCATGGATCCCCACGAGTGGCACCTGGATCCACAAGTCTTCAGCATGATAACAAAGAGATGGGGATACCCAGACGTAGGTCTATTTGCCTCCCCTCACAACAGTCAACTAAAAAGATTCTGCACAAAGACTCATCACAGACAAGCTTGGAAAGTGGACGCCTTATCTTTCAAGTGGACAAACCTATCAGTATATGCCTTTCCTCCACTGCCTCTCCTACCCAAGGTACTCCTAAAGGTCAGACAGGAGAAACCAAAAATGATTCTGATTGCCCCAGACTGGCCACGCCAGTACTGGTATCCGAGCTTAAGGAACTTGTCCCAATGCCCAGCCTGGACCTTACCTCAAGTACCTCATCTACTGTCCCAGCAAAGCAATCAGATTCTGCACAGCCAACTCAGGACCCTAAACCTGGCAGCATGGCGGATAATGTAACCTTGCAAACCACACCTCTCAGTAAAGCTGTGATGTCATTTTAGAAGCCAGAAGGCCTAGTACTAGAAAAATCCTATGCTGGGAAATGGAAGAGATTTTGTGTTTTGGAGCCAAGCTCAAGGAACTGATACAGCTCTCCCAAATATTCCTCAGATTTTGCAATACTTAACTGAGATGCTGGACAAAGGCCTATCTTTTTCATCAATTAAAATCCATGCCTCTGCTATTTCGTCTCATTACAATACAGAGCCACCACTCTTCCCTCATCCTTTATTAAGGCAGTACCTCAGGGAAGCCAAAACTTACCTCCAAGGAGAACGCCACTACCTGCATGGGACCTCAATTATGTCTTGGAAAAACTCACCTTACCTCCTTTTGAGCCAGCTGCTATTGCGGATATAAAGTTCTTATCTTAGAAAACAGCTCTGCTCCTAGCAATAATTTCTGCAAGACGAGTTTCAGAGCTACAGGCTCTCATGGCTGTGGAACCCTTTATCATTTTTTATGCAGACAGGGTCTCTCTGAGAACAAACCCTACATTTTATGCCTAAGGTGGTATCCAGTGTAGCCCTTAACCAAACTATTAATTTGCCAACTTTTTATCCAAATCCACAGAACAAGGGGGAGAAAATTCTGCATTCTTTGGATATACACAGACAACTTAGATTCTACTCGGACAAAACTAAAGTTTTCAGAAAGACAGAACAATTACTAGTGGCATATGCTGCTCATCACAAGGAAAGGCCATCTCCAAGCAGACTATTTCAAAGTGGATAGGTCACTGCATTCGTTTCTGCTACTCACAGCATGGCAAACCAGTGCCTAAGGGCATTAGGCCACATTCAACCAGAGCCACAGCTACTTCTGCAGCCTTTCTCAGGGGAGTACCAACCAAGGACATTTTAGAGGCTGCTACTTGGGAGTTCAGTGCATACCTTTAGAAAACATTACAATCTGCCTCTTTACTCTAAATCCAGGGCAGGCTTTGCCACTGCAGTTCTGCAGGGCCTCATAGCCGCTCCTAATGCTGTTTAGCTCCAGCCCACCAACGATAGCTTTGGGACTCAACCCAACTGTAATGACTGCAACAGTGAAACGCAAAGAACATAGTACAGTTGTGTACACTTACCATAAATGTAGTGTATTCACTGTTGCAGTCCAGGTTACCCACCCGCCATCCCCCTTATTTTTGCTGGAACTTATCTTTACTTCTCTAATTTATACAACCTAGGTGGTTTATTTGCTTATAGATGAAGGTAAAGCTTATTTTGGTGCATGTATGTTTTATTTACATATTTTTAGCCTACCCTTTTGGGGGCACCTGACATCTGGGGCAAGAAAAACTGAAGAAAAATGGCGTTGGCTGCATCATTTATACCCCTGATGACCTGACTTCAGGGAAGAGGCGACAGCAACCGACGCAGGACCCAAGACTTTGGAATTCAGGCCGACTGAGGGCAACCTGCCAGCAGGATAACCCAAATGTAATGACTGCAACAATGAATACACTCTAACATCTACATTTATGGTAAGTGTACACAACTATACTATAGTAGCAATGAAAGCAGGGAGGGACTTTGGAAGTCAGATAAGGGGTGGAAGCCAGTGACAGAGTCTTTTAACACTACAAGAAGAAGAGAAAGGTAGGAGGGTTAGGGGGGAAAAATTCAAAACTTGAGCTCTTCAGAAAATATTACCATAATGTGTCCGTATGGAGGTGGGATAGACCAAAAGAGCAGGGATAAAATAGTAAGCTAGGTAAACAGGCAGTGGAATGCAACTGTAAGCAGGGTATCTCCAGCTTGAAAGAGTACTGAAGAACAAAGCCTGAAGTAGAATTCACAGCACTGCTACTATTGCAGTCCCACCACAGATTAAGGCACTAGACTGTGAAGACGTTTCAGTAACTGTAATAAATGATGAAATGAGGCTGAATTTGGCAGGAGATCAGTCCTGCCACAACCATGAAAGAAGCTTCAATGAAGAAATATTTGAAGAAGATTGAAGCCCCAGACTGGATTCAGAATACAAAAAGTACTTAATGTAAAAGGTCTTCTACTTCGTTCAGCTTTTCCCAGTTAGGGGTTACCACAGTGGAACTCCGGTCTGCTAATGATTGGCAGTAGATTTTTTGAGGTGCCAGCCCGACACCCAGCCTTCAACGAAGTTACGCCCATTCATGCATGTCTCTTTAACACCACTTGACCGCGGGGAGGATATGCTGACTCCACACAGAAGGAGCTTCAGCTGCGAATCGAACGGGAGAACCTTTTGCTTTGAGGCGACAACGCTACCGCTGCACCACCATGGCTTAGTACAACCCCCTGTATTAGTAGAGAAAAACGAGTGAATAAATAAATCAACCGCAAACAGATTAATGAATAAAATATTACCAGCATATTTCCGATAAGGGAAAAATCTCACCGAAGATCAGAAACCGCACACGACTTAACTGCTCTTACACGGGATACAAAATGAACTGTGGACCAACAATGCATCACTTAGAAGAATTAAAGTGCAGCACTTACCATAAGTCTGAATTTTGGTGTCTTGGGACATGTGCTGAATGAAACTACCAAAGTAATGTGTAGCGTGGAAACATATTCATCTCAATATTCACTTTCAAAAAAATTCTGTGCCACAGGTTAGTACAGTGGGCAACAGTTTATTATATATACCTTTCTCACACCTACCTGATAAAGAATTTACTTTTTAGCCATCATTATAGATTTATGCATAAGATAGTCATCATAGAAAGCACTAGACAAAGAACAAACTTTCATAATTTCACTTAATGGAAATAAGAGGTACAGTGTGATATGCACTGGTTTGTAGAAAAGAGGTGGCATTTGTGATGCTAGTTCAGTTTGTTTAGCTGCCTGGGACCTTGGAACCAGGTTTTGTTGGGGGCAGGAGTGGAAAATGATTAACAGTTATTGCCTCTCCTTTAGAAGGATGAGGTTCAGGGGGATTTGAAATGTGTGATGGCTGTGAACAAGGAGTGCCTCCTCATCTTTGGTTGGTGAGCATAGATTTAGTAATACATTGGGGAAATGTGCAGTAATTTGGAACTGTGTGGTATCTTTCTTCTCTTTAGGAGTGACTGGGTAGCATAAGCAGAGGGGAGAAAAGTAGATTGGCAGTCTGTCATCTAGTTAATGGTAAACAAAAAAAAAATGTGGGTGACAGGAGTGTGGGTCCTAGGGAGCAGCAGGTAATATGTAAATGAGAAGAAAGCATGTTTTCTGCATGCATGTAAATCCATTCTTTATTTTTAACTTTAGGTGTATCTGATCGCCACAGTTTTCTATGAGGGACTACAGGAGTTAATTTAATGATGCAATACATATGATAAAATCATGATGTCTGGTTCCATGTAATGGATTCACACTTGCGTTCTGATTTATAATACATGTGAGTTTTACAGAGTAGATTAAAAAGGGAGTGTCGTAGTTCTATGTTTTGTTAAATGTACACCATTTGCACAGTATTTAGATAACCTACTATTGCGGTTTCATCTTAAGAGCCACGGAAACCGTTTCAGGGCATGTAAACATGTTTGCTGTCTCTTGAGATCCCACCCTTGTTGGGGGGAGGAGTGCCTGCTATTAACACTTTTTTCTTTTGAGTTTGTTATAATTCTGCAGTGATAACATTTTCATTGTGTGATTAAGCGGAAAAGATTCTGGGAGCAAGATGCTTCAGGGAGAATTGTGATCCTGCAACAGGTTACAAGACCTCTTCATTACTGCCTAAGGAAGTGACATTCTTCATGTAGCTGAATCCAATCACGTGAGATAACACTGCTGACCGTAAAATAAGTCCATAGGTGAATAGACTAGCTGTGCTTGTGGGTCATTTTAAGCCTAGCCAATTCCCCTCCAGGGTGAGAAACCATGTGCCTTGTGTTTGTGAGGTAAACACCTTAACCACTGTCCCATCCCTTAACCACTGTCCCATCCCCAGACCCAATAATTCTTTCTTGTCCATCAGGCAATATGTTGTGTGTCAGGCCCCGACTTAAATGAACCATTTCTTGCATACGTGATGTCCAGACAGATATCGATGGCACACACAAACTGACTGTTCCATATACTCTGCCATTTTCCCTACCAGCTAATTAAAGTGCACATCATGTTTTACTTTGGAAGATAATTTTTCTTTAACACTTAGAAAAACAATGATCCATCTTTCAACAAATTCTTGAATTCTGTCTTTGCTACTTTTTCAAGAAGGTAATTTTTCACCGCTGTTTCTTTGAAGTACTTTCTTGTATCTCCGATTTATCATCATCTACCTTGTATTTTTATTATGTCTGTAGACCAGAACTGCGAACCCCAGAATTACAAACATTTTTATGCAGTTAGGGGTGGTATGTTACCAACAGTGCATTATATCTGACTTTCTCTTACTTTTATTGTACAGAAGTCTTGGACTTTACCTATATATGTAGCAGACGTATTGAGGGGAGTTCATTAATTTGCTACTCAAGTCTTGCCTTAAAAAGGGCCCCTTAAAAAGGTTTAGTGGGTTAATCATCCATTTAAATTGTGTGGTCTATTTTAGTATCCATGTTCACTGTTTAATTTAACTGCGGCAATGTATTTTCCACCCCACATGACTAAGATTGTGGATGGTTTCTTTTTTTTTTAAGTATTCACCCATGTAATTTTACTGAATCCCTTATTTCATAGTTTCATAGTATAGTACTAGGCTATCTGCCCTGGGGCATTTGTAAGCCTAGCCATAGTGATGTGGCTTTTGCCACCCCATGAAATGGTACAAAAAATGTACAGAATAAATTTAGAATACTGTGCCTCTGTCTAGTAGTGACACAATGAAGGTCCCCTTATATAATAGAATTAGTTTACTGTGCCCCTGTCTAGCAGTGACACAGATGTGACCCCTGGGGTAAACTTACTATCTCCCATCCACTCATTAAGATTTCTCTTGAAGAGAGTCAGTGAGGGGCTCTGCCTATCTGAACTGGGATCTTGTTCCAAAGCATGGGAAGCCTCTGGGTTATGAATCTATCCCTCCAGCATGTCCTATTCATACTTGTGCCGAGGTTTAAGTCTTTAGCTCTCGTGGTCCTGATGGATTTGGATTTTTTGAGGTGGAGCATGTCCATCAGATCCTGATTGGACATGGCCTTGTACGTCAGGCAGAGATCACCTCTGAGCAGGCGGTATGCTACTGAATAGAGCTGAAGTTTCTTTAGTCTGGCAGAATAAGACATATGTTGGAGACCCTTGATCCTCTTGGTGAGGTACTTTTGTGATCTCTCCAGCTGTTGCAAATGCCGGGTGAGGTACATACCAAATGGGGCATTGTACTCAATCATGGGTCTGATGAGGGAGGAATATAGGGTTACAATGACATCCTTGGATCTGGATGTGAATCCCTTCATGATGAGGTGTGCAAGGTAGAATGTTTTTCTAACCACTTTGGCAACGTGGGTGTCAAATGTGAGGTCGCTGTCGACTTGGGTCCCTAGGTCTCTGATTACTTTTTCCGTACTCAGTGGGTTGCTGTCTGTGATAATTTGTGGGTACTTTGTTTTTGATGACTATACATTTTTTGGCATTTAGTTTAAGGCCGTGACTCCGGCACCAGTTGTCCGTTTCTGTGAGGCCTTTTTGTAGGATGTATGTGTCCGCTGGTGTATTGACTATGGCGCCTAGTTTGCAGTCATCTGCGAACTTTGTCAGCCACAGCCCTCCCATGTTTGCTTTAACATCTGAGAAATAAATGCCGATTGATTGATGTGACTTTAGGGCTAGCATGGGGGATGAGTCCATAAACTTGTCCTGTGGTATGCCCATTAAAGTCTGTGGATGTACCCACATGTACTCCACTGAGGATGAAGTTTGAACTTTTCAGTGATGTCACTTGTGTAGGAAAAATACTTTTCAAAGGATTTTATTTTTAAGGCTAATGATTTAAAATGGGGGTCCCTATTCGAAGGAAATATGTGCTGTGATGATCAAGGTCTGTGCATAACTGACTGTGTACTTTAACAAAATGCAGTAAATACACTTTTTTTAGTGCACATACTTTGGGCGGGTTTCACATTGACATATGGAGAATATAATACGTTTCTTGCCCTCTGAAAATGCAGATAAGTCCGTTTTCTGTTTCTGTACTTTGCATTTTTAGGGAACTGCAACTGTTTGTTTTCTAAGCATGTATAGATTGTATATTACACAGTGTTTCTGGATTGAACATGAGTATAAATAGCTGAGTTAGTGTGCCTTTGAACTTTGAACAGTCAGATAAAATTACACATCGCTGTGCCTCTGATTTCTGAGAAAATGATGAACAGTGAAAAGTTGCTAAACACAGTTGCATAATCTACAGAGTTCTGTGATTTAAGTGGGCGTGATGCAGTTTAATCCTTTAAACTGTTTAAAGTAATTTTCATTCTACTAAGCAGTCATTATGTGGCTGTTTGTAATGGCATTTTATGAGTCAGATGACAATACAATGGTGTCACCTAACTGATTTAAACCTCTCCATCCACTTGGCAGGTTCTTTATGCTTGTTGATGAAGTATGTGTCTGCATTTACCTGCTGAGTGCCTACATAGGTGAACCCAGTAAGAAACGTATTGTCCACAATTACATGCATGCCCAGTCTTTGTCGTGCACCCACTTGCTTTAACTCTTGTGTTTTACTTCACTTTCAACATGGTTGTGAAGGGTTTATTTTTTTTTTTTTACTTTAGCAGAAGGTTAAAGGTACAGAAATAACTCTGTCCCTCAGGTGTACCATTATGGCATCTCAAGGGGAACCCGAGTTGTGAAACATGCTGTTAGCATATTTGTAATTTCATTGGAGGTAGGATAGGTAGTGTTTTTCTAAAAATAATTTTCTGTAGGGAGTATGGGAGATGGTACCTTCTTGGCAATTTTCCAAAATGTCATGTCAGGCTTACTTTACACAAGAGACTTTATCACAACAGTTTGTCTTTCTAACTGCAGTAGCTACGCTGAAAAATATTACAGGTTGTAGCTTGAGTTGCTGAATAAAAGGATAATTTACTGCACACACACACACACACACACACACACAAACAAAAACTTGACATCAGTATGCATCTCTCTCACCGCAGCACTGCATCACTTGAGAATCTACAACCACAGGAATTAAAACCCTGTGTACGTGTGATCTGAGAGTTTCTCTCAGGCATGCTCATCTGATTTTTGTATTAGGAATGTACTGAGGGCAACTGTTCAGTGTTAACACTTCAACAAGCCTGTTTAGTCCTGTCAGTCAGGAAGTAGCTGCATTTGTATTCAGAAAATAGTTGTACCTCATCTCGCGGTCAGTTTTATTTTCAGACTCCCTAATAGTGTGCAGGAAACCAAGATCACATGATAAACACAGTAATATGCATGAGGTTAGTAATGCCAGCAATATAAAGGAATATACCCGTATGTTACTTTCCACTTTTTAAGAAGACTATATGATTTCCTGTCTTTTTCAGGAGTGTGTAATATTCCTTTATAAAATACCTGCACAGGTTTTACATGTGTGCATTTTAAATGTGCTGCTCAAAGGTCTTTTTGACTGTCTAAATGGCAGTTATGTTTCAAAATAAAGAGCTGCGTCAGTCTAGCAGTGTGTTTCTACATTAAGAATGTAGAGCTCCAGATGACTTGCGTTTGACTAGCAGCACAGGAGCTCCATGCTGTAAGTGGTGTACCACTTGGTCTGGAGGTTATTTATGCGGGGAAGCACTTGTGCCTATCCTGAAGGCAGTAACTGCAAAGATCACACAGACTGAAGGGGGATTAGGGCACGCTCCCTGATAGCAATATAATGCTGCACCTTTCCTCACTGGCCCTGCGAAAACATGTGTTGGGTTGTGCCTGGGGGAGGCTACCCTGGGAAGTGGGGTTTGGTAGACCTGGTGAAAGAGGGAGGAACTGGTGGCAACTGATGGTCAGCTGTGGTGAGTTTAAAAAAATATTTAATTCATTTAGTAAACAGCTTTTCATTTATTGTAGATATTTTTGTCTGTTTTGTTGGTTTATGAACTTTTAGAATATCTTACTGGCTCCATGTTAGTGGACACCCTGAGTGCACTCCAGATGGCCTGAGATCAAGTACCTATTTGGGAGTTGGTGGAGTTGTGCTAGAAGGGTGAGAGTGAGTGTTTGATATGGGCATGCTCATACTGGGGTGGTGGGAAGCAGCTTGGTTTGCCATGCTGGTGACTTATGTCAGAGGTGGGAGACCACACCAAGGTACAGTGGGACAAGACATAAAGACATATAATTGGGCATGCTAAACAGCATTCATACTGCAGCTAGTGGCATTACATTCATGGTAACATGTTTGAGCATATGTCTGTCATTACTGCAGTGATGCATGCAGCAAAAAGTTGAGGTATTGAGGGTGATACCTCACCAGAATTACCTTTTTGGGGGGTGGGATGTTCTCCCTACAGCTGACCATCTGCTGGTGCTCCACTGGGTCTACCAGGAACTCATGACAGACTTATTCCATCCCATGCTTGGGGCCAGAGAGGAGTTTAAGGCATCCCAGTAAAGCATTGTATTGCTGTTAGGAATTTTTCTTTATGCCATAACTCTTAGCTTCCCCCTGTCCAAGTCTGTACTACTTATGGTGAATTTGCAGATGTTCTTGCATGTATCATCCTGTCTCTGCCTCTACTCAGCTAATGTTCCCCTGCCTTTTCCTATTTTAGGGCATGATCTCTTAATGCTTCCCCAGTCTCCACCAAGGATCCAACACAAGAAGCATGGAGGTGTATCCCCCCCCCCCCGGATAGGCACTGACATCACTGCCCTCCAGTGCCTCTGATGCCTGAGATGCTAATTGGACCTGGGTCACATATGATGTAATTAGAGCTTTGTCGTTCAGAATGTGGCTTCCAGCAGGGACTGCCTTGCATATCTCACAGCTTTGTCAAAACCAGCAACCCAATGCAGCAAAAATTCCAGGAAACTGGATCCAAGCACAATTCAAAGCGTTTATTAGACAATATGAAACGGAGAAAATTCAAGGTTAAGCGCTTTCATCCATGTATACAGACTTCTTCAGTATGAAAGCGCTTAACCTTGAATTTTCTCCGTTTCATATTGTCTAATAAACGCTTTGAATTGTGCTTGGATCCAGTTTCCTGGAATTTTTGCTGCATTGGGTTGCTGGTTTTGACAATATTGTTGGAATCCAGGATCAACTTTTGATATCTCACAGCTTGTGGACAGGGTCTGCCCTTAAATGCAGATAACCATGGTGGTGGGGTAAAGTTGACCTGCAGACCATAGGGGTTTTAAGTGTTATGACTGTTGCAGGCATTCTCAAGTACGAGCCAAAAAGCCAAGCACAACATATCAGAAAATTGTCGGAATATTTGGCTGGCTTTCTAAGCAATCTTCCACATGTATGGGACTAAGGGACTTTGGTGCATCACTGAAGCTAATGAAAATATCCTACAAATAACTTTCAAAGATTCAGCAGTTAATTTAGACTCTACTGCTTCAGTCTTGGACAGTTTTTCTTAAAGCCACTGTTTGGAGAGATCTCTAGACACCTCTCTGAAATCTCAATTTCTGAAAATAGTGTGTTTGTGTTTTAAGCCCTTTCAAGATGCATTCATTTTGAGTATGTCCACTCATTTTTCCATCCACTGTATGAACAGCAAACAGCTATAAGTGCTCACACTTCAGAACAGCACCTGTAGTTACTTCTCACTAACATCCTGCTGCATTCTGATCTTGTTCCTTCTTTTCACACACCACAGGCATCTTGTATGGCTGACATGTTACAGTGGAGTATTGACGTATTGCAGTAATTTCTTCAGCTGTCTCAGTGTGCGTGCTGCATCCCATCTCAGGCACTTCATCCCCATCACCTCTAGCTTCACCAGTGGGACTGTCTTTAAGGTTTTATACCATACAGAAGTAATGTGTGCACAATGGTACATCTTTTTAAAGCTTTTGCATTCTTCTTTCCCACCCATGACACTGCACTAGTTGGCTGCAGCCCCACTGATCATAGCTTTGACCTCCTCAGACTTCCCTTCTCAGCCACCCCTCCTAGATGCTTGCAGTGGTTAACCTGTTCGTATTATTTTCCTTTCTGTCTCAATTTGCCGCCACGACAGCTGTCTTGTCTATACTCTTAAATCCCATGTGCCTTCAGTTTTGCATTCTGTTCCCGTCCTTTCCTAAAATTCCTATTCAGTCTTGTAATGTCACATCCGTATTGCATTCTGGTCCATATGATATCGCTGTCTGAAATCCTGTGCCTTGACAGCATAGCTTTCAGTATACTGTTCACACCTCTACTGTTCACACCTCTACTCACAGTTTGTTTTAACTCCACTTCTTCAGGTAACTTTGTATGTTGGATTTTTCTGGTGAGCAGTGCTCCGTATTAAAGTGAAACAAATCTTACTGTCGATCATAGAGTTCTTCCCAGAACTGAGTGAGAATTCAGCTCTTCTGTTGTATTGTTAATGAGATAAGAATTGCACACAATATAGTTCAAAAACTCTTGATCATTGTAGGCTCATTGCTGCAGTAGCTTATACTGTCCAAGAAGTTTGCTGAAAACAGATGTCTTCACTTGCAAAGCTTGTATGCCTGTTGTGAGGGAACTTCTTACCTGATCAGTCCAGCGTATAGTTTAAACGGCAAAGCTTTTTACCATTACTCTTTGTGTTGCGAAAAAGCAGCCTGTTGTCATTTCATTGTCTATCTGCCCGCGTCTATGTGACTTCCAAAGACGTACCCAGTGTGATAACTTTGTAAGAGTCTGTTGTAACTGATAGACTGATTTATTGAACATGTAGATGGATTTATTTGCCTGTGTATCTACTGTTGACTAGCTTAGTGTTACTAGGCTGGTGGGCTCTCTTCAGGGGCGACCCGAAGTGATCTCTATAAATCTACCTGAACTTGATGAGGACACAGAGGAACTTTGCCCCCTACTCTCATATAGATGGCATGGGATCTTTTACATCCACCAGAGCTACTACTAACTAAAGCAGATGGGACCTTGATTTAATGTCTCATTTGAAGGAAGATGCACTCAAGAGTGCAATACCCCCTAATGATTTTACTTTTCATGAAAATGTGCTGTGCTATAGGGCTTGAAACCTCAAGGTGTACTAGATAAGAAAAAAAATAAAAGCATGGGCTCATACCAACCGTCTCTCAAACCTTCTACTTCAGAATGTTCTCCAGCTGAGGAGAAGGAAAATGGAGTGGCTTAAGCAGATTTGTGAAGCCTTATAGATCCCATGGGGCCTGCTCAGACTCCTGCTGTCATCTGTTGTAGAAAGAACTGTATTTGTGCTCTTCCTGGCATCACTGTCTGTGTGATCATTCATACAGAAACAGTGGTATCCAAATCTTGGCAGTACATGCTTCCAGAAAATGTGCATGAGTATTTACAGCCTGTGCAATAAGATGTGAAACACTGATCTGCTAATTTTTGACCACCCCATTGAGCAGGGAAGATGAGTTAAAACTTCAGGTATTACCTGATTGCCATGGACTAATACGATAGAATGTAGGATTACACAACATAACCTAGTACCTAGGAAATGTAGCTTTCCAACCTTGAGTAGTAGTTACAAGGTAATTGAGCCACAAGGTCACTTCTGACTTGCAAGTACCCACCCTTGGGCCTTACCTCCATTGTCAAGGCGAGCCCGTGTAGTCATACCAGGGGTTAATTAATGAATGCTCATCCAGTTGTCTAGCTGCTTTATAAATATTGACAGTTTGAAGAAGTTTGTTTCAGAGAAAGGTAGCTGTCAAAGCAAATTTGCCCTTCACTATTGTGGTTACTGAATCAAACAGAAATACACTGATAAAGCAAATTTAAAGGCTTTGGTAGTTAGGTTGATGTGTTCAGTTTTGTATTGCGGAGGAATGTGATAGTGACTGTGTAAGATTAGCATACAGGAATAGTTTGATTTCCTGCACAAACTCTAGAAACTAAAATTGGAAGCTCTACAAAGGAATTCTCTGCAACAGTAAGGGAAATGGTGAAAGCTGCTTTTTGAGGAAAGAAAGCCTCTCCCAGCTGGGATTGTCTTGGTGATATATAGAATGCTGTTCTGCGGCTTGAGCTTCGTAAGCTCCACATGATTCCTTCTTACGGGGATGTCTGGTGCTAGTAAATCTGAGCTCCCCAAATGTCTTCCCTCAACATCCTTCCACATCTCCCATCTTCCCCTCCTCTTCCCTTTCTAGGTATTCCTGAGCTCCTAAAACAAATGCTGACTTTGCTGCCTGCAGATGTATGTAGGGATCATTTATTCCCCATCCTTCCAGTCTTAAAGCTTTCTTTAGTTATTCTGCTCCCTTATTCCTTAAATAACTGCCACAATTTTGTCTGCCTTTCTTTCCGGTAGGAGACTCCATTTAGTAACCTGAAAAGGATCATCGTCTACACCACATTTTTGACTCCCTAAAGCATTGACTTTATTAAACCATCTTCTCTCACAATCTATTAACTAGGTCAGGCATTCCAGGAAAATTAGTTACTTGTTGGCCCGAATGTCCTCCAAACATGTATAGCCAGATACTAACTCCCCTCTTTTTCACTCCTGTTAACTCATCTTTTATTTTGCCCACCCCTGTTCCAGTTATCACAGTCTTCTTCCAGCTGCATGCAAGTCCTAAATTCATTGTAACTTTTTTAGATATCCCCCATACCTTTTCCAGCAGTAAGTCTAGCCTGTCTATTGTTAACATGCAGTCACCTTCAAACAGCATAAAGACTGCACTTAAGAGGGTTCCCTTTTCAAGCACTCTTGCAACGTTTGTGCCAATACCTCTGTCACTAAAACAGACTAGGGGATAGAGAACACCCATTGCACTGAGCTCCTTCCCTATACATTGCCCTTGTTAATTCCTCATTTACTAACACACTGTCCTTCGTTGAGTCTGTACAGTGGTTTGCTCCGTATCCTAAACCTTATCCCCATGCTTCCAGCATTCTAAATTGACATTTACGATCAATGGGGCCAAATACCTCAAATGTCAAAAAGAGTAATTTCCTCAGCTGCCAGCCAGCTCTGTTCTGCTGTCCTCCCCTTAACAAATCCTTTATGCCCTCTCTCTATTAGTCTGGGGAAAAATCCTCCTATCCTTGTGGCAAGGATTGTAGGTAAAATGTTTGTATTAGTATTAATAAGGGAAGATGGGCTTAACATTCCCTGGATTCTAGGTGCTTTAGTTCCCTCTTCAGTAACAGTACTGTGGTTCTAGTAGAAGGTGGTAGTGACGGCTGTGGTTCTAGTAGAAGGCGGTAGTGACAGCTGTGGTTCTAGTAGAAGGCGGTAGTGACGGCTGTGGTTCTAGTAGAAGGTAGTAGTGACGGCTGTGGTTGTAGTAGAAGGCGGTAGTGACAGCTGTGGTTCTAGTAGAAGGCAGTAGTGACTGCTGTGGTTCTCGTATAAGGTAGTAGTGACAGCTGTGGTTCTAGTAGAAGGCGGTAGTGATGGCTGTGGTTCTAGTAGAAGGTGGTAGTGACGGGCCTACAAGTGCTCGTGTGCTAGTAGCATGCCACATACCTTTGTGCTCCTGCTTGCTATAATCGCCACTTGCCTGATCCTGGAGAATTCCCAGTCTCTCCCACCACCTGACACTGCTGAGCTACATAGCCCTAAAACTTCACCTGGTCCCTAGCCATATCACTCTCCTCCTTAAACCTAACATCCCCTCCCACTCACTGACCCTAAATTCCCTCCCATTCCCAATTATTACTTTAAACCTTAACTGCACTCCCATTTCCTCCCTGAACATGGCTGCTGCACTAACCTTGCCCAAAGTCTGCTGCTGCACCTTGGTGGAACACAGTCAAGTCTGAGCATGAGCAGCCAGCTGTGTGAGCTACAAGATGCCAGAGTCTCTGGCTATGGAGTAGTTTACAGGGAGCTGAAATATGGTGCTTGTAGTAGCCCTGGTACTGCCCCTTCCAATATTACATCATTGGGTAGCTCTCAAATGTTATGGAATGGAAATCTCCTGGAACGTTTCTTACCTTCAAGCACCTATAGACACTCTCCTCCAACAACTGTATTTCCTTGTCAAGCTCTCTCCATCTCTAGCCTTTCTCCTTGCCAGTACATTTTGAAGTACCTCTCACACGTTCTTCATCCCTAGCCAGATATATAATATATTGTAAAAGTTCCACATTCCTTCCTATATACTTTATTGTATCTGACAATACTGTTCCCCTCTCAGCCCTTCTGCATTCTGGCTTTGCTTTCAGTCCTGCAGCTTTCATTCCAAGCGTTCCCAATTTTTCTTTCCCCATGTACCCCCAACACATCTGTTTTATCCACTGTCCATTTGTGTTATCATAGGTTCTGTCTCCAGTATTTGACTGTATATATTTTCTTCCCTCCAAACTAGCACTGACCACCCCTAACAGGGTTGGCTGTGGTCTTAACATCACAGATACAGTGTACAAGGTTTTAGTTTGACCTTGGGTTAGTGGCTAAGCTTGAAATAGTCCGCAGACTGAGAGCTTGGTATGTACCTATGAACCTTTTCCTGCCTTCCTCCAAATTCCTGCAGCGGCATAATCTGCCCTTTCCAAGCACACTTGACAGCATCCCACCACGTATCTCTGACCTAGTTCCCTATATTGTGTTCAGCCTAGTCACCTCTTGGAGAAACTTCCTATCCTGGAATGTGAAAGGATGCTGATGCTGCAACTTCATTTATCTTTGGCTTCATAGTCGTCAACCTTCCATCTCCAAAATGTGGAACAAAATGACAAAACATTGAACACGTGCTAACCTCAACTAGGAAGCTGCCAGCATGGTTAAAACTTGTTGCTTTATACTTGCAACAAATGTCTTTCAATGTTATTTACCTGCCATGGATATTAAAATTTTTAACTATGGATGTGTGATGGACCCTTTCAGTGTGGAACAGCAGAGAACATGGACTCTGATGTATGTTTGGTTTCATCTTGAAAATGTCAGTGTTTCATTTAACATAGTCACTGATGTCCTTCCATTTCACTGTTGCAGTATTCATTACATTAGGGATCCCCTTCCAAGAGCGACCTGACGCCCAGCCAATATACCAAAGCCATTAGGTTGCTTTAAGGTATGACATCCTTGTATGTTTCTTGCAAAGTATAGGGTATAAAGGTGATGTCCGGATATATCGTCCTCAAAACGTCTTTGCCACCAGTCTGAACTCCATCTCTGTCTATAAGGCAGACGTCTCTTCGAAGAAAAAGCAAAAGACTAAACGTATTTCTCCTCCTAAGGATCTAGAGAGTGAGTGGAAGTCCTTCACTCAAGGCTTTAGTGCTCTGATGGCATTGAAACCTTCTCTGGGAGTTTCTCTTACAAACCCCTTGGTCTTTTAATCCCCCCTTAAAAGACCCAGGGAATAGGAATCCGAGGAATCCCTTGCTTACTCCTCTCACATTCCTCCTCCTTTGGATTATGGATCTGAAGAATCTGCCAGTCCTGATGCTCCCTTTTGAAGAGACCTCTTTTGGGGACACTGTCTCTAGGATGATGGAGTTCTTTAAATGGGATTGTGCTTGGATTTCTGAGATACAAAAGAGGTGTTGTGAGTTGCTGCAGATAGATTCTCCTAGACCTTCTGCTACCATTCCACCTGTCTTGGCTGCCTTGTTGGATGCATTTTTTGTAAGGCTGCAGACTCTCAGCCCCTCTGCTCCTAAGAAGCCTAATAGATTCTATAGGGTGCCTGAGGACTGTAAAGTCTTGTACAAAGTGTCCTTCTGCTGACCCCTTGGTCAAGCCATTTCAATTGTATCCTAAGTTACTGCCCTCTGATAAAGATAGCAGGACCATGGAAATGCTAGGCAAGACGGTTTATACCTCTGTTACCGTGGCTTTTAAGGCTAATTCAGACCCTATGTCCAAGTATTTGTTAGCAGCCCTATTCTAGGCCTATCAGGTTATTTCTGATCTTCCAGACTGAGGATAAAACTTCTGCCCTTTCCCTGTTAGGGACTTCATCCCAGGTGGCTCGTCATTCCATCAAGTGTAGTTATGATGCAGCAGACACCTCCTTTGAGGCTGCTGCTTTTGGGTCAGTGACATGGAGGTGTTCTTTGCTTAATCTTCAACCTTTGCCTGATATTATGGCTAAGTTGATGGATGCCCCTCTGTTTGGCGAAGCTGCTGCTGCTTTATGTCCTTTCAGGATAAGGGCAAGCTTTTACAGGTAGTTAGACATGTTTCTCCTGTGCCTAAATTTCAGAGAAATTAGTCCAGTAAGCCTGCTTTTTGTTTGTAGACAATCTTGTCCTCCTAAGGGTAAAAAGGGTGGCAAACAGGCTCTTCTGTGATGGCTGCTCACACCTTTGTGCCTCAGAAGTCACCTCCTCCTGATTAAACCAGGTGCTGTCTGACTATCTTGTTCTTCCCAGCCACTTTTCTCTTTGTTTGCCTCTCTCTCTCTCTCTTCCTGTTTGGCTACAGATTATTCAGGATTCCTGTGCTCTGTCCATTATCCGGCGGGGGTATTTCATGATCTGGAATTCCGTTCCCCTTTTGTGTGTATTCCTGTGTCCCCTCAGGAACAACTGTCCTTTCCAGATATGCTTAAGGATCTTTTGACTCTAGGTACTACATAGGAGGTGCCAGTGTCCCAAAGGGGGGAGGGTTTTTTACTCCAGGCTGTTTCTAGTATCGAAGGAAGAGGGTACTTGGAGACCATTCTAGACCTTCCTCATCAAAACCCTTTTTTGGAGGTGCCCTCCTTCTGAATGTTGTCCCTTCAAACTTTGTTCACTCTCCTGCTTCCTCAGGCTTATATGGAGTCTCTTGATCTCAAGGATGCTTCTATCCATATTCCAATTCATCCCCTTTTCAGGAAGTTTTTACATTTCTCTGCTTCCTGTCATTTTCACTTCTCTGCTTTGCTCTTTGACCTTTCTACTGCCCCAAGGGTGTTCACCAAATGCCTCACTCCTGTGAATGCTTTTTCCAGACTTCAGGGGATCCAAGTCTTTCCTTACTTGGATGACCTTCTGTTTCAAGCATCCTCTCCAGAGATTGTTGCAAAATCTTCCTTTTTGCCATTTCCCCTTCTGCAAAGCCTGAGGTTCACAGTAGACTTCAAAAAGTCTTTTCTGACGCCTTCTCAAGACCATGTTTTTGTGGGGTGCAGGATACAGGCTGTATCTGTGCTGTCATCCCTGCCTCCTTCCAAGGCTTTAACACTCATTTCTTTCTTTCAAACTGTTCTTCCTCTGGCCTCTGAAACAGCCAGGGAATTTCTGAGAACTCTGGGGTTCGTGGCATCCACCATCATTATGCTCCCTTTGTTTAAACTCCACATGAGAAAGCTTCAGTGGTTTCTGAAGTCAGTCTGGCTTCAACATGTGCATCCCCTAGAATTTATAGTTCCTCTTCTACCTTGTCTCGAGAAGGAACTTCAGTGTTGGATTCAGCATTTGTCTCTAAATCCAGGGCTACCTTTTCATTCCCCTCAGGAGCTGATCACAGATGCTTCAGTTGTGGGATGGGGAGCAGCTTTTGGCTGACTAAAGGTGCAATGGGTGTGCTCTCCTCTTCAACAGAAGGAGCACATCCGTCTGTGAGAGATGAGAGCCCTACTGTTGCTCCAGTTCGTGGTTTGGTCCTACTGTTGCGCTTCAGATTATTCATCCTGTTACCTCAGGGCCTCAAGATATTTAGTGGTATGTAAATAAGCTTGGGGGCAGATTTTATCCTTGCCACTTGGCACTCCTAGTGTGATCTTGCTATCCAGCATAAAGTGATTCTTCAGGCAATTTGCATTCATTCAGGTCAAAATGTTGTGGCAGACACACTGAGCAGGTCCTTAACTCAATCACATGAATGGATGCCTCACAGGGATGTGTTTCTGGATATTGTCCATCAGTGGGGTACTCTCGGGTATATCTTTTGCTTCCCCTCCGAACAGAAAACTTCTATTTTGAGCCGGAGTCCCCGGTCCACTGGTTTAGAAGGTGGATACCCTGTCTTTTTCTTGGAAGGGGTTGTTTGTTTTTGCTCCCTCCCCTTCCCCTCATTCCAAAAGTCCTGTTCAAGATTCAACAGAATACTCCCAAAATCTTGTTGGTGACTCCCATTTTTCCAAAACTGCATTGGTTCCCTCTTTTGCATTTAGCCAAGGGCAGTCACCACAAGTTACCTCACAGGGTGGACCTACTCACACAGGACAAAGGATATCTCATCCATCTCCACCTGTCCACCCATCAACTGACGCTGTGGGATTTTGATACCACACACATATATTTTTTTTTCTGAGGACATTTTTGGGGTTGTGCTGGAGGCCAGGAAATCCTACTTATCCAAATGGAAGAGGATTTCTGTTTGGTGTCTCTCATAACCAAGATCCCCTTTCTGTGGATGTTCCTTTGGTTCTCTTACTTGTGTGAATTGCTCAAGGCTGGGTTGGCTAATTCTTAAATTAAGGCCCACTTATCTAGCTCTGCTTGTTTGCCTTTATCCCCTCCTCTAGTTTCTAGGTTTGAAGCTAAACAATTTTGTAAAGGTGTCCTTCATATTAGGCCTCCCAGGAAGCCTGTTCCTCCTCCCTGGATCTTAATTTTGTTTTGGAAAAGTGGACTCTGGCTCCTTTTTGAGGCTGCAGCTTTCATGGGTTTTCTTCCTTTTTGGTGTTTCAAAAGGACAGGGTGTCCTTGTGTACTAATCCATCTTTTAGGCCCAAGTGGTGAATGTGCAGCCACCTCTTAAGACTGAAATGTTTTGCTGTGATTCTGCTTCTGTCAAGCCTCCACCAGATGTGTCTCGAGATGGATGATGACCCTGAAGACTGCAGTGCCCGTGACCCAGTTAGAGGCTGACATGGAACCTGCTTCTCTGATGTCCTATGAGGGTGTGGAAACCTCTGTTGTGGATGTTGAGGGGGGAACCGCAGCTGATCATTTTTGAAGGGTCAGTCCTATTTAGGGAAGAGGTTCCTGGTACCCTCATAGAATCTAGGAATGGCTGTGAACCTCCTAGCTTGGTCAAAAAAAAAAAAAAAAGCACATGCCACCCATTGCTACATATCCTCATAAAGAGTGGCAGTATTTTACCCAGGGATTGTTCAGTGCTCTGACATTGAAACCCCTCAGGGATTTTCTGTTCTGCTTCTCCCTGGTTTTCCACCCCAGCCCCAAGGACTGGAGAGTCAGATTGCTCGAATGAGGAGCTGGATTCTGGGGATGGATCCTTGGCCTAGTCTTTACAGATCCCTTCATTCTTATACTGTGGTTCAGAGGAAGAGAATTCCTTAACCCTTGAATTAACTCTTTGAGGAGTTGTCTGTTGGGGGCATGGTGGATTTTATGGTGGAGCATTTTAAATGCGATTGTTCCCAAGTATCTGCCATTCAAAAGAGGTATTATGAGCTATTACAATTGGAATTTCCTAAACCTTTCTCTGTTCCCCCTGTTCTGGCTGCCTTATTGGATGTGTTTATAGCTGCTGCTTTGGCTCCTGACTGTCTGCCTCCAAGAAGTCCGTTTACTTTTATAAGGTGCCCGAGACTCTTAAGTACCTTTACAGTTGTCTGTCTGATGCAGCTGTAGTCTCTCTTTTCACAGGCAAGCCATCTAAGCGTTAGTCTTCTTCCAGACTCCTCCCTTCTCTTAAAGACAGTCGTGCTAATGAGGGGCTCAGAGAAAGTCTTTCTGCTACCCTGGCTTTTGGGGCCATAAACTCTCAACCCATAAGACTAGATCTGAAGTAGGAAGACTTCATTCGTCTGCAACCTGTGGGTATCGGATCCGACCTCGGATCCGAGCCGGCAATTCAAAAGCTTAGGCTCCGAGCTCCTAGCTCCTCCCTCTTACCCATAACCCCTTGCCACGCCCTGACTGACCTCAGATTTCGTTGCGCTTTTCAAGAAGCAACGGAATTCTTGAGCTCCTGGCGTGGTTTTTGAGATAAGTGGTTTTCTGACAGGAAAAATTGTTAAAATTCTCATTTTTTGTTTAAAAAATAGTTAGTGTTGTGTGTGGTTAAGGCTTTCCCTCCCTCTTTAGTTAATTTTCTCGGGTTTTTCGTAGTTTTGTGTGTGTCTGTGTGTGTTTAGGCCTTAGGTGTTATGTCTGAAGCCCCTAAGGCTGTCTTTTCGAAATGTACCGAGTGTGGCCATAAGCTGTCCCCAGCAGATGGCCACACTCGCAAGAATCTTGGGGTTGAACACCTGTCTTCTGGTTGTACCATTTGTGCAGGGTTCAACCCCGGCTTTAAGGAACGGAGGTCGGTTAGTGCTGGCGGGTCTTTTACCCCCAGATACTGCTTCGGCCTCTGCCCCCTCCAGTCAGCAACTTGTTGCTGTCAGTTCTCCCCCTCCGGCTGGGACTCAACCTCCCTTAAAAATGCCGGAGGGGAAGGATTCTAGTAGGGAGAGACAGAAGGAGAGGCACAGGGAGAAGCACCACAAGAGGAGAGCCGAAGCTTCCAGCTCGGCTCCTCCATAGGTTCATAGGTTCATAGGTTTATACTAGGCTATCTGCCCTAAGGCATTTATAAGCCTAGCCCAAATTATTGTGGCTTACGCCACCCCTTATATGAAAAAATACTGTGCCCATTAGTTTGTTGTGCCTCTGTCCAGCAGTGACCCAGAGATGATTCCCGGGGTAAACCTACGATCTCCCATCCACAGGTCTAGATTTCTCTTGAACAGAGTCAGCGAGGTGCTCTGCCTCACATGGACCGGGATTTATTCCACAGCATAGGGAGTCTCTGAGTGATAAATCTATCCCTCCAGCACGTCCTATTTATATCCGTGCTAAGGTTTAAGTCGCTTGCTCTAGTGGTTTTGGTGGATTTGGATTTTTGAGGTGGAGCATGTCCATTAATTCCGGGTTGGACATGGCCTTGTATGTCAGGCACATGTCACCTCTGAGCAGACGGTATGCGACTGAATAGAGCTGGAGTTTCTTCAATCTGGCAGCATATGACAGATTTTGGAGTCCCTTTATCCTTTTGGTGAGGAACTTTTGGGGTCTCTCCAATTGCTGCAGATGTCGGGTGAGATACATCCCGAATGGGGCATTGTACTCGATCATTGGTCTGATAAGTGAAGAGTACAGGGGAACAATGACCTCACTAGATCTGGATGTGAATCCCTTCATGATCAGGTGGGCAATGTAGAAGGTCTTTCTAACCACTTTAGCAATGTGAGTGTCAAAAGAAAGGCCACTGTCAACCTGGGTCCCCAGGTCCCTGATAACCTCTTCTGTGCTTAGTGGATTGCCACCTATATGGTAGCTTGGGGTTACCTTGTTTTTCCCGAAGGGTATGACTATACATTTTTTGGCGTTTAACTTCAGGCCATGGCTCTGGCACCAGCTATCTGTTTCCGTGAGTCCCTTCTGAAGGATATCAGTGTCCGATGCACTTTCCACTATGGCACCCAGTTTGCAGTCATCTGCAAACTTTGTCAGCCAAAGTCCTCCCATGTTCGGGCTTCCCCTGTGCCTTCTAGCTTTCCTCCTCCTCGGCTCCACTCCCCTCGGTTCTCTCCTGGACCCGAGGAGGAGGAGGCTAGCCCTTCCAGGAGGTCACCGAGACGGTTCTCTAGGTCCGCTTCGGTGGCCTCCTCCAGATCGACCTTTTCGATGAGCGAAGCTGATATGGACCGGATGATGAGGAAATTCATCCAGGCCCAAATGCAAATGGGAGTGCTCCTAGCCCCCCCCCAACCGGGAGGGGCTTCGACCCCTCTTTTCGCCCCCGTAGCTCCTTCTCCGACCCATACCACGGGTTCGGAGTTTTCGGCGCCGTGCAGATTTGGATCCGGGGGTGGGTCGGATCCGATTGGTCGGCGCACCTCGGATCCGTCCCATCCCTTGAGTGCTTCGGGTACTTCGGACCCGACCTCTCGGAGCCGAGGGCCGAGCCTCGGATCCGAGGGAGCTGGTGTGTCTTCGGCTCCGTCCAGGTCGGAGCACACTGGTCTCTCGGATCCGACGGTTTCGGCTCCGACTCCGATCCGTACGTCGGATCCGAGTGGGGGTCGGCTCTCGGGGCTTAGAGAAGCTGGCTCCCCCTCGGCTTTCAACGTTATGGAAAGGGCACTGTCGAGGACATCCGGACCCCCGGTCCCTGCCACGGCTCCATCCCGCACTCCATTGCAGTTGGGCCAGGCCCCCACCAGCCGGTCCCAGGGACAGCCCGCCTCGATGTCCCAAGTGGTTCCCTTGGAACATCCATCTGCTGAAGAGTACTCCTCGGACAGCTCCCCCGATGAAGTACCTCGGAAGCGCAAGTGCAAGAGGAGGCACATGGACTCCCCTGAGTCCGTCACTGAAGACACGGACTTGGATGAAGGGGAAGGCTCCCCCAGGTCACCCCCTGAGGAAGTCTCATTTGGAGACATCATGGAGATGTTAAGGATCAGGGGGGGGTGGTCTGCCCCCAAGGCTTCTTCGGACGAGTCTGTGTTCTTGGAGGCATTCGAGGCGGGCCCTTCTACCTCTTGGGTGTCCCCTCCTGCTGACCCCCTGGTAGATCTTATATCTATCAGGGCGTGGAAGGATCCGGACACCATTGAGCCTATCCCAAAATGCCCCGACCGCATTCTTTCTCCTCCATCAGACCGCACCCACTGGAGTAAGGGTCCCCCTGTAGATGCCATGATGATGGCTGCGGCCACAAAGAGGGAATTGGCCCAGGAGAGTCCCTCCGTCCATCCTCCGGGCAAGGAGTCCCGTTCGATGGATCGAATTGGGAAGCGAGTGTTTAGTTCAGCGACCTTCTCCTTGAGAGCGCTGAACTACATGGCGCATGTCATTAGGATGCAGCGAGATCTGATTAAAGAGTACGCTGCATCTCCCCCGGAGTCCATCTCGAGTGAGGATAAGCAGGTTTATTCCACCCGAATGGCCACTCTCAGATCTGTATCCAACACATCTATCGGCTGCTGTCTCATGCTACTGAGGGAGCCGCTAGAGCCAGCGGAGCAGGCCTTGTCATGAGGCGACAGGCCTGGCTCCGCCATTGTGATTTTGCTGAGCCCTTTAAGGCGACCTTCGCGAATGCCCCTTTCGATGGTTCTGCCTTATTTGGCAAGACTGTTCGAGACACTTGTCCAGAGCGAAAAGGACGGAAGACGCTGTCTGCCGTCGAGTCCGCTTCTCAGCTCCCCAGAGGTCCTTCTCTAAGAACCAAAAGGGACAGAAGAAGATGTGGTTCCGAAGTCGCAGCAGTCCCAACCTGCTCCGGATAACCAGTCCTTCCGTGGCAGAGGAGGACGGGAGGTCGTCGTGCCAGAGGCAGGGGCTCCTGACAATTTTGAGTCCAGAGAACCCTTCTCTGAGAGACCCAAGCAGCAGCCCTGTAGGGTTGCCCGGCTGTCCGTCTCTGGAGGCAGTCGGGGCGGTTTCGATGCACCTGACTTCTTGGGAGTCCATAACAACAGACAGTTGGGTGCTTCACTCATATCCAGAGGATATTCAATACCCCTAATCAAGATCCCCAAATCTCGCAGCCTCCCAGATGTTCCACCCGACCAAAGGGAGGCGGCAGCTCTCGAAATCGAGCAGCTGCTAGGAAAAAGAGCCATCCAGCGCGTCCCCCCAGATCAAGCCGGATTAGGGTTTTACTCCAGGTTCTTTTTGGTGCCAAAGAAGACGGGGGACTTAAGACCAATTTTAGACCTTTCCCTGTTGAACCTGTCAGTAACCAAGCAAAAGTTCCGGATGGTCACCCTGCAATCTATACTCCCCCTGTTGAGGGAGAACGACTGGATGTGTTCCATAGACCTCAAGGATGCGTACTACCACATTCGGATGGACAGACGATCCAGGAGGTTTCTTCGCTTCGGCTGGGAGCCAGTCACTATCAGTTCAGGGTCCTCCCTTTGGTCTCACCTCAGCCCCAGGGTGTTTACCAAGGTGTTAGCGGTGGTAGCGGCCCACCTGAGGCTCCAGGGATTACAGGTCTTTCCGTACCTGGACGACTGGCTCCTAACTGCATCATCAAGGCATCTTCTGTGCTCAGCCAGGGATTACTTCCTTCAACTAGCACCAAGGCTGGGCATAACGATCAACTGGGAGAAATCTTTCCTGAATCCAACTCAAATTATAGATTTCATAGGAGGAAGACTAGACACCAGATCAATGCGAGCCTTCCTCACCCCAGACCGTATCGTCAGCCTGAGGTGTCATGTGACAGCAATCCTTCAACCGTCACCAACTGCAGCTTCGGTCCTGAGGGCCCTAGGTTCTATGGCGGCAGCTATTCCGCTTCTAATTCATGCCTGCTTACGCATGCGGGTTCTTCAATGGACCCTTCAAGTTCAGTGGTCTCCTCTTTGTTCGTCTCTAAACGCTCCGATTGCGGTCAGCAGAGCGTGCAGGGACTCCTTCTGTGGTGGCTTCTTTCTCCAGAGCCCCTAGCAGGAAGACCCTTTGCTGCATTTCCCGAGCCACAGTGACCACGGACGCTTCTTGCCTCGGGTGGGGGCATTCTGGGAAAGATTGTCCAAGGCACGTGGAATCCCACAGAGACATCATTGCATATAAATGTCCTGGAAATGAGGGCGGTGCTCCTAGCGTTGCAAGCACTTCACCACGTTCTTCCTACAGGGACTATTGCGATTCAGACAGACAACATGTCCGTAGTCTGGTATATCAACAAGCGAGGAACCAGGTCTTATCCCCTTTGTCGAGAGGCCATGAGAGTCTGGGAATGGGCAATTTCCACCAAACGCTTTCTGATAGCAACGCACATTCCGGGAAAGTCCAACATCCTTGCGGACAAGCTCAGTCGCACCATCCTTTCTCCACACGAGTGGTCCCTAAACCTTCAAGTAGCGAAGAAGATTTTTGCCGTTTGGGGCAACCCTGTTGCGATCTTTTGCTTCTCCCTCAAACGCCAAATGCGACAATTTCTTCGCTCTACTTCCCCACCAGGAGTTCGAGGATGCTCTGGTGCATGCTTGGCCTCCCGGTCTCCTTTATGCCTACCCTCCACTTCCTCTGATGCAGAGGTTTCTGCAGAAAGCCAACAGTTTGGGGAGCAGAATGATTCTCATTGCCCCATTCTGGCCTCGACAACCTTGGTTCCCCTTCGTATGGTCTCACAAAATCAATCCACCATGGATTCTGGATCCAATTTCGGATCTCATCTCTCACCCTCTGGGAATGCCAGTTCCCAATCTGGACCCTGAAGTTGACAGCTTGGCTGCTCCAATTCCAACCTTAATTAGGACTCCCGGTATCTCTTCACCGGTCAAAGCAATTTTGGTGGCTGCTCATAAACCTTCTACCAGACAGGTTTATCGGAGTAAATGGAAGAGGTTCTCTATATGGGCAGGGCAGAGAACGGTGGATCCTTTCAGCACCTATTTCTGCGGTGCTAGAATTTCTAACAGACCTCTTTCATCAAGGGGCCAGTTCTTCCACGATTAAAGTACAATTGGCTATATCGCATTATCACATTGGACAGGACACAGCTCCCCTTATGACAGCAAATTATGCAAATCCTTTCTCAAGGGAGTTTTTTATTAAGGCCTCCAGTCAAGGAGGTTGTACCGCCTTGGGATTTGTCTTTAGTCCTGCAGGCCCTTACTGCTCCTCCCTTCGAGCCTGCAGCTTCTGCTGATTTAAAATTCCTTTCCTGGAAGACTGTCTTTCTGGTAGCTATCACTTCAGCCAGAAGGGTGTCTGAGCTTCAGGCTCTTTGTGTCAAACCGCCTTACCTTTCTTTCTTCCCTGATAGGGTGTGCCTCAGGACCAATCCATCTTTTCTTCCGAAGGTCTCTTCTGAATCCAATATTAACCAGTCAATCAATTTGCCTGTTTTTTTCCCAAGTATTCAAACAAAGGGAATACAAATTGCATTCATTGGATGTTCATAGACAATTACGTTTTATATTCACAGGACAGCTGGCCACAGGAAATCAGATCAGCTGTTCGTCTCCTTTGCTAAATTTGCTCTGGGTAAAGCAGTGTCTAAAGTCACTCTGTCTAAATGGATTGCTAATTGCATATTGCAGGCATATGACACTTCAGGCAGACCTGCCCCTAAGAGGGTTACGGCTCATTCTACTAGGGCAGTTTCTCGTCAGCCTTTAAGTCCCGTGTTTCGTTGGATGATATCTGCTGCAGCTACTTGGGCCTCGCCTCATACTTTTATTTCTCATTACAAGGTGGATGTTGTTTCTAGAGGAAGAGCATCCTTTGGCTCAGCGGTGCTCGGAACATCCTTCCATGATGGCCCAAGATTCAGGTAGCTAGGGACTCTGTCCCACAGGTTGCAGACGAATGAAGTCTTCCTACTTCAGATTTAGAAGTTATGTACTCACCATAACGTTCCATCTGAGTAGGTGACTTCATTCGGATGCAACCATCCCCCCCTCCATCCCCCTGACCTTTATAGAGCGAGTATTTATGCTGTTTTAGTATACTGTGGTCAGTATTTGAGGCAAACTCAATCTGAGGTCAGTCAGGGCGTGGCAAGGGGTTATGGGTAAGAGGGAGGAGCTAGGAGCTCGGAGCCTAAGCTTTTGAATTGCCGGCTCGGATCCGAGGTCGGATCCGATACCCACAGGTTGCATCCGAATGAAGTCACCTACTCAGATGGAACGTTATGGTGAGTACATAACTTCTAATTATGTTCCAGCAGTTTTGTCTCTGCTTGGGAGGGGGTGTTGGACCTTCCTGACTCTGAAAAGCAGGACAGCTACACTTTGAGTTCCACTTCTCAGGTGGCTCAACATTCCATCGAATGTAGTTATGATGCAGCTGGTGCATCCTGTAGAGCTGCTGCTTTGGGCTCATTTATGAGGTGGTAACTATGCCTACAGACCTTACCAGATGACCTTAAGGTCAAGCTCTTAAATGCTCCCTTACACAACTAGAATCTTTTTGGCACTGGTGCTACAGAATTGCTTAGAACTTTACAAGACAAAGGGAAGGGTATGCAAGACTAAACAAATTTTTGTTTTTCCTATTCCCAGATTTCAGACAAACTATCCTTCAAAATCTGATTTGTGTGTAGTCAACCTTGCCAGCCTCCTTGGGCAAAAGAGTTTCTAAACATATGTTCTCTGATAAACCCACTCCATTTCAAGTGTCAAAAGTCCCCTTTTCCAAACATCTGCCTCCATCTGACATAAATTCTTTCCCTCCCCTTTTCCAGCTTTCCCTCTCTTGGGCTTTTCCGATCTCTCTCTGTTGGTCTCTCTCTCTCTCTCTCTCTCTCTCTCTCTTTCTTTGTGTGTTTGGCATTAAGTTACGTTGGACTCTTGGGCCACTTCTGTTATCCAACATGGTTATTTCATGGTATAGAAGTCCCCCCCCCCCCCCCATCAGATCTCCACCAACCTCTTGCAAACCAGCTTTACCACATTACAGTCGTCCTGCAGGATCTGTTGGATTAAGGGACTATTCACTCTGTTTCAGTATCCCAACAAGAAACAGGGTTATATTCCAGGATATTTAGTTCCCAGCAAAGAAGGGTCATGGAGACGTATCCTTGGCCTATCTTATTTCAAAACCTTTCTACAGGCTGTCTCACCTCTCTCCTTCAGGATGCTTTCCCTCCAGACTTTGTTCCTCTATTGCTGCTTCAGAGCTTTCTAGTCTTTCTAGACTTGAAGGATGCCTATCTTCATATCTTTTTACACATCTTCTGTTCAGGAAGTTTTTACATTTCCCGATTTCTTCCACTCATGTTCAGTTCTCTGCTTTGCCCTTTGGTCTTTCTACAGCCCCAAGGGTATTTACCAAATGTGTGGCCCTTGTAATGGCCTTCTGTAGGCTTCAGTGAGTCAAGATATTCCCATATCTGGATGACTTGCTTCTACAGGCTCCCTGCTAATCTCTGCTGCTTTAGGATCTACACTTCACCTTGTGCCTTCTGCGCAGTTTGGGGTTCTCTATCAGTCTCACTGTTCTGATTCCTTCCCAAGACCACATATTTGGGGTTGCAGAATTCCGGTGCCATGTACCCCAAGGAACTGTCCATCTCTATGATCTTTACCAAAATTCATATGAGAACCTTCAATGGTACATCAAGACCAAAATTCATATGAGAACCTTCAATGGTACATCAAGCCTGTTTGTTTGTTTTGGTCCACCATTGCCATCCTCTGTCTCAAACTTGAGTTTCATTGTGGATTTAGCAGATCTCCTTCAACCCAGGCCTGCTTTTTTAGACTCCTACCCAAACTTTTCACAGACTCTTCGGGTCAGGGATGGGAGCCTCCTCCAACAATCTGAGGGTTCAGTGCCTCTAGCCCCTCCATCAGATGTCATACCACATCAGCATAAAAGAGATGAGGGCAGTCATCCTTGCTGTACAAGCCTTCCATTCTCTCTGGGCTGCAGGCTCTCACCAAGTTTATTTTACAGGCAACAACACAGTTGTGGTACATCAGCAAACAAGGGAGCACAAATTCTCATCTCTTCTGCAGGTTGGCTAGATGACCCTTCAGGCAGTCTACATCTCTTCAGAGCACAGTCTTGTTCCAGACTCTCTGAGCAGGTCTGGGATGTGACCTCACAAACTGATGCTTCACAGGGAGGTGTTTTTAGACATTGTACATCAGTGGTGTGTTCCTGAAGTGGATATTTTTGCCTCCCCTCTGAACAGACAACTTCCGGGTCAGAGGAATTTGGGCTCTGCAACACAATCAAGGAAGGTGGATGCCATGCCTTTTTCTTGGAAGGGAATATTCCTGTATGAATATCCTCCATTTCCTCTGTTCCCTAGGGTCCTGCTCAAGATCATGAAGGACTCTCCCAGAATCTTGCTAGTGACTCCCTTTTAGCCCAGACAGCACTGGTTCTCCCTGCTCTTTCACCTGACCAGAGGTAGTCATCACTAGTTACCTCGCAGGATAGATCTTCTCGCACAAGGCAAGGGATCTCTTTCACCCTTACTTGTCTACACTTCAATTGACACTCTGGGTGATGAGGGTTTGTTGTCCATTAGCCACCACTTTTCTGAGGATGTGCTTGAGGTTCTGCAGGAGTCCAGGAAACCCACTACCAGAAAACCCTGTGTGGCTAAATGGAAGAATTTTTGTTTGGTGCCTCAAGCATGACCTTGTATACCTTTTCGGTGGTGGTGGGGGGTCCCTTGGTTCTTTCTTCCTTTCTTAATTTTGTGAACTGTTCAGTGCTGGATTAGCATTTTTTTCTGTTCAAGCTCAGCTGTCAGTGATCTGTGCTTGTCTGCCTGTGAACCCAGAATTGGCTTCTTGTTTTAAAGGCATCCCCTAAGAAAACCTATTCCTCCTCCTAGGGACTTTAATTTTGTCTTTGCAAAGCTAACTCAAGCTCCCTTTGAACCCGCTACTTCCTGTTTGCAACATTACACCAAGAAGACTGTTTTTGTTTTATTGGTGGATTGTCAGCCAAGAGCTTTCTGAACTTTAGGCTCAGCAGGTCTTCCCTTTATGATTTTTTCAGAGGCAAGAGTGTTTCTACATACTCTTTCTAGCTTCCTTCCTTTCTTTTTTACATTCCATTAATGAGAAGGTTATCCAAAAATCTGAACAGTTTCTTTTAATACCAGAACATTGTTTGATGGTTTCTAAACAAACCATTTCCTGCTGGATTTCGAAAGCCACTTCCTTTTGCTGCTCCTTTCATGGCAAACAGCTTTCTTTTTCTGTTGAGAACCATTCTACCAGGGCACTTATAGTCTCTCTGGGGCTTTCTTCAAAGGTCTGGATACCAGTTCTATCCTTAAAGGTGCTACTTGGTCCTCTTTGCACACCTGCACTAAACCTTGCAAGTTGGATATCATTTCCAGAGCCGGGGTGGGGTCTGCCAAGGTTACCCTTCATGGGTTGGTGGAGGAGTCCTCCTTAAAGTAGCCTTTGCACTGTCCCACAGGTTGAGTACTGCAGCAGTTATGTCCCACAGGTTGAGTACTGCAGCAGTTATGTCCCACAGGTTGAGTACTGCAGCAGTTATGTCCCACAGGTTGAGTACTGCAGCAGTTATGTCCCACAGGTTGAGTACTGCAGCAGTTATGTGGAGGGACATCGTACAGTTGTGGAAATCTTACCACAACAGTAGATGTCCTCTTCACTGTTCCTCCCTCCTGCCCCCCCCCCTTTCTCTCCTTTCTCTTGGGAATAGAGTGCTGGCAAGGAGTCTCTTCCTTTCTTGCCCTGTTTTCTCTCACTGCTTTCTTTCTGAATACACATGTCCTTCATTTTCTTTGAATTACTCTAGTTCTCCTGGGGCACTTTAGTTCTGAGGATTGTGTGCATATGTCTCCTTTTATGCCCTACACTTGCATGGGAAGCAAATGTTTGCTGTACAGTGCTGTGAGGATGTAAAGGCTTTGGTATACTGGCTGGATGTTGGACTATCCTTGCAGGGTGTACCACATGAAATGAGTAGTGCTGTAATGATAGATGCCCTACTTTTCACTCTTGCAAGATCTTGCACAACTGCACTTTTTGTGACTTATGACCTGCATGAGTGTGGTATTAGGAGGGAGCATAACAGACTGATGTTGGACGTGTAACCTGGCTGTTATGTACATGGTATGAAAAGTGGCTTGTCTAATTGTGAGCTGCATGGCTGTGTTGGAGTGACACCAACCACAGTGGGGAGTGGTGTGAGTTTTGTGTCCATCTGAAACCTGGAGTGGGAGAATGGATAGGAGAAAGTAAAGGAGTAGTGTAATGTTCGGTTGAAGCCTCTTCCTGTACAGTTTACAATTTGCACCATGGGAGGGTTCAGCCGGTCTTGTCATCTGCTGATGGAGAAGAGCGAGACATTTTGGACTTTAGAAAAGACACGATTGAGTTTCAAGCATCATATCTTCTGCA
The DNA here is from genome assembly GCF_019279795.1 of Protopterus annectens. Lineage (NCBI taxonomy): Eukaryota > Metazoa > Chordata > Ceratodontiformes > Protopteridae > Protopterus > Protopterus annectens. The sequence continues at coordinate 61,790,509 of NC_056748.1, read as the reverse complement.
TTGGGGTACATGATTACTCTGCCTGTTTATGTGGAATGTCTCCCAAGTCCATTAAGGTGCCTAGGTGCTGCACTATGGCCTAAAAAGCATCCCCACATAAGCCCTTTTCTCTGTAATGATGGGCTAAGTCTGTCTCCCAGTGCTATTCCTCCAACCAGTGGGACATCTGGTATGTTAGCTGCATTGGGTGTGTCTGTGGGATTTGCATGTTGGGATTTGAATTAACTGATGTTGGAGTGCCGCATTTAGTAATGTGGTTGGATGCCAGTTCAGCATACTGTGGAGATGGCATGAAGAGTCTCTTACCCTCATTTGAGTTAAAAATAATGTGCAACTGTTTTTGCCCTTAATCTGCAGTCTTCATCTTCTGGGATGACAGGTTGGCCTCCTGCTCTGCGAATCTAATTTACTGGATATTCTGTTTCATTTTACTGTTTCCTGTTTGCAAACTTTGGTTCTCCACCGACTTATGAGGGGCAGTACTCTCTCTAGTCACGTCATCACGCTTGTCATTTTGATGATGCAAAGTTGGATCTTTCATGTACTTTCTGTACTAGTAGGCCAGGTCTCTCTCCTCTATATTTTTTGTAAATATTTTAATGCTGCGCACAGGCTTAGTGCAGTATGTCGATTTTTTTATTGGAACAGGTTTTGCATTAGCATGCATTTTCTGGACGAAATAGTGTCTGACTGTAATCCTCAGTGATTTACTAGAAAATCCATTTTTTTCCAAGTATGGATAGGGTAAAAATAAGAGGAAAAATCAGCGGTGGTCTGCAAAAATCATAGACGGATGAAGGGAAAGATTCGATAACATTAGGCAAAATTAGGGATAATTGAGTTATGGACTGTGCCGCACATAATATGCTTGTACGAGTGAAACAACCAACATTCGTATTTCTTTTCACATAAAAGGAATGCAGAATGCATGGGAGTTTAAAGACTGGATTAACCAGCAATGTATAACTAACCTTATATTTTTTGTCTAATTTTCAGTGTTAAGTAAAACTGCCCCAAAAATCCTCTCGGTACACTTTTCTTCCTCTTGCTGACTAAGTAATGGACTCTGCTGACCCCTACAAGATGTCAACATGTAAGCAGCAAAGCAGAACTTTGTGCAGAGTAAACCGCGAGGACAGAGCATGTTATGACTATGGGACATTTTTTGGAAGATATCTTCCTTAAACAGAAAATTGAGTGTGTAAACTTGAATTGCAGTTATCCAAGATAAGCAACCTAGTGAGGAAAACATATTTTGAGAAAAGATAGACTGGTCTGAATGTCAGTTTGGATATTATCTTTAAGAGTGAGTGATGTGAAAGATACCCACTGTAAACCCTCTAGGGAGTTGGAGTGCTGTTCCATCTAAGCATTTTGTGGAGATTATAGGCTGTCCACAAGGGAATGCCATAACATGTAATTGATTTTCATTCACATTTGAGAATATATTTCTTCTGCAGTCTATCCACCAAAATTGGAAAAAGTATTTTGCATGGGACGTGCTAAAATTTTATGCTGAATCCACAGCCTCAGCTGTTGGGGAAACAGGCTCATCATTAGTGTGCTCAGTGGTTTGTCACAAACAGCTTTCGTGGTCCACAGCCTCAACTGTTGGGGAAATGGGCTCATCATTAGTGTGCTCAGTGGTCTGTCACAAATAGCATTCGTGGTTCACAGCCTCAACTATTGGGAAAACGGGCTCATCATTAGTGTGCTCAGTGGTTTGTCACAAACAGCATTTGTGGTATGCCTAAGCATTTAGTCTTTGATATGTGATAAAATGTGGTCAGTTGTGCTCCGTTAGTGGGGAGGATGGTGACCTGTAGAGCCATTTAAGATACTCCCATATGGAGTTGTTTCCATTTTCTGGCATTACCCTCTCCCTTAATGGCTTGTGAGGGACTGCTTCTCCTTCCCGTGTAGACGTTTGTATTTCCACCTGTGCTCAATAGACATGGTTTGTCAGAGGCACATACCCATGCAATAGAGCTGCATTCCATGCACCTGTCTGTCTGGTGTTGGCATTCCAGCAGGCCACACAGCCTGCTTCCTTCCAGGGTGGTGGGCCATTAGTGCAGTCCATGCTGCCTGCCTCCCCTTAGGGTGATGAGCCAACCAACGTCAGTTGTAGGAAGCCTTGTTGATCTTGTTGCAACAGTCTGCTGTTCTAGACTTTAGGGGCCTAAACTGTCTCATTTATTCCATTTTTGTTAACCAAATTACTAAATTCGATTTTCACTAACCATTTTCAACCATAACCTGGCCCATAAAGTTAGGGGTAAATGTATATATTGGCTGTCTTTAAATTAGCCTGTCACTATTAGGTTTTTGGGAGGTGGGAGGCAAGGCAGAGTATCAAGAGAAATTGATCATACCTTTGTTACTTGCTCATAGTGTGGCAGTTAGCACAGAGAACTAAAGCTTTGACGACTTGGTGAGTTGTTTTGTATGCCAAGGGTGCATAGCTTGAATCTTTCCAAGTTCATTCACCTTGTGTGTGACCTTGACCATGTTACTTAACCAGACTGTGCTTTGGGGCAATTGGGAATGTGGGCTTGGCGTCTTAATGGTCTCCTGGACTGCATGCCCAGTAACAAAACTGCAAACCTATACAAAGAAAATGCTAACTCTGTACATATAGACAGTAATTGGCCATCACGATGCACCCTAAACTCTAGAGCTGTGAGGCAGAGATCTTGACCAGCAAGTCATAGTTCAATTTCTGTGGTGGCTCAGCCTCTGCTAAAGATGCCAGGACTCTGATTCAAGGAAAACATTACAGCTGCTGCTTCAAGAGGTTCACACACCGCTTACTATAATTTTTGACTTCTAATGCTGTAGCAATGGCAGAAGCATCTGGGTTGCCCGTATTGGATAATGCAGCTCCTCTTTTAAGGAGGAGCTGATGGATGCCATTGTAGACGCCCCTTTCCAGAAGGATGTCATTGTAGGTCTACTAGAGAGTAAGCAGACATCGGTAATCATGGAGGATCTCTAAGCCGCTTCTCTGGCTGCCTCCTTTTTCACTCTTTATACTACACTAGCTCAGCATTCATCTTGCAGATGGACTCTGAGGGCACAAGTGGTTCTATCTGTGGGACTCCCTCTGAAGAGTCACCCATGATGCAGGCTTCAGAGGGGTGTTAAAAATGGTTTTGACTTCCTCACATGATTGCTAATTGTAGGCCAAATTCTTCACGATTGCTAATTGTAGGCCGAATGTGTTTAGATTTGCTTGGAAAACTGTTATGAAAGTTGGATGTGTGCTGTATGTGTTGTCAGACTACCAGATCTTGGATGGCTTTGAATCTCCTCTATAGGACATTAAAAGAAAGCCTTATAAGCACTTTGGATTACTCTGAGGTAGTCAACCATAGTGGAATCAAAGGGCTATAGAGCTTGTTCCTCCTTTGGAAAGAAAATTTGATATTGGTGAGCAGAACTTTCCCTTTTCTGGGCATCAGAATTTAATAGATGTCGGTTCATAAATAGTACCTGGATCAAGGACATGGTGGGTTGTGGCTTGAAACTTTCTGCTGTTCTTGAGCCTCATAAGTTTCAGCTTAAGGAACATTACAAATCATAGCAGTTAAATTGCATCAGTGTCTGAACTCCAAGAGTTGCTCCATTTGTCAGAGTTTTATCCTTGGGGTTCCTTTTGTATTTAAGAAAGGAAATGGAGGTGCATGCAGCTCCACAAAAATGCTTATTTTTTTTTTCAAAAGCACACCCCAAAAGCAACTACAAGTTATATTACAGTGAGTAGCAGATTTTAAGCATTCCTAACTCCCCATATTCACTGTAAGATTGGTATTCCTTCAGATGAGTATTTTGGTAGATAGAAGGTGCCAGTGGTAAAGGACCATCTTATTGCTACTTTCTAGAAGTGAAAGTAAGGGAAGCCTGCCTGGTGCATTTCTCAAAGTACTTGGAGGAATTTTTTTTTCTAAACCATACTTGTGTATTATACAGACTTCCAACACTTCATTGACCCATGTCTTCCTCCATCCTACCTGACGTAAGCACCCCAATTCATTGGTGTGTCCCCCCTTTCCATTAGAGTACTTTTCAGTTGACTTCTTTTTGCAGTTCGGATAAGGATGGTATCAGATCAGTTATGATTCTTGGACTTGTAGAGTGTGCCTTTCTCCACTTTCCCTTTACTTGTTGGCATTTGTAGTCCTCATTCCAGCATGCAGCTTGTGACCATCCACATAATTGGCTTTCCTGGGCAGAGTGCAGTGCATTATGTTTGCTTGGCAGACAAGTTTCTTCCACTCATCCATGTACATTTCAGCTTGGCACTTGGCATTGGCCATGTGTTACTCACACTGCAGTGAACTGTTGGCGTCAGGCTGCTGCTTGCAGTACAGGATTTCTGCTGATGTTGCCCTCTTTCTGGGCTGAGAGGACATTGACCACTTATTCTCATCAATTCCTTGCTGACACTTCTAACACCTGCTCCCTTACACAACCAAATCATAGGAGCTACACCCAGTATTTTCATCTGTCACTGATATGGTTTTCTTTTGGGGCTTGTTTATGTTCATTTTTCTGTTTGGTATTTACTGTGGAAGTGAAACCTTTTTGCCAGTGGATGCAGTAGCTATTGTGTGTGTGTGTGTGTGTGTTTTTTTTTTTTTTTCTCCATTCTTGATTTTGGTTATTCTTGCATCCGAGAGCTTTAGCAGTAGTGAGTATTTAAAGGTACAAATTTATTTACTTGACATGGAAGTAATAGTTTAGCTGGTTTTCTGTAGTTTCTGGGCCTTCCAGTTGAAGATGGATTTACTATTTTACTTTTGTGATAGCTTATGGCACTTTCTAGAGCTAGTACTATATTTTAGTATGTTCAAGGACTATGACTATGTCATTTTTTTAATAGTGTTACTTTATGGTTTTAAGGTGCTGTGTCTAACATTTGTACAGAAAATTCAATGCTACCAGTCTGTTGGCTTAGCTTTCTCTGCAGTGCTATTTTAACAGCATTTTTGCAGCTTGCCAGCCCACTAGTGTGTGTTCTAGGAGTGTGGTTCCCAGAAAGGGAGTTAATCTGGGCAGCTGGGGTGCAGTAAAACGAGATGTGATGCATGTGTAACTGTGTACCACTCAGTGTGGCAGTGGAAGAAGAAATATTTTCTGATTACAAGTAGCAGCATAAAACTAATGTTTGACTCTGCTCAGAGCAAACAAAAATCTGTGAATTGATTTCCTGAGATGATGCAGTCTTGTACACAGTCCAACTCATTCTCACTGGCCTTCATTGTAGGCTGTTAAGATGCTGGCCACTGTCCAGCACTGCACATAAAGCAGTCTGATTAGCATGCTTTACCGTTTTGGTTCTTGAATCCATCCACAGTAGGTCAAACAGCAAGATAAGAAAGCCCAACAAAAACATAACGCAGAGTGATAGGTTTCCTTTATTTATAGCATCAGGCTTCTCCATCACTTTCAGGATCTACATTTCACTGATTTAAACTAAGCAGAAATATAAGTTGTACTGACAGTAATATCTTCTCCTTGGGGGGGGCAAACCAGCAGGATATTAATCTGACAAGTGTGGCAAAGTTTTTTACTTTTTGATGTGTGTGTTTTTAATCGTAATGTGTATTTTGCTTATTTTTTCAAGGTGATTTTCATGCTATTTGATACAGCATGTAATGGATGACACAGTGAGAAGCATTGTCTTGCAACAAAAAAGCTCTTTGGTTCAGTTGTTTGGAAGGGTGCCTTCTAGTATGATGCACATTTATATCCTAGGATGGATAGATGCCGTGTTAACTGAGAGAATCTTTATACTTGAGTATAGCTGCACGTCTAAAAGAGATTGTGTCCTTATGCATAAACAATAGTTTGCTGCGTTTTTATTTGAAGAACTTCCTTTGTACCCAACAGTTCATAGGAAGTGCCAGTGGCCACTGCAGAAGGGCAGTCACCAGTGTGGTTGATTTTTTTTTTTTTTTTTGATTGATTCAAGTTTATAGAAGATTGTCAGTCAACATATGCGATTTATGTACAACACTTTCTAAGTTATAGAAAGCTTGGCGATTTTACAGTTTTCAAACTGTTGCCCCCTCTGGTTTACAGGCTCTTGCTTTGTGGCTCCTTTTGCCCCCTTGACTCATTTGTTTCCCTCCTGTATTGACAGCAGGCAGTTAACCTGGGCAGGAGCCCTTATTGTGTGTAATGTGAGCCAAATTCTGAGCCAAAGCATGTTTGTGGCTGGAGAGACTGACCCATTCATTCCTCATTGAAGGGTGACAGTTTGGCATTGGTGAGCACACCAGTCTGCTGGACTCAGTCTCCCTCCCTCCTGGATTTCCTAACCCCACAGCAGTTCCCTTGCACTCCTTGATTTAGGTTCATAGGTAGGTACTAGTCTATCTGCCCGAGGGCATTTATAAGCCTAGCCAGAGTGTGTCAGCTTTCGCCACCCCATTGATTAATTAACTGAGCCTCTGTCAAGAAGAGCCAATGAAGTAATCCCAGGGGTGTATTTTCTCTTACCCATCCACTCGTCAAGGTTCTCTTGAAGAGTGTTAGTGAGGGGCTCTGCCTAATGTAGTTAGGAATTTTGTTCCAAAGCATGGGGAGTCTCTGTGACAGGAATCTATCCCTCCAGCAAGGTTCTATTTATTGTTGTGGCGAGGTTTAGCTCACTAGAGCGAGTGGCTCGCAGTGACTTGGATTTGTTTAGGTGGAACATGTCCATCAATTCTGAGTTGTTCATGGCTTTGTAAGTCAGGCAGAGATCACCTCTGAGTAAGCGATATGCAACCTGAGTACAGCTGGAGTTTTTCCAGTCGGGCTGCATAGGACATATGTTTGAGGCAAGTAATCCTCTTGGTGAGGTACTTTTGTGGTCTTTCCAGCTGTTGGAAGTGTCTTGTGAGGTACATCCCAAATGGGCATTGTACTCTATGATGGGTCTGATGAGTGACTAGTAGAGGGGCACTATAAACTCTTTATTTCTAGATGTGAACCCTTTAGTAATTAGATGGGTTACATAGAAGGATTTCCTAACTACTTTGGCAATATGATTGTCAACGGATAGATTACTATATACCTGGGTCCCCAGATTACCTCTTCTGTATTAAGTGGGCTGCCACCTGTGTGGTAATTCATGGGTGTTTTGTTTTTCCCAAATGGGATGACTATGCATTTTTTGGCATTTAGCTTGAGACCATGACTTTGACACCAGGTGTCCATCTCCGTAAGGCCCTCAGCCGGAGAGTCAATTATGGCTCCCAGTTTGCAGTCATCGGCAAACTTGGTTAGCCATAGTCCTCCTGTGTTTGCCTGTACTTCTGAGAAGTATATGCCGAACAGTAGGGGTCCCAGGATCGAGCCTTGTGGGACACCACTTGTGACTGGTTTAGAGTCAGACCTGGAGCCCACTTTTCTTACCGTGTGAGCTCTGTCTGTAAGCCATTTGGCAACCCATCTTGTGACGTAGGGGTTTATGTTCAGGCTGGTGAGTTTTTCTACAATTCCCGAGTGGGGAATGGTGTCAAAAGCCTTGGCGAGGTCAAGGTAGGCTATGTGAACTACCTTCCTCTCATCTATGGCCTTGGTGACTATCTCGAAGAAGTCAGCCAGGTTTAGTAGGCATGGTCTGCCCTTAACAAAGCTGAACTGGGTCGGGTAAAGTGTTTGGAGGTTCCCAATGTCTCTGTTAATGAGTTCCATGATGATGCACTCCATAGCCTTGCAGACAAGGCTAGTCAGGCTTATGGGGCGATAGTTACCAGGGTCACTTGTGGCCCCTCCTTTGTGGAGCAGAATAACCGTTGCTGTGCGCCATTCTATGGGCACGTAGCCTGTGGAGAGGCTGAGGTTGAACAGTGTGTTTAGGTGGGGGGGTTAGTTCGTTCTGAGTTCGTGCAAGATGCAGCCTGGGACACAGTCTGGCCCCATTGATGCTGTGCTTTTGGCTTTTGAAAGGGCTGTTTTCACCTGTACGTCTGTGATTTCCGGGACACTACACTTTTCCGGTATTGTTGTGGGCCCTTTTGGGGATGAGAGGGGGGGGGTGAAGTTAGCACTGAATCTATCTGCCAGGATGTTGGCAATATCAGTGGGTTCAGTATATTTTGTGCTATTTGCACTAGCTCAGAGCATATCTGCGAGTTTCCACTTAAATTCTTGACATAGCTAAAGAAGGCTTTGTGGTTATCTTTCAAATCCTTGGCTATTTTTCTGAAGTTAGCCTTGGAGGATTTTATGAGGGACCTTAGTTTCTTACTGATACTGATCAGGTATGTCTTTCCTTCTTGGGATTTGCTTTTTTTCTGAACTAGTTTCCTCCTTCTATTGTATTTCCTGTTTATGGCAGGCGTCCACCAGACTGGTTTCTTTCTCTTAGGGGAGTGAGTCTTGGTTTTGCTAGGGATGGCACGATCCATGCATTCTTGTAGGTGCTCATAGAGTGCATTTGTAAAGGTTCCTGCATCTTGGACACTGTTATTCTTTAGCGCGGGGGCTATGAAACTTACCATCTCTGTCTTAAGTAAGGTGAAGTTTGCTATAGAAAAGTTTTTCACTGTGGTTTCCTTGGTTGGAGGTGGTGGTGTGCTGTGGACATCCAGCGTGATTAGTTTATGGTCTGATCTAACCAGTGACTGGTTGACCTACCTTTGTGAAGTGTGTCCCTTCACCCACATGCCATTTTAAAGCACGCAAGTGCCACGTGACATTATGTGCCCAACAGGCTTGTGCTCTGCTAGTATTAGTACGTAGTGCCCCCCAAAGCTGTCATCAAAGGCAAACCAGAGTCTCCTTCAACTCTCCTGGATGAGGAAGGACAGTGCTCCACAGGAGCTGTGACCACTCCCTCGTATCTTCCCTGTCACGGCCTGCTAGACACTTGTGCCACTGACCAAACATTCGTCATCTGGTTCACAGCTGGGTCTTTAATATCTGTTTACCGGGAAAATCTGACTTGGAACAAAGCCAATTTTCAGTGGAGGCCTGGGGAGAAACGCTGCATTTGCATGTCTTTGTAACATAGGAGGAAACCAGAGCACCAGGAGGAAACCCACACGAACTCAAGGAGGACAAGCAGACTCTGCACAGAAGGCACCCCAGCTGAGAATCGAACTGGAGAACCTCTCGCTGTGAGGTGACAACGCTACCGCTGCACCACTACACCATCCATTTATTCCTCTGTGCCGAAGGGAATTTATAAACTGGTTTATTCAATTTAAAGTGACTTGATTTTTTTTTTCAGCTTTGTGACTTTCATCTTGGAAACAGAAATAATTATAGGTTATCAGTTATTTTCCCTTTTTTTTTTTTTTTTTGCAACTCTTCTCGTTCATAGCTGATCCACTGCTCTCAGCACCCTTTTTTGTTCACTGAGTCTGCTGAACATGCCTTATCCAGAACTGCTGTAATTTTTATGTACATTCTGCATTGATAGTGATCAGAAGGTGACCAGTGCACCACAGGCAGCATCGTGCTGCTGCACATGAGTACTTTCTCCTTTTGTAGCCTCTGTATGCCTCAGTAGCACCCTGTGGGCAGGGGTATGCAGTGGGTGTCAGGGCTGTACTGCCCCTTACTTCTGCAGGGAGCTAAGGCCTTCAAGACCACCAGAGATGCATCATGGGCAAATGGGGGCCCTAGGCAGGGTAATGCACTGGGCCTCCCCCTTCTCAGCCTTGCCAGTAACCCATTACATGGCTCTCTCTCCTCAATTTACCATAAAACTCTGTTCAAATATTGCACTGTGCATACTATGTAGTCTTACAATGACCACAGCAATTTGGACTGGATTTAAAGTTTCTATTCAAAATGTATAGAAACACTTGACGGCTCTTTGCTAAACAATACAGTGTTATACTGAAAACAAATTTGGCATGAGCAATAGTAAACTTATTTTCCCCTGAAATTTCTCATTTATTGAAAATGCATCTGGCAGCCCATTAAACTACAAGATGTGCTGGAGCTCATAGTCAAACTGCATATAGTGAGGCACTAATTGTCTATGTGAAGGGTGCCAGAATTCAAAAGACAAATGTGGAATGCAATTGCTAACTGCTTGGGACAGCCTACAGGATTCAAGTGTCCCTTATCAGGGGCAGCCTAGAAGTACTGTCTGTTGGAATGACTTTGTCAGAGTTTTACAGGAGACAAATGAAAGATGAGGAAATTGAACACTGCACTACATTCCACTGAATGGTTTTGAGTACCACGCAGACTGTTGTAGCCTAATATGGTGCAGTTCACAGTTGTGTGCCTAAAAAAAGGTTAATTTTAAAGCATGAGGTCAGGGTATTTATTCACAGCCAAATAAATGCACTGTAAATAGTCAACATAACAAGGATCTTGGCCAAAGAATGTGGGTCGTGATGATCACATTTATTAGTGCACAGTAAAGTGGAGGCCAAAAAGTAACCACGTTCAGGTATAACAAAAATGGTATTCAGTGTTTACATGTCATAACCACCATTATTGTACACGCAGTTGTTAAAGGATGTCATTATTGATATTGACCCAGTTGGCTTCTCTGAAAACCAATATTTTTTTCATACATTTAGTAGGTGGAAAAGGACAGGCTGGGAGAGTGGTTTGACCTTGAGAGGAAGTTACTGTTCATCTTCACAGTACAGATGTCCTTCCATGTCACTGTTGCAGTATTCATTACATTACGGATTCCTTGCCCAGGACAGCCCAACATCCAGCTAGTATACCAAAGCCTTAGGTTGCTTTAAGGTATGCCATACATCACATGTGTGCTTCTCGCTTAGTATAGTGCATAAAGGTGACATCTGAACATACCACCCTCAGAACTTTTTTGTCGCCAGTCCGAACACAATCTCTTGATTGCCGCTCTGAATGCCTACGTTCGTTGCTGATTTCCAAGCCATTGCAGATAACTGCCCCTTTGAGGTTTCTTTACTTTACTTTTTGTTGCTTGTGGGGTTTCCTGTTATCCAAGAAGGGTAAATGCTAATGTGGGACTCGGATTCCCCACAAAAACCGCCATGAGCAGCCTGTTTTGCCTTGGTGCCTCGCACGACCATACACACTGTTCTATCTGTCAGGCTTTTGTAACTGACTTTGCACAGCAGACTTTCTTCTTTGGCACTGTATCTTGAGAATCAGTGACTTAAACTTCTCGTGAAAGATACTATGGAGGGAACTTCCCACCCCGAGGGACAGCCATAAGGGAAGAAGGCTAAGAAGCCTAGGCCAGAATCTTCCACTGTCCATCTTCTGTCAAATTTTTTCCCAAGGTGAGTGAATGCCCAGAGGTTTGCCTGGCTTTGTTGTTGAATTCCTCTGCCGCGACTCTGTTGGAGGCCGGTGGGGATCCAGCTTTCTACACATTTGAGGAGGCTTTGCAGACCTCCATTTCGGATGTTCAGGGGGAACCACAGTTGATCATTTCCTAGGGGTGTTGCTCAAATTTTAGTCAGACAAGAAGTTCCAATTTGTATTACTGAATTCCATGCTGAGTCGGAGCATTCCAGGTTTTATAAGCAGACGTCCCATTGAAGAAAAAGCAAAAGACTAACGTATTTCTCCTGCTCCTAAGGATCCACAGGAGAACGGCAGGCCTTCACTCAGAGTTTGTGTTTTGATGGCTTTGAAACCTCCTCAGTGTTTCTGTTCCAGCTCCCCCTTGGTCTTCTACTCCACTTAAGAGCCAGGGAACAGGATTCCTGTGAGGAGCAGTTGGATTCAGATTAGGAATCCCTTGCTTGCTCTTCTCAAATTTCTTCTCCTTTGGACTGTGGGTAGAGGAAGAAGAATCTACCAGTCCTGATACTACATTTGAAGAGATGTCTTGAGGACACAATCTCCAGGATGATGGAATTTTTTTTAATTGGGATTGTACTTAGGTCTATGAGGTCCATAAAAGGCATTATGGATTGCTGCAGATGGAATCTCCTAAACCTTCTGCTGTTCCTCCTGTGTTGGCTGTTTTGTTGGATGTGTTTTCCTATGCTTCTAAAGCTCCTGATTCTCAGCCCACTGCTCCAAATGTTTTCGTTGGATGTTTAGTTTATTGGATTGCACTGTGCTTGCATCATTGCATTAATTGCGTCTGTTTTGATCACCCTGTAGTTGCATTGCACAGTCATTTTCTGGCTCAGCTGTGCATGTGAAAGTAGTCTGTTCCCTGTATGAAATCCAGTAGTCTACTGCAAATGTTTTTGGTGCAGGTACCAAGAGTCAGTGAGTAAAGGCTAGACACCTATTAATAGCAATAATCATAGAAGGGGCAGCAGAGTTTTTGTTTGGAGTCCGATATCTATTCAGCAGTGTTGAATGAACAGCAGCACCACCTACAGGTGCAGTACCAGCAGCATGTTAGTATGAGGGTTGTGCTTATGATGGTGCAAGTGTGAATGAGCAGAACCTACAACTTAAATGCATAAAAGACTGACTTTCGGGAGTATGACCAGATCTCTGAAGGGGAGCATCTTTAAGAAGAAATGAGCGTAAACAATATAGCATGACTTGAAGATGCAGGATGATCAGCCCTCTGTAGACTGAAGAGGAAATATGCAAAACTCTTATTAGTTCAACTGCTTTACACCACTTCTCTGCAGTGCACATTTGTTGTGAGAGGCTGCAAAAAGAATGTGTTTTTAACAATGTAAAGCTTTATGTGATAGGAACTCTTCTGGTCATGAGGGCTTGCTGCAGTAAGCTTTTATTCATGAATAATGGATAGCAAAATCATACTGAGAAGCCCTTTTATACACAGTAAGAGGATCAATAAAACTGCTAGTTGTCAGGCCATGTGGATGTTTTAGAACCCTTTCCAATACTTTGTCTCTCTCTCTCTCTTTTTTTTTTAAACTTGATGAGTTAATTATTACAAGTTCAGTCTCTATGATGAATATAAACCGTTCCTTATAAATCAGAAAGCGTAAAGCACGTCTGTCGAAATAGTTTTTTTTTTTTTTCTCTCTTACTGCCCCAGCTGTGTACTTTTTCTCTGCAGACTTGTGCCCAAACTTTATATCGTACGACTGACACTGCCTGACATTGTTTCTAGATAGCTAAACTTCCCTATCTTACGAGATACAATCAGCGTAAAAGTCTAAAGTAATTTTGTCCAGGAAGTGGGCTGGTTTTAGTCATGATTTTTTTTTTTTTTTTTCGTATTTCATAAAAATACTTTCAGTAAGGAATGTGTAATAAACGGGTACAGATTTTACAATTACCAGAAAAAGCCTTCACTGTGCCTACCTCTGTTTTAGTATACATGCACGATTGCACTGTGGTAACTGTAAGATCAAAACGTATCTATAAATTAAAAGAGATATATATTTTATTATTTTATTACGCAACAAAAGTTATTATCGCCACAGTCGCAGACCATCGCGAATATTTATCAGTTTGAACACTTGTATTTATAGCCAAACACGCCAAAATACCACCATCGTTGTTTCCAGTCACTCGCTTTTTTGAGCAGTTTCCACAACGTTATTAGTGGTACTAATTATCAATTACATTATATTGTTCTGATTTTATAATTACACTCATCATCATTTATCACAACATCCACCACATAATATTTGCTTTCCTATAAAAAATGTTTAAAATATTTTTGGTTTGCCCTCAGTTTATAAAATTTATAATAATATTGTTTACCCACATTTAAAGCATTAACACACCATATCATCATAATATAAATAACAACATATATACAATGTCATAATATTGCCAAAACACAAATTATTACCAATCAATATATCTTGGAGATACTTTTGTAATTTCGAAAACAATTTGCCCATCTAGCTGATTTAGCCCTGCCTATAAATCTCTCATCCCTCTTTGTTAAGAGAAACGTGTTGTGTTCCAACAGCCATTTCAAATTTTCAGCTTCTTCTTTATAAAATATCATAATCTTCCTTCTCTTCCGACGCTTAAACCGCCGCAACAGTCGAGTAGTGTCAGATATCATTCAATGCCGTGTTTGTCGACCATTTCCCACCATTGTGACTGTCCTTCACATAAATGCTTGTACCCTATTCGTACACACACTGCTCCACATATACCCGTTTTACTAAATATCACCAGTATTGTACACATGTGTATTTGCATTCATTTTTTATTCTTACAGTTGTCATCAGTATCTCACTTCCTGCTTCATCGCCAGTGATTCAGCTCAAGTTTTACACAAACTTAATGTCTCAGGCAAATAGTTTATATGCAACAGGCAAACAGTCAGGTGCAACATTAACATTAGATTATATTGAACAAATATTGTTACGAGTGATTAAAATGCAAATATTATTTGGAGTGGCCACAAATTAATAAGATTATTGACAGGAATTGGAAAGTGCTTAATAGAATAGATGAATACAATGAACGACTGGGGACAAAGCCTATGTTTGTATACAACACTGATAATAATATGTAGTAATATTATAGAGTGAGAATAGATAGGGATAGTGTAGTATGTAGTATATAGACAGAAGTACCACTAAATGTAGTGTCAAACTGTCAACAGAAATATGCAGGAAGACATATTTGAGTACTTAGTAATTCTATAAGAAGTAAGATTAGGTTTTTTAAAGGAGAGAAACAACATTTAGTTTAAATTTATAAGAAAAAAGAGGGCATTTGTATAAATTTTTTGTTTGAAACAAAAAAAACTAGGAATATTGTATAGTTTTTTCGACATGGATTTGGAAGTACAAAACTAGAAGGAGGAGTATTTGGAAGATTTAAGGTCTCGAAACAGAAAAGGGATGCATTATGTAATAAAGTCTCATGAAAGGAAATATTATAAACAGAATTAGGTGTACAGGAAACCTATTGGAGATTTTCTCATATTTGTACTTTAGATGTTTATATGTTTAATTATTATAGGTTATATTATATATATTTATATATTATATGTTTATAGACAGTCATATATTATTATTATATTTATTTATATGCATATATAGCAATAATAATATATATGTAATTATATATATATAATTTATTTAGTATATATATGTATCAAATAGTTATTGCAAGAACTTATTTTAGTAAAGAAGTTTTAGTTATATTTTTATGATTTATACTTTAATATAATTAAATAATTGTTAAATGATATGTAATAATAAATGATGTAATTTTGAATATATTAAAAAGAAATAAATTAATAATATGATATATATACTTAATGACATGAATATATATGAGATATATGATGCAAGCATCAGATAAAATAACTGTGACTTTAAGGTAATAACAACTTTAATTGATTAATTGTGATTTTTGGCGTTTTTCTGGTATAAATACAAGTGTTTCAAACTGATTAAATGTTCTGATGAAGTCATACTGCTTTTGTGGAGAGTTCTAGTGTCATTTTGTCATTTTACTGTGGTAACTGTGGCAGAATTCATAAAACTTTACTGCATTATGCTAAAAGTATTTGTGCAGTCGGTGACACTGGGTGTATGTGATTCATTAAACCCAGCTGTACAATGAGGCCAGATTATACTAGAGTAGTCCAGGCACAGATTTGCTAGATTCAGGACTGTGTTGTAGTTTCTGGGTTCCCCAGACCTTTCTGTCTTAGAGGGAAGCCTTTCAGCTCATCTACCACAAGAGGAGTGGTTTCTAGCTCTGAAATTGTAGATTATTGGCCGTTTGGGCAGCTTTTCTATCCCTTTCAACTTTCTGCTTTAAAAGCCTGTGTTTGCGTGCCACCCAGTGCCGCTAAGCTGGGGTAAACTATTACCGGTGTCGGTCTGCTCTTCACTTTTTCCTTAGATCTTCTAGTTCTCATCTCTCTTGCACTTAAGCCTATTTCTTCTAGCACTTCAACAAACGTTTGTAGCAATTATAGCACACACAAGTGCTAACGGTACTAAAAGTCCTATAAGGAAACCGCTCCAGTACTGAAAGTCTTACAAAGAATCAACTCCAGTACTTAGTAATGACAACCATCCCTCCTGGCATGTCTAAAGGTCAGTTCCCTGGGCTTTCTCCTACCTACTTGGTGAATATGGGCATTCTGAGGCAGTGTAGCAACTGCCTCATGTACACAGACAAACCCTCTCCTCTTACCTCCCAACACTCAGACATGCAAGAGATGCACTTGTATCTCCAAATTGGAATCCACTCACTCTCTAGCCATAACTTGAATAGCTGGTCAAGAGTGGTAGGTCATCACCTGCACCACACCACATGGAACACACAGCCCTCCAGAATACACACCATCACAGTTCTCACATAAAAACACAACCCACACACCCACCTTCGCAGAGGCTCTCATTAGAAATCTACACAAACAGAAGAGGCCTCCAAGGTAGAAACGCACCCGACCTCCCCAGCACAGCACAAACCACAAGACGCATAGCTCACCAACACTGTGCCCCCTCAACCGAAGCCCCTAAGGCAAAACAGCTTTCCCAATACACTAGTCATAGGTGACTCAATAGTGAGGCACACAGATGGCTCACTCACCAGGTTGAATAAGGAGAAGATAACAGTCATCAGGTGCCAGAATCCAGCACATAACGTACACACTCTGGTCACTCCACAACAAGTTTGACTCTGTTATTGTCCATGTGGGTGTAAATGACCTGAGATGCACCTCTCTGGACTACATGAAAAGAGACATGATGGAGCTGTCAGAATATGTGGCCCAGTCAGGTATGACCCTAGCCCCGAGTAGCGTCCTACCGTCGCCCAGAATGATACCGCAGCACAAGCAAAAAATGATTGACTTTAACAATTGGCTAAGTTTCTGGTGTCATTCTAAAGGGATCCAGTATCTGTCTGCCTGGGACAACATCAGTGACAGACCTCTATGCTTTGCCAGAGATCGCCTGCATCGGTCACCCCTGGGTTTCTGGGTACTGGCTAAGGTTCTTGCCACCCCTGTAGTGCCTTTTTTAGGCAATGTTCCAAAGACCAAACTACCACTGTAACAGCTATAAATAAAAATCTGAAGGTCACGCTGCTCAATGCTAGACTTCTAAATCTCAAGATGCACTTGCTCGAAACACTCCTCAAAATGAAGAACATCGACATTTGTGCTATAACGGACACCTGATTTAAAGCAGCAGAAAACACCTGCGCTACCAGGCTACAACTCATTCCACACATTTCTGCCCCAGAACAAGGACCGAAGCTCCAAAGGTGGTGGTGTCTCCATATTCATAAAGGATATGCACACCTCCAAACTGGTAGTCCAGCATAACGCATCTGAAATACTGCAGGTACAACTAACATTTGGGCAAGACGCCGAGTCAGGTTGTGGCCTGATATAGGCCACAAACCAAGTCCCAGTACTCTCACTCTACGTTGCTAACCACCCTGGAATCTATTGGGGTCTAACCAAAAGCACTCATACTAGGTGACTTCAACTACTTCTCATGCACCAGTGCACAGGCCCAATGCTTCCTGGAATTCAATTCCAGTGCCCTGGACCAGTTCATTTTATCTCCACTAGAGGAAGCAACATCCTTGACCTGGTTATTACTAACATGGGCAACTGTTGCTCTACACCAGTAGTTAACTCATCCCTAGTTGGATCCAACCACAAACTAATCACCATGGAAATTCTAATCTCGCCCATACCCCCCACAAAAGTAACCACCATGAAAAACTTCTCCAAAGCTGACTTTGAACTCCTAAACACAGAGGTGGCTAACTTCATGCCACCCATGCCAATGTAAAATATTTGCATGGATGCCAAATCGTACACCAGTGCACTGTAAGAGCACTAACATAAATGCATGGAACTAGCCATACCCAACAGAACCAAGACGTTCACTTCCAAAAGAAGGAAGCCAATCTGGTGGTCCCCTGACATTAATATGCTCTACAACAGCAGGAAGAAACTGTTGCAGAAAAGGTGAAGTTCCAAGAATGGAAAAAATTCCCTTCAACAAAAAGTTGAGATCCCTAATCAAATCGACTAAAGCCATCTATGAAGGCAGAATTGTGGCAGACACAAAAAATAACCACAAGGCCTTCTATAATTATATCAGGAATCTCCACAGCAATACCCAAATCTGCTCTGAGCTACTACACAATGGTACCTCCTTTACTGAGCCAACAGATTTTACAAACCTACTGGCTGACAGATTCAGTGTCAACTTTAACCCCCCCTCCAAAGACCCATTCATAACACCAGAAGAATGCCAGGCACCCAGTGTCACAAATTAAAGCTGCATTGATCAAGGCCAAGAATGCAGCTTCCATGGGAGCCGACAGTATCACTGCCTGTGGTCTACATGAACTACAAAGTGAACTAGCACTGCATCTGTGTGCCTTGTTCACTCACAGCCTCACCTCAGGCTTTGTCTCTACCGAATGGTGCACTGCTACAGTCATCCCTCTCCATAAAGGGAGAGCGACTGCAGACCCTGGAAATTATCATCCCATTAGCCTGACGAGCCTGATATGTAAGGCTGTGGAGTGCATCACCATAGACCTAATTAACAAAGACCTAGGAAATCTCCAAACTCTAGATCTCACGCAGTTTGGTTTTGCAAAAGGTAGATCATGCCTGCTCAACTTGTTTGACTTCTTTGAGACAATCACCAGAGCAGTGGATGAGGGTAAGGCAATTCATACAGCCTACCTCAATCTGGCCAAGGCCTTTGATCCCATTTTTCACTTGAGAATTATTGACAAACTCCCCAAACTAGGCATCACCCCCTATATCATTGGGTGGGTTGAAAACTGGCTCACAGAACCCACAGCATGAAAGCAGATTCCAAGTCAGATTGCTGACCAGTCACAAGTGGAGCCCCACCGGGATTGGTCCTGGGTCCTCTCCTGTTTGGCATCTACTTCTACTTCTCAGAAGTCCAGGCCAACACGGAGGGACTCTGGCTGACCAAGTTCACAGATGACTGCAAGCTTGGAGCCATTATTAACTCCACAAGTGATAATAGACATCCTACAGAAAGGCCTGACTGAGACAAATGACTGGTGTCGAAACCATGGCCTTAAGCTTAATGCCAAAAAATGCGTTGCCATTCCCTTTGGGATAAACTCACTTCCCACTAATTACCACATAGATGGGAGACCACTAAACACTGAAGGCGTTATATGAGATCTGGTGACACAAGATGACAGCATCCTCTCCTTCGACCAACACATTGCCACTGTAGTCCAAAAGTCCTATGTGGCACATCTCATTACCAAGGGTTTTGCATCCAGGAAGAATGAGGTAATCATCTCTCTCTACTCCTCCCTCATTAGACCAATCAAAGTCCAATGCCCCATTTGGCATGCACCTCACTAGACGCCTACAACAGCTGGTGAGCCCACAAAAGTACCTCACAAAGAGGATCCTAGGCCTTAAACACATGTCCTACAAGACTCAAATTCCAGCTATTCTCGGTCTCATATCTTCTACTAAGAGGCGATCTCTGCTTGACTTTCAAAGCCATGTCTGACCCAGGCTGGTTTGAAATGCTACATCTAAAGAAATCCCAATCCCTCCGTGCCACATGCTTCAGAGACCTCAATCTCATTACCAACAGGACATGCTGGAGGAACAGGTTCATAATTCAGAGAGTGCCCATGCTGTGAAATAGACTTCCCATACACGTCAAGCAGAGCACCTCACTGGTTCTGCAAGAGAAATCTTGACTGGATGGGAAGTAGAAAAAACCCCGGGGATCATTCCAGTGGCTCTTTTTGATAGAGACACTGGTAACGAATGTTTGGCGGCACGATGCCAGGGATATCTGGGCTAGGCATGTAAAGGCTCCAGGGTCATTAACTTAGGACACATCTATGAACCTATGAAATAATTTACTAGAAAGGCTCACCCAGACTCTGCTACACTTTGCTGTGAAGGAAAGGTTAGTTTGCTTTTTATTTATTGTATTTTGTATTACTTTATTGCCTTTTTATATTTTGAATAATGTGATTTGTTTTTACCTTGTGTTTTACTTGTATTCTGCTTTTAACTGCATATTAAAACTTCAAAAGAGACCACAGCTCTGTCCCTTGTGAGTCAGGTAGACATTTTGTTCCCCAGCCTCCCACCCAGTTACTGTAGTCTTCTTAAATACCACTGTCTTTCTAGTTGCCTGCCTCTTATGTTAATTTGACCATATATCTCATTTCCTCTCTGCTTTCACTGGCTTGTGTGAGTAATCACAAAATTATCATTTTTGAAATCACTCCCCTTTAACTATTTAAATTTATTGGCCATCCTACTGTATTCCATAGTACCAGAATACAAAAGTGACCACCCCTTTCAATCTATCTTGCTGTTTTTAAAATGGTGACTCCACTAAAACTTAAGTTACCTACTTTCGCATCCAACTTCTCTAGTGCACACTGCAGTGTTTAGGATAAACCATTTTTTTTCATCTTACTGTTAAGCATCTCTGTGACTAGCACTTGCTCTAATACCGGCTGGAAAGCACTAGGAAGTCTTAAACTGATACAAGCACTCAACTCTCCTTGTTAATAAGGAGAAATTAATTGCAGGCACTAAGCAGCTTATAATTGCAAAGTACTTTGCTAACGTAAAGGAAAACAGCTCCTGTACTTTACAAAAAAAAAGCACCAAACCAGGCATGTCTAAGGGTCAGTTTCCTGTGATTTCTTCTGTCCACCTAGTGAATCTGGGCATACTGGGGCAGTGCAGCAATTGCCTCGTACACAGACAACCCTCTCCTCCTACCACCAACACTACAACCTGCAAGACATGCACTTATATAGCCAAACTGGAAGCAAAGCTGTCTCCACCCAGGATTGTGATAGACAGTCAAGAGGAGAAGGTTAACACCTGCACTACACCTCAGGCAACACATAGCCTTTCTAAACCCACACCACCAACGCCCGCACATAGCAACACTAAATCCACATATGCAGAGGCCCTTAACTATAACCTGCCCAAGCAACAAGGACCTCTGAAGCTGAAATGCAAACAAACACCAATCACAACCAAAGTGTCACATAGCTCACAACACCAAGTGTGCCACCCAGCAACAGCCACTAAGGCAAGACAACATATATAACACTAGTCATAGGTGACTGTATAGTCAGGCGCACTGCTGTCCCACTCACCAGGCTGAACAAGGAGAAAATTACAGTCGGCTGCCTGTAGGGTGCCATGATCCGCCACATAACGCATGCACTCAAGTCACTCCATAACAAGTACAAATATGACTTGTCATTGTCCATGTTGGAGTGAATGACTTGAGACGTACCTCCCTGGACTACATGAAAAAAGACATGGAAGAGCTCTCGGATCATGTGGCCCAGGCAGGTGTAACCCTAGCCCCGAGTAGCATCCTGCCTTCGCCCAGAATGATGCCACACTATAAGGACAAAATGATTGACTTCAACAATTGGCTAAGCTTCTGGTGTCATTCAGAGGGGATCCAGTATCTGTCTGCGTGGGATGACATGATCGACAGACCACGATCCTTTGCCAGAGATTGTCTGCACCTGTTGCCCCTGGGATTCAGGTTACTGGCTAAGGCTCTTGCCACCCCTATAGTTCCTTTTTAGGCAAAGTTTAAAGGACAAAACCACCACCGTAGCAGGTACAAGCATGCAAAATCTGAAGGTAATGCTACTCAATGCTAGAAGTCTAAACCTCAAAATGCACTCTCTCGAGGCACTACTGAAAATGGAGAACATCGATTTCTGTGCAGTAACTGAGACCTGGTTCAAGGCTCCAGAGAGCACCCCTGCAATACCAGGCTAACCACTCTTACCACACTTTTCAGCCACCAAACCAGGACCGAAACACTAAAGGTGGAGGAGTGTCCATATTCACCAAGGATATTCACACTACCAGGCTAGTTGTCCAACACAATGCGTCTGAAATTCTCCAGGTGCAACTAACACTGACTGCAATCCAAATTGTGGCTTGCTACAGATCCCCCACCGTGCCCCAAGATTCTCACTACACCTTTCTAAACATACTAGAAAATATTAAGATACAACCAAACACCCTAATACTGGGTGATTTCAACTACCCTGCCATTAACTGGGAAAACTACTCTTGTACCAACACCTTTGCCCAACGGTTCTTGGAATTCATAAATTCTAATGCCCTGGCTCAACTAATCCATAGTCCCACCAGGGGCTCCAGTATCCCAGACCTGATCATTACCAACATGGGAAATTGATGCTCCACACCTGTGGTCATCCCCTCGGTCAAATCTGACCATAAGCTAATCACTCTTAACACCTACATCCCACCCCCACCCCCCAGTAAGGAAACCTCCATAAAAAACTTCTCCAAACCAACTTCATGCTACTCAAGTCAGAAGTGACAAACTTCATAACACCCATGCAGACGGGAACTGAAAGTTCGACTGCTGAATCCTACACTAAGGCACTGTACGAGCACATCCACTCATGCATGAATCGTGCCATCCCAAATAGAACCAAGATGCTCTCCTCCAAAAAAAGGAAGCCAATCTGGTGGTCCCCTGCCATAAACAAACTTTACAACAAAAAGAAGAAACTGTTGCAGAAAAGAGGAAAATCCCAGGATGCAAAAAACTCCCTTGCCAGCCTCTGTAAGAAGCTGAGATCCCTCATAAAGTCCTCCAAAGCTAGTTACAAACATAAAATTGCTAAAGATTCCAGAGAGAACTGCAAGGCATTCTATAACTGTTAAGAATGTAAATGGTAATGCTCCGATCTGCTCTTAGCTACAACAGAATGGCATTAAATATACTGATTCCAAGGATATTGCCAATATCCTGGCAGATTGATTCAGTGCCACCTTCACCCCCCTCTCACCCCCTAAAGGACCCATCTCAATACCGGAAGATTGCCAAATTCCAGTAATAACAGCCACACAGGTAAAAAACATACTCTCCAAAGCTAAGAATAGAGCATCCATGGGACCAGATGACATCCCGGGCTGTGTACTACATGAACTGGCACCTCACCCAAGTGTCATGTTTAATCATAGCCTCACCTCAGGCTTCATGCCCACTGAGTGGCGCACAGCTACAGTTATCCCACTCCATAAGGGGGGATCCACCTTGGATCCCGGGAACTACCACCCCATCAGTCTGACAAGCCTGATGTGCAAGGCCATGGAATGTATTATCATGGAATTTATAAACAAAGACATTGGCAACTTTCAAACACACTGGACCCCACCCAGTTTGGATTCTTGAAGGGCCGATCTTGTCTCCTGAACCTGATTGACTTTTTCAAATCAGTCTCCAGAGCCGTGGATGAGGGTAAGGTGGTCCACACAGCCTATCTGGACCTTGCCAAGGCCTTTGACACCATCCCCCACTCTGCAATCATAGATAAACTTACTAAGCTGGGCATCAACCCCTACATCACTCGATGGGTTGCCAACTGGCTTACTGACAGAACCCACACTGTAAAATTAGCTGACTCCACTTGTCACTTGGCTGGAGCTGGATTTGGAGTACCTCAGGGTTCAGTCCTGGGACCGCTCTTGTTTGGCATCTATTTCTCTGAAGTACAGGCCAACACTAAAGGATTCTGGCTAACAAAGTTCGCAGATGACTGCAAACTAGGAGCCATTATTGAATCCCCAAATGATGTGGATACTCTACAAAAGGGCCTTACAGAAACAGATGCTTGGTGCCAGAGCCATGGGCTCAAACTCAATGACAAAAATGTATAGTTATCCCCTTTGGGAAAAAACATGTACCCATGAATTACCACATAGGTAGCAGTACACTAAACACAAAGTGTGATAAGAGACTTGGGGACACAGGTGGACAGTGGTCTCACCTTCGATAACCACATTGTCACAACAGTCAGGAAATCCTTCTATGTGGCACACCTCATCACTAAGGGATTTTCGTCCAGAAAAAAGGTCATTGTCCCACTGTGCTCATCCCTCATTAGTCCCATTATAGAATACAGTGCCCCATTTGGTATGTACCTCAAGACATCTGCAATAACTGGAGATGCCGCAGGAATACCTCACTAAAAGAATCACAGGCCAAAAGCATATGCCCTACGCTGACCGCCTTAACTTCCAGCTATACTCTGTCGCATATCGTCTACTCAGAAGCAATGTCTGCTTAACATACAAGGCCATGTCAAACCCAGAGCTGTTGGACATGCTACACTTAAAGAAATCCCAATCCCTGAGAGCCATACGCTCCAGGGATCTAAACCTTGTCATCACAATAAACAAAACATAGACCAAATAAAGACGCCAAACAAACCCAAAAACTGAAGAAAACAGGAATAGCAGAGGTTACAGGTGAACGGTTCACAAAACCACAAGATAATAGCGAGATAAAGTTAATTTTCGCTTCAACTCACAACTTCATCAGAATACAATGAAAACAAAACCAAACAGTTTAAATACACCAATCAATTAATGCCCAATTAGCTTAAATCAAATAAAATAAAATAAGATAAAATACATGATGTTAAAAATTAATTAAACATTAAATAAAGACATTAAATCTGTATCTTTAGAAATAACTAATTTACGGTGTTTTAAAAAACACTTCAAGTTAATGGTTTCATTAAGTCCTGGGAAAATGTCAGATTTTAGTCTGACTTGCCAAAGAGATTCCCGCTGTTCAATATAATTCTTAAAATCCCCAGCCCTCTTATCTGATTTACATATTTCCAAAACAGAGAATAAAAATTTCTTAAAGGCTGAACATGTTGTAGAATGCTTATATAAGGCATTGTTAGAATAAAGTTCTCGTAGTCATCCCTACATAGAAGGCAGGGCAAGTAGAACACATACTAACATAAACAACACCACAGGTATTACAATCAACAAATTCGGACACTTCTATAATTTTATCTGAGGTAATGATGTTAATGTAAGGACCTTAATGTTACAATGCTGACACGAAACATAACTGAGAAGTCATTTTTAACATGACACTCCAAAATACTTTTAAGAGTATTATTTTTACGGAACACAAATTTAGGTCCAATACTAACAACCTGAAAAATATCACGGTTACCTTGAATGACCTTCCAATTGTTCTGGAGAATACCTTTAATTTTATAAATATCACTGCTTATATCAAGAGAACAAAAGTTGTCACCACTAGTGTCATTATGTGTGCGCACTTTAAAGGTGTTCCGAGTATTACAAGACTCATAGAGAATGGGAGGAAAATGAGTGAAACGTTTGTTGTAAACTTCATTACCAATTTCAAATAAAAACCTTTCATCATAACCTCTCTGTATCAATAAAGAAACAGTAAAATGAAATTCGTGCATTAAAGTCTCTTCCTTGGAAGTCATCCGGCTTGCTCTGATAAATTGCCCTCTGGGGATGTTTCTTATAATATGTTTAGGATGCCCACTACAGTTATGTAACTATCTGTTGGTGAAAGTCTCCTTTCTGTGAATTTTACTATGAAATTTTTTCTCTTCAAGATCCCACCAAATATGGGTGTCCTAGCTAATTAAGGACTGAACAGTATCATGGCTGCCCTCAATAATAAAAAACAAATCAATAAATCTACAAAAAAAGAAAATATTAAATTTCTCTTTTAAAGTAGAAATAAACTCAAGCTCCCAGGCCCCTGACTGAAGATTGGCATGGCGTGAGCTGAGGGCACAGAGGCCACTTGTAATATGTGTTTGCAGCAAGAAAAAAATTATTTCTAAAATTATAAAATAAAATAAAATACAAACTAAAAAAAATTGAAGAATACATGTATACAATGAAATGATGTCCATAGTGAATATAATATGGGTGGGATCAAGTGAAACTTTGAAAGGCTCTCAGGCTCTCATTTTTAAAAAAAATCCAGATATAAATACAAATAAAAATTCAATAAAAGACAAAATTAAGCTAAACTCAAATTAATTTCACTAATTGTAGAGGCATCATATAAGTATGAATGTACTAACCCGTAATTTATCTCATTTATTCAAACAAAGCCACTGGGGCATTATCACATTGGTGTGTCTAACATTTTTGGTTTTTAAAAGTTATAGCGTTCATGATCCATGATAACAATATTAGAACCTTTATCGCTTTTCATAAATCTAAGTTGCCTGTAAGACCTCTAACCTCTGCTTTTAAAGTTATCACAATAAACAAAACATGCTGGAGGGATAGGTTCCTGACCCGGAGACTCCCCAGACTCTGGAATAGACTGCCCATACATATCAAGCAGAGTGCCTCTTTAGGCCTTTTCAAAAGGAACCTTGACAATTGGATGAGAGAGAGGAAATTCACCCCTTGGATCACATCAGTTGTCCTGCTAGGCAGGGATCCAGGGAAGTAAATAGTGTGGGAAGAAATAGCCAGGAAATTGCTATGGCTACGCTTGTATAGGCCCTAGGGCCGATAGCCTAGTACCAACCTATAACTTCAGCCATGCTGTATACTGATGACCACATAATGAAGTGCGTAAGCTAATGAGGTGAAACAACATGGTGAAACGATTCAGAAACATTTAAATCCTGCACCACAATGCTCTGCCCACTTTAGTTCTATACATGTCTAGATGCTCATGTTGAGGTAGAGTAAGGTAAAGAACAATGTTAGGGTTGCTGCAACTGTTGTAAAATTGTTTATGCAGAGAGTCTTAAAGCAGGTGACTGTGTGTGACGTTGCCTGTGGAGGGACAGGGTCTTCCATATTTAACATTTCATGCCCTTACTGACCAAGATGTGTGGATATGATCACTGTTTGCTGCATGGTGTTTATCAGTGTATTTTGCAGCCTTGAGGGAGTTGTGGATACTAAGGTATGTGTTGCTTTATGTATATTGGCCATAGGGACCTTTCAATGACCCACTGACGACACTGTGGTATCTAGGGAAATCTGCCTCAAGTCCAGTCCACCATTTGCTTGTTACAGCATGTGTGGGAACATATGCTGTTCCCATGTACAGCAGAGGAGAGCGCAAACACCATGCAGGACTTATGTGCTACAGCACACTTTCCTGATGCCCTAGGGAAAGGGGCAGTGGACTGCGCATTGCTTGACTGTTTACTGTTGTATAATTGTAGTGTAAATCTGATACAACAGTAAAAGTGATGCATGTACAGCACCAGACCATGCTTACCCATACAAAAGTTGGTCATGCTGTGCATCAGACCAAACCAACTCTGGTCACAGTGTACTTGGGGCAGGGAACTGTTAACCTTATCATGCCCAGGTGAACAAGGGGGAGTACAGGAGTGATGTCTTTCCCATGGAATTATGGGAGTGGGAGTGCAGAGGTGTACCAACAACAAATATTGCATTGCAGTTATGGTTAGTGTAAGGACCTAATTGGGGGGGGATGTCCAGAAGGGAAGCATTGAATTATGTGGTATGTAATGGGATCCATTTTGTGCGTGTCTGTGTGTGTGTCTGTCTCTCGGGACACTGCTTCAGCACATGGTGCACCATTGCACCTTGGCCTACTGGAGAGTACCAAGATGTAGTGGATTCAGCTTTCTGTGCATGCCCCCACTTAAACTGGCTCTGCCAGGAGTTACACTGCCTGTGCCACAACCATGGCTTGATATCAGTGTGCTGTCCTGGGTGTATATCCACTGCAACATCAGTTGTGAATGCGAGTGCTAGCACTCTTTGAGCTAGATCTCTATCCTACATGACCAGGTCAGCTAACATCGGAGGACATACCAAATGACCAGCTGCAAGGACTGGCCGTTGCCCCTGACAGACGGTCCTAGAGTAGAGACTGCATGATGTCTTTTCTTATCAGTCTTGCAGTATTCTTTGCATTTTATGGGGATATCCTACAGAGGATAGCCAAATGTCCGGCCAGCATACCAAAGCCTTTACATCTTCTGGGTGCTCTACATCAGACATGTGTCTTAAGTGCAAGGCATAAGGTACATATGTGTTGTATGCGAGTTTGATCTTCAGAATGTTTTGTTTGATTTCGGTCTGCAAGCTGTTCGCAATTGATTCTGCTACTACAGAAGTGCCCTATTGGGGTATTTTCCTTTCTCTAAGTATTACTTTAGTTTGCTTGACATCCAGGAAAGGAAAATGTGAGTGTGGGAGGCAGATTCCCCATAAAGATAGACACAAACCGTGCCTTTTATGTGTTGGTGCTACCCATGACCATACAAAGTGTAAGAATTGTTCAGGCATTTGTCCCCAAGATACTCCACTGTCATCGGTCATCTCTTTCCATTTACTTAGAAAACCATAGATTGAAGCTTTTAGCTCAGGGTATCATGACCAGATGTGCCCACCCCAATGTTCAGCCACCACTTAAAAGAAAAAAAAAAGCACAAACTGATCCTGCTACTGTCCACCTTTGTCCCCATTGGGTTGAATGAAGAACCAGAGGACTGTCCAGTGCTGCTGTCTGCTCACTCAGTTATGAGTCAATTGGAGGCCAACATGAGCTTGCCTACCTGCACACCCACTGAGGCTGTGTCTACATCTGGTACAGATGTGGAAGGGGACCCACAGCTGATTATTTTGAAGGAGCCTGGGAGATTCCCCAAATACTTAAGAGGTGTCTGGTGCCTTCACTGAATCTTGGCAGGGGTCTGAATCTCCTAGATTTGTTAAAGCTGGTCTTCCTTTTTATAAAAGCTGAAAGCAAAACATGCAGCCCCTGCGGTGAAGGATCCAAACAACAAATGGGAGGGTTGTATTTGGGGGCTGTTTGATGCTCTTATGGCTTGGTCTTCACTCCTTTCACCACCCTAGGGACACTGATTCCTGTGATGGAGAGTTAGACTTTGGTGAAGAGTCATTGGCATTACTGCTGTCGCATCCACTCTGCCCTTGCCATGGAGTTTGAGGAAGGCTACTCACTTTTCCTGGTTCTCCTGTGGAGGTGTTGTCTTTTGGTTATATAGTAGTTTGTATGATGGAACACTAATTGCAACTGTTCCCTGGTTTCTGATGTTCAAAAAAATATTCTTCTTGGCCCCTCTGCAGCCCCTCCAGTGCTGACTGCTTACCTGGATATTTTCTCTGCAGCGTCTCAGTCTCCTGAATCTCCTGCTCCTAAGAAACCAGTCAGGTTTTGTAAAGTACCTGAGGCTCAACAGCTTTTATATAAAAGCCCTTCCTTTCACCCTGCAGTTGTTTCTGTAGCCACTGATAAACCATCCAAGTTACTGGCTTCTTGTAAGCTTTTATCTTCTGATAAGGATATCCATGCTATGGGCAGGCATAGTAAAGTGTATACCTTTGCTGCCTTGGTCTTCAATGTCATTAATTACCAGGCCCACATGACTATATGTCCTGGCTTTTTTTTCCCAGATTAGGGGCATTCTGGATGACTTGCCTGAGTCGTAGGGTACGACTTCTGCCATTTTCCTTTTGAGCTGTGTTTCTCGGGTGGCTTGATGTTCTAGTATATGTAGCTAGGATGCTGATGATGCCTCCTGTTAAGGCAGCCATATGTGGATCTATTATGAGGAAGTATTCTTGGTTATGCATCCAGACACTGACTGAAGATATCAAGACCAAATCATTGGAGACTTCCTTTTACAACCAGAATCTCTTTGGTGCTGCTGCAGCTGAATTATTTAAGACTCTTCAGTATAAGAGTAAAGTTTTATGTAGGAATTTTTCCCTCCTGTTCTAAGTTTCAGAGAAATTATCCTAAGCCTTATTTTGTAGACGGCCTAAATAGCTTTCTAAGACAGTTTTTACAGACAGGCCTTCTCTGGTTACTAATATTAAAAAGCCTTCTTTCCATGACAGATTTGCTTCTGTGTGACATTCATCCAGTCCTACCCTTCATCCAGATTCCTCTGTCCCTCAGGTCGATTCTTTTCCTGTGCCTGTTTGGCAACAAAAAAAAAACCCTAAAAAAATATCTCTTGTTTTCCCGCCTTACTAAGCTAGAATAGTCCAGTTTCAGAGCTTGCTGATCCCTGGGCTTTGTTTGCAGTTCCTGTTACTGATTCTTTACCTAATTTGGAAGAGTGGAAGTTCCCTTGCTTACCAGTGGGAGTGGGAAGCATTGAGCTGCCTGTTGGTCCAGTTTTGTGAGGTTTCAGCCAGCAACTTGTAGTTTATTGGTCGTTTTGGGCCAGTTCCTAGCTTCTTTCAGCCCCCTGATATAAAAAGCTAAGCGGCGTTTCTTGGTTTAAGCGATTTAGGGCAGAGCTGCTACTGTTGCACACTAGGGCAGCGCCAGTTAAGCAGATTTAAACTATTAGGGCTACCTAAATTCCACTCTTCAAATTTTCCCTTAAAACTACCTTCCTCGAACTATACTACTGATCTAATCAGCGTATCCTATAACTAAAAAGATCATCTCTACTTGACTCCAAGTAGACTATTCTCTATCTGTTAAACCTAGCACTTGCTCCTACAGTACTTGTTACCTTGATACGGTGCTCTTGTCATAGATAGTACCCCAAAAGGCAAACCCCATTTCTCGGTCACCCACGTCCCCCGGAATCTTCTTTAAAGTTTTTTGTCTATTCCTTCTAGCATGTCGAGGGATCAGTTGCTAGTGTCCTCTCCTGCTCAGCTGGTGAACCTGGGAATATTGAGGCAATGTTACAATTGCCTCATGTACCTGAACAACCCTCTCCTCCTCCCACAAAACACAAATACATGCGAGAGATGCAACTATACAGCCAAACTGGAGGCTGAGCTCTCTCAACATAGGACTGGCAAGACCAGTCAGGAGGAGAAGGTTACCACACACACTATAGACCCAGTCTCACATAGTACCATCACAACCTCAAATCATACACATAAACACACAAAGACATACTCAGAGGCTCTGATCAAAAATCTACAAAAACAGCAGAGGCCATCAAAGCAGACACCCAAACAACCACCACCTCAGAACACATCACCTGCAACACATAGACCTCACAGTCAGAGAGTCAAACAGTCACAGCCCTTAAGGCCAAACAAAATGCCAGACACACTAGTCATTGGTGACTCCATAGTCAGACACACTGTCGTCCGCTCACCAGACTGAGTAAGGAGAAGGTCACAGTAAGCTGCCTGTCGGGCGCTAGAATCCGCCACATAGCAAGCACTCAGGTCTCTCAACAGCAGGTACAAATGACTCAGTCATTGTCCACGCTGGTGTAAGCGACCTGAGGCGTGCCTCCTTGGACTACATGAAAAGAGACATTGAGGGCTCTCTGATTATGTAGCCCAGGCAGGTATGACCCTGACCTTGAGCAGTATCCTACCTTCACCAAGAATGATGCCACAATACAGAGATAAGATGATCAGCTTTAACAATTGGCTTAAACACTGGTGTCATTCAAAGGGGATCCAGTGTCTGTCTGCCTGGGATGACATGCTGGACAAGCCACGCTGCTTCAGGGGCGGCTTGCACCTGTCACCCTGGGATTCGGATATTGGCAAAGGCTCTTGCCACCCCATAGTGCCTTTTTAGGCAAGGCTCAAATTCTAAACCTACCACCCTAGAACACAAAAAGGAAAAAAACTAAGGGTAATGCTGCTCAATGCCAGAGTCTGAATCTCAAAATGCACTCGAGGCCCTTCTCAGTATGGAGAACATCGATGTCTGTGCTGTGACAGAAACCTGGTTCAAGGCTCCTGAGAGCCCCCCAGCACTATCAGGTTTTACCTCATATCATGCGTTCCGGCCCCAAAATCCGGACAATACCAAGAAAGGAGGGGGGGTATCTATATTCATCAAGGACACCCACACCTTAAGACTGGTTACAGCATGATGCATCGGAGACCATCCAGGTGCAATTAACCATAGGCAAGACTGCTCTGCAAATTGTAGCATGTTACAGGCCACCCTCACAAACTCAGGAACCTCACATGGCCTTCCTGAAAACACTAGAGGGATAAATGTATCACCAAACACCATCATACTAGGTGACTTCAATTACCCTAATATAGACTGGGAACACTACTCAAGCCCAAACACCTAGCCCAAAAGTTCCTGGAATTCATAAACTCAAATGCCATGGAACAACTAGTTACCATCCCACAAGAGGAGATAACATACTTGACCTCATCACGAACATGGGAGCACAATGTTCAACACGAAGTATACCCTCACTGGTGAGATCAGATCACAAACTAATCTCGCTGGAGGTCCTCATCCCACCCCACCTGAAATAAAAAGACCACAGTAAAGAACTTCTCGAAGCCGACTTCACACTTCTAAAGACTAGTGTGGTCTCCTTTATATGAGGCCCCGAGCGGCGGAAAACAGTACACAAAGCTGAATCACTTACAAATGCCTTCTCACGAGCACCTGCAGGGCTGCATGGATAAGGCAATCCCAAGCAAAACAAAGACTCTTTGTACCAAAGGCAAGCGTCCAGTCTGGTGGACCCCAGCCATAAACAAACTCTACAACAAAGGAGGAAGCTACTACAAGATAGAGGCAAAATCCTTAAAGGTAAGACACCCTTGATCACTATAAGTAAAAAACTAAGAGCTCTCATAAAATCATCCAAAGCAAATTTTGAGAGAAAAATAGCTAAAGACTCAAAGACAATCATAAGGCCTTCTTTAGCTATGTTAGAAACCTGGAGGAAACTCCCGGATATGCTCAGAACTAGTTCAAAATGATGTGAAGATTACTGATCCTACGGACATTGCCAACATACTGGCTGACAGGTTCAGTGCAAACTTCTCTCCCCAAAGGAGAGATATCTATACCAAATGATTGCAGCCCCCAAACATCTCCAAGCCCAAGTGAGAACTGCTCTCTCCAAAGCAAAAACACAGCATCCATGGGACCTGATGGTGTCCCGGCTGTGTGCTCCACGAACTCAATGAGGAATTAAACCCACAGCTAGGACAGCTGTTTAATCAAAGTCTTACCTCTGGATACCGCATTGCCAGGGTGGCGCATTGCAACTGTGGTCCCACTTCACAAAGGCGGTGCCTCCACCGACCCTGGAAATTACCGGCCCATTAGCTTGACAAGCCTTATCTGCAAAGCCATGGAGAGGATCATAATGGACCTCATAAATAAAGACATAGGGAATTTGCAGACTTTGGATCCAACCCAGTTTGGCTTTGTCAAAGGCAGATCATGCCTTTTAAACTTGGTTGACTTTTTCGAAACAGTCACCAAAGCCATTGATGAGGGAAAGGCAGTCCATACAGCCTACCTCGATCTGGCGAAGGCCTTCATAGGTTCATAGGTTCATACTAGGCTATCTGCCCAAGGGCATTTATAAGCCTAGCCCATAGTTATGTGGCTTTCGCCACCCCTTTAGTTTGAATAAAAACTATGCCTATCATTTTTCTGTGCCTCTGTCAAGCAGTGACACTGAAGTAATCCCTGGGGTATATCTGCGATCTCCCATCCATTGGTCAAGATTCCTCTTGAACAAGGCCAGCGAGGTGCTCTGCCTCACATGTACCGGGATTTTGTTCCACAGCATAGGGAGTCTCTGGGTGATGAATCTGTCCCTCCAGCACGTTCTATTTATAACCGTGTCAAGGTGTAAGTCTCCCGCCCTTGTGGTTCTGAGGGATCTAGATTTTTTGAGGTGAAGCATATTCATCAAATCTGGGTTTGGCATGGCCTTATATGTCAGGCACAGGTCACCTCTGAGCAAGCGGTATGAGACTGAATAAAGCTTGAGTTCTTTCAGTCAGGCAGCATAAGACATATTTTTGAGACCCTTTATCCTTTTGGTGAGGAACTTTTGGGGCCTTTCAAGCTGCATCAGGTGTCTGGTCAGATACATTCGAGCGGGGCATTGTACTCAATCATAGGTCTAATGAGTGATGAGTACAGGGGGACGATGACCTCCCTTGATCTAGATGTGAATCCCTTCATGATCAGGTGGGCGATATAGAAGGTTTTCCTAACTACTTTAGCAACATGAGTGTCAAGCGAAGACTACTGTCAACTTGGGTCCCCAGATCCTGATGACTTTTCTGTGCTCAGTGGATTGTCACCTATATGGTAGCTAGGGGTAACCTTGTTTTTCCCGAAGGGTATAACTATGCATTTTTTGGCGTTTAACTTCAGGCCATGGCTCTGGCACCAGTTATCCGTTTCTGTGAGGCCCTTCTGGAGGATATCTGTGTCAGATGTGTTTTCGGCTATGGCCCAGTTTGCAGTCATCTGCAAACTTTGTCAGCCATAACCCTCCTGTGTTTGCTTGTACTTCAGAAAAGTAGATGCCGAACAAGAGTGGACCCAGGACTGAGCCCTGTGGGACACCACTTGTGACAGGCTCTGAGTCTGACATGGCTCCAGCAACTCTGACCCTGTGGGTTCTGTCCAGCCAGTTTGCAACCCATCTTGTGATGTATGGGTTTACATTCAAGCTGATGAGTTTTTCGATGATACCTGAGTGGGGTATTGTGTCGAAGGCCTTTGCCAGGTCGAGGTAGGCTGTATGGACTGCCTTTCCCTCATCAATGGCCTTGGTGACTGTCTCGAAAAAGTCAACCAGGTTTGAGGCAGGATCTGCCTTTGACAAAGCCAAACTGGGTTGGATCCAAAGTCTGCAAGTTCCCTATGTCTTTATTTATGAGTTCCATTATGATCCTCTCCATGGCTTTGCAGATAAGGCTTGTCAAGCTAATGGGGCGGTAATTTCCAGGGTCTGTGGAGGCACCGCCCTTATGAAGTGGGACCACAGTCGCCATGCGCCACTCCTTGGGTACGTATCCTGAGGTGAGGCTAAGATTAAACAGCTGTCCTAACTGTGGGTTTAATTCCTTGTTGAGTTCATGAAGCACACAGCCGGGGACACCATCCGGTCCCATGGATGCTGTGTTTTTGCCTTAGTGAGGCAGTTCTCACCTGGGCGTTGGAGATGTTTGGGGCTACAATCCTCTGGAATAGATATCTCTCCTTTTGGGGGGGGAGAAGTTTGCACTGAACCTGTCAGCCAGTATGTTAGCAATGTGTGTAGGTTCAGTAATTTTCACATCATTTTGAACTAATTCTGAGCATATCTGGGAGTTTCCTCCTAGGTTTCTAACATAGCTAAAGAAGGCCTTATGATTCTCTTTAGAGTCCTTGGCGATTTTTCTCTCAAAATTTGCCTTGGATGATTTTATGAGAGCTCTTAGTTTTACTTATAATGATCAAGGTGTCTTACCTTTCAAGGATTTTGCTCTATCTTGTAGTAGCTTCCTCCTTTTGTTGTAGAGCTTGTTTATGGCTGGGGTCCACCAGACTGGACGCTTGCCTTTGGTACAGAGAGTCTTAGTTTTGTTTGGGATGCCTGATCCATGCAGTCCTGTAGGTGCTGGTAGAAGGCATTTGTAAGTGATTCAGCGGTTTGAGTAATGTTTACCACTGGCTCAGGGGCCTTAAAGGAGACCACACTAGTTTTTAGAAGTGTGAAATCGGCTTTTGAGAAGTTTTTCACTGTGGTCTTTTTTGTTTCGATACAATACCCCACTCGGGTATCATTGAAAAACTCATCAGCTTAAATATTAACCCATACATCACAAGATGGGTTGCAAACTGGCTGAGTGACAGAACCCACAGGGTCAGAGTTGCTGGCGCCATGTCAGACTCAAAGCCTGTCACAAGTGGTGTCCCACAGGGCTCAGTCCTGGGCCCACTCTTGTTTGGCATCTACTTCTCCGAAGTACAAGCAAACACAGGAGGTTATGGCTGACAAAGTTTGCAGATGACTGCAAACTAGGCCATAGTAGAAAACACATCTGACACAGATATCCTTCAGAAGGGTCTCACAGAAGCGGTTAACTGGTGCCAGAGCCATGGCCTAAAGTTAAATGCCAAAATGCATAGTCATACCCGCCGGGAAAAACAAGGTTACCCTAGCTACCAAATAGGTGGCAATCCACTGAGCACAGAAGAAGTTATCTGGGACCTGGGGACCCAGGTTGATAGTAGTCTGTCATTCGACACCCATGTAGCTAAAGTAGTTAGGAAGACCTTCTACATTGCCCACCTTATCATGAAGGGATTCTCATCTAGATCAAGGGAGGTCATTGTCTCCCTCTACTCATCACTCATCAGACCAATGATTGAGTACAATGCCCCATTGAATGTATCTGACCCGACACTTGCAGCAGCTGGAGAGGCCACAAAGTTCCTCACCAAAAGATAAAGGGTCTCAAAATCTGTCCTATGCTGCCCGACTGAAAGAACTGCAGCTCTATTCAATCGCACCGCTTGCTCAGAGGTGACCTTTGCCTAACATACAAGGCCATGTCAAACCCAGATTTGATGAATATGCTTCACCTCAAAAAATCTAGATCCATCAGAGCCACAAGGGCGGGAGACTTAAACCTCGACACGGCTATTAATAGGACGTGCTGGAGGGATAGATTCATCACCCAAAGACTCCCTATGCTGTGGAACAAAATCCCGGTATATGTGAGGCAGAGCACCTCGTTGGCCTTGTTCAAGAGAAATCTTGACCAATGGATGGGAGATCGCAGATATACCCCAGGGATTACCTCAGTGTCACTGCTCAACAGAGGCACAGCAAAATAATGGGCATAGTTCCCCACAAAATGATGGGCTAGGCTTGTAAATGCCCTCTGGCAGATAGCCTAGTATGAACCTATGAACAGATGACCATAGATACTTGGGTACTTTTCAATCATCTTCATATTTTGTGCACTAGGCAGACCTATAAGATGTGTTTCGTGAAAAATTATTGGAAATGGAAACTAGGTTTATTTTCAATTATAAAACCCTGTTTCCTCATGGTTTAAACTTGGAAATTTAATATAATGTTTCCACATATCTCTCAGAGTATAACTGTTGTTTAGTAATGTTTACAAACATTTAAAATGTTTAAAATGTTCAAAAAGGCATTTAATATGAAGTTTAAAATATTTGTAAAAACAAGATAATTTATTAAAGTGTTTTGTAAGTATGTTTAATCAAATATGAAGGACATTGTATGAAAGTATTCATATAAAAATTTCAAATCATTTTGTCATATTTGTAAATAGTTTCAAGATGTAATTTAAGAATTATTTGGAGATGTTGCAGCTTTATTTAAAAAGAAATGCTCCAAGATGCAGTCCATAATGGTGCAGCAATAATTAGTATTAGTGGGTTAATGTGTTCAATAATTCAATTAAGCATGATATAAAAAGGGTGGTGTTTGATGTAGTAAAATGTATTCCAGGAGGAACTTTCAAACTTACTGTGGATGTGTTCCTGTTTTCGTAGACTTCCTTTTACAACCAGAATCTCTTTGGTGCTGCTGCAGCTGAATTATTTAAGACTCTTCAGTATAAGAGTAAAGTTTTATGTAGGAATTTTTCTCTCCTGTTCTAAGTTTCAGAGAAATTATCCTGAGCCTTATTTTGTAGACGGCCTAAACAGCCTTCTAGGACAGTTTTTCCAGACAGGCCTTCTCGGGTTACTAATATTAAAAAGCCTTCTTTCCATGACAGATTTGCTTCTATGTGACATTCATCCAGTCCTACCCTTCATCCAGATTCCTCTGTCCCTCAGGTCGATTCTTTTCCTGTGCCTGTTTGGCAACAGATGACCATAGATACTTGGGTACTTTTCAGTTATCTAAAATGGTTATTTCATGGTTTGGAAATCTCTTTCTCCATTCTAGGGCCTTCTTCAACCTCCTCACTCTCAGCTCTCACTTGCCTTCCGTTCATTTGACTCTTTTGGGTGACCATAGTTTTGATTCCTTTTAGATATTAATTTTCTGAGAACATGTTTTGGGTTTTGCAGGAGGCCAGAAAACCCACTACTAGAAAATCATATGTGACCAAGTAGAAAATCTCTCCCGTTTAGTGTCTCAAGCATGACCTGGTCCATTTCTTAATTGATTTGTTTAATTCTGGCTTGACATATTCATCTGTTACATTTCACTTCTCTGCTATTTCTGCTTGTCTGACTCTGAATCCATCCTTGGCCTCTCAGTTTTGAAGTGAAACCTCCTTTTCAAGAAAGCCTATTCTTCCTGCTTATGACCTTTAATTTTATTGTTTAGAAATTGATCTGGTCAGTCCCCCTTTGAGACCTGTAGTTTCTTCTTCTCTACAACATTTTATACAGAAGGTTGCATTGTTGGTGACTCTTATTTCTGCCAAAAGGGTCTCTGAAGTTCAGGCAGTCATGGTGGTTCCACCTTTTTTGCTTTTTCACAAGGACGGGTGTTTTTTTTTTTTTCCAATCCTTTTTTATGCCCGTGGTGAGCAATGATTTCTCCTGGAATCAGTATATTTCACTTCCTTGTTTTTTCCCCATCTCCACAGAATTGTAATGAGAGGGTTCTTCACACTTTAGATTTACTTAGACAGCTTAAATATTACTTGAAGATGAAAAAGGAAAGCTGAGCAGTGTTTTATTTCTTTCATGCCAGGAAATTGTTTGGCAGTATCTCCTCATGGATTTTTAAGGCCTTTTTTTTGCTTTGCTTTTCATGGCAAGTGGCTTTCTTTCTCTGTTTGTGCTCATCCTACCAGAGCAGTGACCACCTTTTGTGCTTTTTTCAAGGGTCTGGATAATGGATCCAGCGTGGAAGCTGCTACTTAGTCTTCTGTTCACACTTTCACCAAACATTACAAGTTGGATGGCATTTCAAGGGCCAGGGTAGGTTTTGCAAGGACCAAACCGTAATGTTTTTTTGCAGGGCATTTCTGTGGCTTCCCCATCCCGTGCTTTTCCAGTAGCTTTTGTACTCGAAGAGAAAAGAATGTTGCACATTTG
The DNA here is from genome assembly GCF_019279795.1 of Protopterus annectens. Lineage (NCBI taxonomy): Eukaryota > Metazoa > Chordata > Ceratodontiformes > Protopteridae > Protopterus > Protopterus annectens. The sequence continues at coordinate 61,752,026 of NC_056748.1, read as the reverse complement.
TTTAAGAACTTACTGTAACAGATGTCCTGTTTCTCACTGTCGCAGCATTTGTTCCCTCCCTCCTGCCCCCCGTTACTCTGTTGTATTCCTTCTGGCTGAGGGGGTCGCGTTCTTCAGGATGCAAGTCTTACTTCTCTCCTTGTGAGTTGCTCTGCTTTTTCCTGGGGCAGTTTAGTTCTGAAGATTTGGTGATTGTACGTCACATATGTACATTACACCTTGCACGTAGGACACATGTCTCACATATGCATCTGGAAGATGTAAAGGCATTCTTCTCCTTTGTCCCTTCTGGATGTGTGTGCTATTTCTTCTTTTTTTTCTGGAGTACTTTAGTTTAAGAGCTTGTACATCGAATATCTAACTTGACATATGACCTGCATCTGATGTATGGTGCCAGGAAGATGTAAAGGAAGACATATGCTGGCTTGACATTCATCTCTTCCTAGTAGGATGTCCCATAGGGGTGGGTTGGAATAATGGTTAATGTCTTTACCTGGCAGATGCAAGGTGTACAGCATTTGGTTATGAGATCTGGTAATTGGCTAGGCTTGTAATAGTCTGCAGACTGATAACCTAGTATTTGCCTATGACTCTCTGAACCCATAAAGAGTAAAGAATATTGCAACAGTGAGAATTAAGACATCCACTGTTCTGATAGGATGTTAAACAACTGTACTGTCCAATGTGTGATTCTTTCTGTCCAATGATTCACGTGGGTCATGCACTTTGAAAGTCAGCTTGCATGGCCTGAATCTCCTTCACACCCTGTGCCAAGGTTCTGGTGGCATTCACCTGTGCCTCCATAATGGTCCTGCACATACACTGGGTGGTAGCCACTGACGCCGCAGGGAAGGGTGGTAAACATACCTTTGACAAGCACTGGTGCCAGCCCTCTGTGTACCCTCCTGCCCATGATGGCTAGAGACAGATTCAGACATGTCTGTACTGGAGGCCACCATACTTCCCTGATATATAAACAATAACCACTTGAACCATGCTGAAATTGCTGAAGTCAATGCAGATTTTTTTCTTGCTGCAAGTTCATCATACACAGCTTCCTCAGGCAAATCTGACAACTTTAAGTGCATCAGTTTAATACTCTCTAAAAGACCACGAGTAAAAACAAAGCAAACAAAAAAAAAAATCACGACTTTAAAGCCTCTATTGAATGACATCTACATGATGGTTTGAATTATAATTTTTTATGATTTTAGATAATTGTATGCGTCTTTAGTCTTATTTTATAAACATTTCAATCTTGAAACGCTTCATTTTCTAGCCATGTGACATTCACTGATATGAACCATCGATAATTTAACATTTGGCAACATGGGAATCTGCCATTCGACATTCCCTTGTTCTCTGAACCTACATTCAACGTTTTGACTGCAAACCCTTTAGTCATGTGGGAGTCACACTACCAGTGCCCAACACGCACCATATCCTCTGACTGTGCCAACTTATCTCTACCATTATTATCAAAGGCTAAAGATCATTCAAGACTGGGTTAGTTCCACAGTGTTGGTGCCAAAGAATGATTTGATTCGCCTGTAAGTACGCACACACACAAAAAAAAATCCAGTGTCAGGTATGATCAAGCCCCACAACTGCATGTGTAAGTGATATTACAACTCTGAAAATATAATATTGAGTTATAACCCTGCCCATACCATTGTGTAGATGGATGTTGCACCTGGATGCCAGATGTAACTGTGTGACCCAAATGAGACTGATGTTATAAAACTGTGTTATGACTAGCCAGTAAAAGTAGGAGCAGCCAGTGATAGTAGAACTACATGCCTAAAGTGTCCTCATTGAAAATCCTCTGTGGCCTATCCAGGTGTGCCCTGACATCAGCACTGGGGGCTCTGTAGAGGTGGTACTGATAAGTGAGGCCATGAAATCCTCAATGTCTGTAAGGGATGATTCCGTAGAAGGCCCATGATCTGTTACCCCTCATCTCTCTGCCATGGCCTTTAGTGGGTGACGGCACCAGTATTGGTCACTCTGCAGTGACCCATACCATAATTACATTTGTGACTACCCCCAGCATTAACATTGGCATCTTCCCTCCAGATGCAGTCACCAAAGGGCTGGTTGGAGGTTTCACTATAAAGAGCAATTGGTCACGGAGATTTAGGGCCTCTAAAAACATAGTTTTCAGTCTTTATAAACATAAGCTTGAAGGTGGGTGTGGCTTTCTGTTGCTTGCTTCTTGGGCGTAGTTCTGTTGATGTGGAAAATACTGGAATTAACTGTAGTGGTACTTGGATTTTGGAAATCCTAACAGTAGTACTGCATTAATGAGCCGTTTGCTGTGCTTTAGTAGGAACTAATACTAACGCATGCTTTCCACAAAACAATCTTTAACTCATTGTCAGGCATTATTGTGTCCTAAGCACAATCTGTGTTCCTCGCTCCCCGTACCAGCACAGGACTCCAAGTTAACAAGCGTGGAACTTGAGTAGCACGTGATCATTAGCCACAACTGTTAAAAATTATTGTAATCACTCTTGTCTTAGGTACACAATATTGTACTGGTGTATAGCACGAGTTGCTGTAACATGCTGTAACATGTCTATGTGCTACTATGTAGGTGAAGTGGCTCACCATATCAGGTTTGTATGCATAAGTCTGTGTGTACTAAGATTGTTAGGATGGCAGAGTTCAAGCCCCCTTCCCAAAAACAAACAAAAAAAAAACAAAAGTATGTTGTCATGGCATAATTTGTCTGTGTAAGCCCAGCAATATAATTTCAGCACTACATATTCCATATATGTTTTAGCTTTTATTGTAAAGTGTCCAGCCAAGTAATTATGGCTGTTATCTAAGCTTAACCTTTTTATTGTCTGATCAATGTGTTTCTCATACATGTACAGTTGTATTTTTGTCACCACTGAAGTAGCATCACTGACTGCCAGCACAGATGTGTTAGCCTGACAAGTAGCTCCTGTTCAGTGTTATATCAGACTACATGTGCTCATGGCTTTTGTCTATGGCCACCAGAATCCCAAATATGATTACATAGTGAAACAGTTTGATACAGCTGTTTTGGCTTTTCTGTTAAAAGGTTATTTTCCTTCACTGTGTTTGTATCAGATTAAGAATTCAGTTCTATTTCTGTACGTCCCCCCTGTCCCCCACAATATCTGTTGCTGTCTTATCTCTTTCAACCTTTTTTGATCTATCCATTTCTGTTACTATTGTATGCTGCAGCACAGTGACCTACACCCATTCCACTAGCAGTCTTACCCCCCCCCCACACACACACACACACACTAGCAACGTCGCCATGATCGCCACTACCAGTTGCACCTAGCACATCTGGGTCCCAGCCTGACAGAGTTGATTCCACACCTCCTGCCCTACCTGTATCAGGTAGCCTTGTACCAGAGGATGGCACATTGACATCTAGTGGTAGTAGTGCAAGAAATTAGTTTAAATGCCATGCCCCTTTCGTAGTATGTTAGTTTGGATGCCCCTTATAAGCTGTACAGAGATCCATGCCGCAGTGACTTAAGTCACATCTCTGTCCATTTTCTTCTCCAGGTTTCTGAGGCAGGACCCAGTAGTGATGGCTGTCAGGGTGAGGAGTCATGTCCCACTTCTTAATTTGGCAGAGACTGCATCTCCGGATGCCCATTCCTAGCCCATACATGGTATTTCCATCACTTTTGTGTCCCTGCCCACCCCTGTATGGTTTAATCTCCTTGTCACTGTTGTCTTCTCTCTGTTTGTTTGTGTTCCCCTTCCTCATTGTCAGCCTACATCCTGTCATTCATGTTCTGTCCTAGTGATCTACCCTCCTCCTCTTACCCACCTCTTAGTACTTGACCTCCTTCATCAGTTTGCCCTTCGTAGTTTAAAAAAAAAAAAAAAAAAAAGCACTTGTCCCACAAAAAAATATTCCCACCTATACCTCCCTGCTTCATCGCACACATTTAATTAACACATGCATTGGTGATTGATCTCTATAAAACTGACTGAAAAAGTGCCAAATCTCACTGCTTTACATTGCAAAGTATTTTTCACCATAAAAGCTGGAACTTCTCTATATTTTGATTAACAGCATTTTATTTTAAACTCCTTTGATACAGTATCACTTAAGACATAGATACACATGAAAGAAAACAAACCATATTAACATTTTTCCATTTATGCACATTATTCATTACACATTTTTCCTTTATAACTGTATTTCAGTCTACATTTTAAAAATCGCTCCATTCCTGCCTTCTCTTAAACCTCCCGAAAATTGTTCTATGTATTGTTCCCACAAATTCCATCCATTGCTACGGAATTTGCTTGAAAATGTTTCTAAACATCCCTCTTCCACTTCTTTTATCTCTTTTTTGCAATTTCAGTACATCAGAATACAGTTCGCTTATATTTTAATTTCCATTTTCTAGTGATTGCCTTTTTTTGGCAGCCAGCAGAATTAAACTTAAGGCCTTCCTATGTCTAGGCAATTCAGATCCTGTGTCCCAGCTCAAAAGAATAGTTTCCCCTAGTTAGACATCTGCTTCTCAGTATTTCTAACAGAGTACTCTGCAGGGATTTTTTAAATCTGCCAACTCCTTACAGTCTCAAAAAACATCCAGTTAGTTATTTTTCCCCCATCACACCTCCGTTTTCATCTCCCTGAAGAAAAAAGTTCTTTGTAGTCTACTTGGGATAAAATACCTATGCAGATACTTCCAAGCAAAAATCCTAACCCTTGTGGACATCGTTGCACACAAATTGCTTTTCTGATCTTTCTTCCCAGTCATTTCTAATCTCCAGTGATTGATTCCTGCAGTTACAATGCAATATTTTATATGCCTCACTAGATATTCCCTTTTTAACAGCAGGTTCTGTTCTACATTCGACTAAAAACTCTACAAAAGCAGGTATTTTGCTTAGGACTCCCCTTTTCCTGTTTGTCTATACTCTGTCAATCCCAGACTTGTTCCTGCAGTCTAAATGTCATCCTGGCCTCATCCTAATGTATTACCCTTCCCTTTCTGTTTGGTCCCAATAGCTTCATTATTTTCCAATTTTCTCTAGTAAATTCCAATTCCCTCTTGCCTATTTTCTGTACACCTACTATTCATCCCTACTGGCAAAATCTTTCTCCATTCATGTGTTGGCATAATTCTTAAAATACGTTGACTTTATGAATGTAACATTATGTATGGTGGTAGTGGTTATTATGTATGGTGGTAGTGGTTATTATGTATGGTGGTAGTGGTTATTAAGGATCTGCAGCCAAAATCCCAAATCTCTCATTTCTGGAACTACCCCCCCAACACAGACACACACTGCTTAATCAGTAACCCTTTCCACTTTGAATTCTAGTCTTCAGCTTGTGGTTAGTATACGAGACATAATTGTGCAACTCTAAAATATCCCTTCAAATTGGCCAGGCCTATACAGACTTATTCTGTCCTGCCCTCTTTCTCTCCCAGATGAATTCCTTTACCTCTTTTTAGTGTTGTCCACAACTTTTCCTCCAGTTGATAAAAATGTGGCAGACCTATGTTTAAAACTAAAAGGACTAAAAACATTCTCACCGCTTGTATCTTTCTGAACCTATCCATAAACGAGAGTTTCCAGTTTCTCAGTTTATGAATTCTATTTTGTTTAGCCGCTTCCCACATATCCTTAGTTGTCATAACAGAACTATGTCCCCATAAACATGGGTGTTGCTGAACTAATTCAGACATGGGTATGTAATTTACAGCTATAGTCTTGTTTTATCTTCACTAATTTTAAATCCCGAAAAGACTCAACTGTCTCAAAAATGTTCCACAACACCAAGATGTCTTTTTTTCTTAATGTATCAAGTACAAAATATCTGTAAATCAATTTTTTCTTTATTTACCATAACATTATTTCCTTGATTTTTTTTTTTTGAGTCCCTTATTTTCTTTGCCAGTGGCTCTGTAAATGTAAAGCAAATAAAGGAATAGAGAACATCCCTGCCTGTCTGCTTTGTTCAAACACTACTTATTGGAGAGGAACCCTCCCACTTTAATTCTTGTCTCCAATCCTTCATGTAGCCTCCTAATTATTACCGTATGAGGGAATGCAAATGTTTCCATTGCTATAGTCATAAAATCCCATCTTGGTCTCCCTAAGTTTGGTGACGACCCTTTTTACTTTCTAAGTTTTTGTGCTCTGAAGTGCTCAAAAAATTGCTTAATAGCAATCTTTCTAAATCCATAAATATTATCCATATATTCCCTTATTTAATATTTATCACACTACACTTGCTTCCCTTCTTGTTCTGAGAGATTCCTGTTGTTCTACAATACTTTTAACTTTGTCAGCTTCTCTAATTATTTCATTTTACTTCTTAACCATATATTTTTCTTTTATTACTACCCTATTTTCATTTTATCCCACTAACTAGCTATTCTTTCTGAAGAAATTTCTATATTCCGTAATAACTCCAGTAATTTCCACTACCCATTTCTTAAATTCCTCTCTTAGCAAGTAGGTGGGAAATTATGAGGAGCTTCTTTCAAACTTGCATGCTTGTTTCTTCCCGAAAGGGTCTCTGCAAGATTGTGTTTTTGCACTCTGCATTTCTTTAAGGCTACTGGGGAAGCAGCTGTCTCTTACTCGCTTCCTATAATTTCAAACTTTTCACTGAGCTACATGTCTTTATACCTTTTACATTTTGCATTTCCCTCAGTAAGGAATGCTCAGAACTCTCGAGATTAAATTACTTTCACATTCAGGCAGCTTGTTTCCAGTCCTCTCCTCTTGATAGCATGTTACTAACCACCTTTTTTCATTTCTCTTTCCTTACGAACAGTTCTAACTTTACTTCCACACCTGTGTACCATAAAATCTGTCCCACAAACCTTGCCCCATTTATTGCCATAATGTTACATATTATTATAGCATAACATGTGAACTGTACCATCTTAAAAACCCTTCTTTCTGTTCCTACAGACGTCTCACATCAACTCTCCCGCGTGTTAGACTATCTTTTAATCTACTAACCCATTCCTGCTCTTGCCATTCTCCAAATAAAAACTTCACTAGATCCAAAACTCAAACATTTAAACAATGCTAAACTGCTTCCATTAGATTGAAACATACACCCCAGCCCAGGACCCAATCATGTAAACCTCCAATAACCATCCATATTAGACGCGCAATAAACTACTACACCCCAATACCTAAAAAGAACCCCAGCTTGCTACTTAATGCAAACTTCAGAAGCTTTACCAGCAAAGATGTTCATCGTGTTTCACTGTTGCAGTCATTACTTTTGGGTTATCCGCCGGCAGGCTACCCTCAGTCGGCCAGAATTCCAAAGTCTGGGTCCGGCGTCGGCTGCTGTCGCCTCTTCCCTGACATCAGCGCGCCAGGGGTATAAAAGATGCAGCCGGCGCCATTTTCTTCAGTCTTTCTTGCCGCGCGGTGCCCGAAGCAAAAGCAAGTTCGCAAGTGCCAGTTGGCCGACTCCGGTTCTGAAATTCGTATTCGAAAATCTCAGAAGTCTTCATTAAAGCTAAGTACATCCAGACCGATGTCAGAAAAAAGTTAACAATTGTATTTCTTGTGGGAAGCAAATACCTCATAAGGATATTCCTTGCCTAGGCCCTGATCACAACGTAGCTAGCTGTCAGTTTTGTGCTAGATTTAACCGACGCACTATCAAGTGTCTGTCTGATTTTGCATTTCATTACTTTGGCCGAAGATTCAATTATATTATGCCATCGGACCAGCCGACAACCAGAGTTTACAAAAAAATGCAAGGACAAGGAAAAGGATAGGCATCCGAGGTCCAAAACTGACGACGAGGCCTCTTCTAGGCCAGTCGCCGGTTCTCAGTGAGGTGCTTTCGCAGCCCCTGGCGCCCGCTACCGACTCCCATGTGGAGCCGACTGGGCCTCTGGATAATCAAGGTATTGGACACTCTGAAATTATTCCCTCAGATGGGTCCGGAGCCGCTGAGCAGGCATCAGCTTCTGAGGGCGTCTTCAGACCTACACAACTATACATTAAGCCATCCTCCGCTTCAAAGACTAAAGCAACTCCAAAGACAAAGAAACAAGTACAGCATTCTCCTAGTCAGACCTTCATGCCTAAAGAACAGATGCTCAAAATGGCCGAAGACCTAATTACTTTGATCAGGGGCTCCCATCCCCCTCCTGATAAGAGGCCTAGGCAAGAGAGAGTATGATTCTTCTGATCAGGTTTCTATTTCCTCCAATTCCTCTTCTGAACAGGATTACTCCATGCTTCCTTATGAGGATTCTGATGCTGAGGAATCCATTCCTTCAGCCTCTCCTCCTGAGGATTACTCTTTTGGGGAAACCCTGCATCCTATGAGGGAGCCATTTCCACTGGGAGAGCCAAGATTACTCTGAATCTAAGAAAAGGCTCTGGGACTTTCTGCTACTTCCTCAGCACAGACCCCTTGCTATTCCACCTGTTTTAGACATTGTAGATGATGTTTTTTCAGAGTCCGGACTGTCCCCTGACTCTTTACCCCCTGCACCTGCTAAGCCAGACAGATACTACGGGGTCCTGGATTCTCATAAATTCCTATACAAAAACCCTGCTGCTGACCTATAAACTATATCTCAGGGTCCCAAAGGGGTCAAAGCTTCCACTGCAAAAACCCTGTCCCCTCTGCTAAGGATTCTAGGGCTCTAGACAGATGGGGGAAACAAGTCTACACTTCTGCTACCCTGGCTGTGAGGGCTTTAAATTGTCAGTTTCATATGCTTTAAATATCGGCAATATTTAATGTCTGCTTAAACAGAAATTGTTGACAAATACTGAATGTTTAGAGAACAAAGAATTGCAGGATTTATTGCATGCAGCTGAACAGGTGGGAAAGCATACTTTGCAATGTGGTTATGATTCACTGGAGGCCTCTTGCAGGGCCACTGTTACAGGTTCTGTTATTAGAAGGCATGCTTGGTTAAAGGAACAGAATCTGCCTGATCATGTTAAAGCAAAATTATTAGATGCACCATTACAACATGATACTATGGTACTAAAGCAGAAGTGTTGAAAAAAATGGAGGATAAAGCTAAATCCATGCAGACAGTCAAGGATTTCTTACAGGTACAGCCACCCAGGTTTAGCAGAAACTGGCCTCCTAAAAATTGGTCTTTTCCAGTGTCGGGCAGACCTCAAAGAGGCAGATACAGGCATCCCAGAGGCAGCTCTCAACCCCAAGGCTCATACAGGCCTAAACAATGGGGTACTCCTACTTCCAAAAGCGGAGAAGACAAATCACAACCTTACAGGAAACAGTCCCAATGACTTTCCTCTACCAAATCCAAGCACTTTTCTTTTGGCAGCCCCCTTAGGGGGAAAACTAGCACTTTTTTCATCAAATTGGCAAATGGTTACCAAAGACAAATGGGTCCTGAACATAGTGTCCCAAGGCTACAGGTTCCATTTTCACACACTACCAAGGTCAAAGGGTATGCCAAACCTGCCACACAATCAATGGGCAGAGGCACAAAAACAAAATACAGCCCTCGTGGACATGAGGGCCATTCAGCAAGTACCACAACAAGAGCAGGGGCAAGGATTTTACTCCAGACTATTCCTAGTACCCAGAAAGGACAAAACCTGGAGACCAATACTGGACCTGTCTGTACTAAATACGTTTCTGGAAGTTCCAAAATTCAAGATGGTTGACTCTGCAGCAGCTACTGCCCATGCTGGGCAAAAAGGCTTGGCTCATAACTTTGGACCTAAAAGAGGCATACCTGCATGTCCCAATCAGACAATCTTGCAGAAGATACCTCAGATTCATAGCTGGCTCAATGCATTACCAATTCTCTGCACTGCCCTTTGGCTTATCTACTGCGCCTAGGGTCTTCACAAAATGCCTGGCACCAGTAATTGCGTTTTGCAGACAAAAAGGAATTCAAATATATCCCTACTTGGACTGCCTAATTCAAGCAGAGAACAAAGACACTCTTCTAAAGCATCTGGCGTTTGTAAAATGATTACTAATTGGCCTAGGGTACACAGTAAACGAAAAGAAATCAAAACTAGTGCCCTCTCAAGAGATAATATTCCTGGGTGCAAGCTTAAATACAACTGCCCAGATGGCTTATCTCACGCCAGACAAGCAAAAGCAACTAACCGATTACTTATTTCAAGAAATTGGCAACAAAAACCCACTTATCTGCAAGGAAATTCCTGCAGGCCTTGGGTTTCATGACACCCTTCATTCTACTAATTCCATATGCCAGACTGCATATGAGGAAACTACAATGGTATCTAAAAAATGTTTGGACTCAGCATTGCCGCAATGACCTTATGGGACACAGCATTGGCTCTTCAAGTTCACCTGCAAGCACAATTCCTGCCAGGAAAAACAAATACTCTGGCAGACGAACTAAGCAGAAACCTCGTGGATCCCCATGAATGGAAACTGGATCCACAAGTCTTCAGTATGGTAATAAGGAAATGGGGATTCCCAGACACAGATCTACTTGCCTCTCCTCACAACTGCCAATTGCAGAGATTCTGCACAAGGATTTATCACAAGCAAGCATGGAAAGTGGACGCCCTATCCTTCAGCTGGAAAAAAATCTAACAGTATATGCCTTTCCTCCACTGCCTCTCCTTCCCAGGGTACTCCTAAAAGTCAGACAAGAGAAGACAAAAATGATACTGATTGCACCAGACTGGCCACGCCAGCACTGGTACCCAATCCTAAAGAGCTTGTCTCAAGGTCCAGCATGGATTTTACCTCAAACTTCTCACTTGCTGACGCAACAAAACAATCAGATCCTGCACAGCCAACTCAGGACCTTAAATCTGGCAGCATGGCGGATAATGTAGCCATTCTGAACACTCCTCTTTCAAAAGCTGTTATGGATGTCATCTTGGAGGCCAGGTGGCCCAGTATCAGAAAATCTTATGCAGAAAAATGGAAGAGATTCTGTGCTTGGAACCAGGAACAAGGCATTGACACGTGTGTACCAAATATCCTTCAGATTTTACAATACCTAACTGAGATGCTGGACAAAGGCCTTTCTTTCTCGTCAATTAAGATTCACGCCTCTTCCATTTCAGCCCATTACAATACGGAACCACCTATTTTTTCACATCCTTTAATAAGGCAGTACCTCAGAGGGGCCAAAAACATTAGGCCTCCAAGGGGAGCACCAATTCCAGCCTGGGACCTCAATTATGTTTTGGAAAAACTCGCACTGCCTCCTTTCGAGCCAGCATCAACAGCAGATATAAAATTCTTATCCTGGAAAACAGCTCTGCTCCTAGCTATAACCTCTGCAAGGCGAGTCTCGGAGTTACAGGCACTCATGGCTGTGGAACCTTTCATCGTCTTTCATCCAGACAGAGTTTCTCGGAGGACAAACCCTGCATTTATGTCTAAGGTGGTGTCCAGTGTGGCCCTCAACCAAACCATTCACCTGCCTACCTTTTATCCAAACCCACAGAACAAGGGTGAGAAAATTCTCCATTCTTTGGACATATACAGGCAGCTACGCTTCTACTTGGACAGAACTAAAGCTTTCAGAAAGACTGAGCAACTTTTAGTATCTTATGCTGCAGGATCACAGGGAAAGGCTATCTCAAAACAGACCATTTCAAACTGGATAGGCCATTGCATCCGTTTCTGCTATTTTCAACATGGCAAATCAGTGCCTAAGGGCATTAGGCCTCATTCCACCAGAGCAGCAGCCACTTCAGCAGCTTTCCTCAGAGGAGTACCAACCAAAGATATCTTAGAGGCTGCAAGTTGGAGCTCAGTGCACACCTTCACAAAGCACTACCACTTACCTCTTTACTCTAAGTCCAGAGCAGGCTTTGCCACTGCAGTTCTGCAGGGCCTCATAGCCTCTCCTAATCCTATTTAGCCCAGCCACCCTTCCTCAGCTTTGGGGTTTTACCCAAGAGTAATAACTGCAACAGTGAAACACGATGAACATAGTACAGTTGTGTACCTACCATAAATGCAGTCCAGGTTACCCACCATCCCCCTTGTCTTTGCTGGGACTTATCTGCACTTCTGTATCATATACAACCTTTTTGGTGCATTTGCTTGTAGATGAAGGAAATGTTATTTTTATGTATGCATTTTTTATTGGCATATTTTTCAGCCTACCATTTGGGGGCACCTGACATCTGGGGCAAGAAAAACTTGAAGAAAATGGCGCCGGCTGCATCTTTTATACCCCTGGCTCGCTGACGTCAGGGAAGAGGCGACAGCAGCCGACGCCGGACCCAGACTTTGGAATTCTGGCCAACTGAGGGTAGCCTGCTGGCAGATAACCCAAGAACAATGACTGCAACAGGGAATACACTCGAACATCTACATTTATGGTAGGTACACAACTGTACTTTCTTGATATTCATGGATGGATGCATGCATGTATAGCTAAATATTCTTGTGACATTTTAATAGCCACTGAAACATAGCTGGAATCTCAGATGAGGAAGTTCTCCCATCAGAATTTAATGTCATCAAACTTGACAGGCAAAAAAAAAATGCAGGAAGAGTAGCCATATTATCCAGAAATATCATAGATGTTAAGATCTAACCAAAACCACTCCCTGTCTTCTAGAAAGCAGAACTTCTAGTCTCCTTACATAAACTAAATCATCAAATAACTACTTGCATAGCTGCCATCTACATCCCACCAGGCAATGATATGCTGGTTCACTAACATGTACCTCATGAAACTATTATATTAGGTGACCTTGATATCGGCTGGCATCCCACTATACCTGAATTGAATTCACTCCCCCCAATTAACCATATTAAGTGGCAAACAATGAGTTCTTGATTGGATTCTTACCACACATGACAATAATATTGGTAACCCTAGCTGCCTACCTGAATTATTATTAAGCAATCACTTGTCACTTATGCCCTTAGGCATACAATCAACCTAAAAAAAAATTGTATAACCATGTTCGCAACTTATCATGACCCTTAAAAGCTATAACTGGGGTACTCTAAAAATGTTATCCCTGGACAATGCAGTTGCACATTTCAACAGTACCTTTTCTTAGATCTTGTATCGCTAGGCTCGCATTTGGGTAAAAGGGGCAAAATCAGTCCTGCCCCATGGCTAAAAAAGGAAAATCAAACATCTAATGATGTAAAGAGAGAGAACCTGGAACTATGGGTACAAAACTGAAACAAGGCAGGTTTGATCAAAATTAGACAAATGCCAAACATTACTAAATAAAAGGTGGTAAACAATCAGATTACCCCAGTCTTCAACAAAAACATCTTAATTACCCCAAAACTCTTGGAAATTGGTAAACAAGCTACTTAAGCCAGGGCAGACCCCAGTACTCCATCTCCCAATAGTAACAAAACCACATAATGCATAGCTGATGACATCAGTACTTATTTTATCTAAACTGCACTTAAACTACTCAAAAGCCCCCCCTCAGATCTTCCCCTTCCTCCAAGACATGTAGCTAATGATGACCAATTTCAATTCAAACCAGATTCAACAACTGCTGTAAAAAGACATCCCGTAACTAAACACTTCAGCTGCAGATAAACTACCATCAGAATAACTAGCTATAGCAGCTGAAGCCCTATCTTTCCCAGTGCCAATTTGTATAAACTAATCCGTCAGAGAAAGTCAAATCCCTTCTGTTTGGAAATGTAATACCCCCCCCCACATGTAAATGTGGTACTTCAACTGACCTGTCAAATTACTGACCCATACCAATACCGTCTTTATTAGCACAGATTTAAAAAAATGCATTCAGTCCCAGCTTATGACATCCATATTTCAGAACAGTCTCATCACGAATGCACAACATGGATTCATGCATTAGCATCACACTCTTATCAACTACACAAACATAAGCAGTGAAAGAAGTAAAGGATGCCTAGTCTTCGTAACCTGGAGCTTTCCAAGGCGTTTGATACCATCCCACACTAAAATCTCCTCTATCAGCTCTTCTGCCATCAAGCTGTCTCAGTCAGTATTATCCTGGTTCCATAACTACCTGTCTGGCAGAGTATAGGCACTCATGTGGCAACAGTTATGCTCTTTCCTTTGTGCCTCTGTTGGGGTTCGAGAAGGTTCTATCCTAGGTCCCTTAATGTAGATATACCAACAGACTCCTCAAGACTACCAGTTATGTTTCTGTAATAGATTATGCAGATGAAGCCACCCTCATCTGACCTCCTTCCATCTCCATCATCTAAAAACTTACCCAAGACCACTCCTCATCCATTGAGTCATGGCTTTTATACATCCAACTACTACTCAACCCTAACCAAACTAAGCTGTTGCACTTTACTCCAAAGACTCTTTCAGAACTATAACTTATTAGAATACTTCTGCCCTTCAGCTTGTAACTAAACTCAACTATTTGGTATCAGCGTAGACGAATGCTTGAAATTTGATCACCATATTGATAATTTCATCAAGAAAATGTATCAAAAAAACTAGGTACCCTCTAAAGATCCAAATCTTACCTTTTCAAAGTCCTCAAACACCGTAGCAACCACTTGTCTGTATGCATCTCCAGTACTAACAAACCTTAAAGTGACACTAAAAACTAAACTAACATCATGTTAAAAAGGCCCTTTTTTGCATCTGCTTTCTCCTCTGCCCATTACTGTACTGCCCTTGAACTGAAGTAGATCAGATTGTCAAATCATCTCACATACACAACTTCTAACTGTCCATAAGTTAATCTGGCAAACTAATTGCCCTGCCCTTCAAATCAAATTCTGTCACAACCAAATGAGAAATCTGAGAGCAAGTTGCCAATCATTCCTAATCTTTACCTAATCAAACAACATCATTGGTGAATCCTTGTATCCAAGCTACGTGACAAGACTATGGAATGCCATCCTTCACATAAAATGCATAACCTCCCTGCCCAAGTTTCAGATTTGTTAAAGAGCATCTTGACCAAAAGTGGCTGTTCATGCCATTCACCAGATTAATGCAAACACGCCAGCAAGTTAAACACAGAACGGTAATATTTGTATTACATATAGACTCCAGTCTCCGTGCTAAAGCAACTGTAAAACCTCAAGTCTTTTTAACTTAACTTTGAAGTGAAGTGAAGTAACTGTTAAACTTAAATCTGCTGATATCTTCTGCTCTCCACTTCACTCCAGTATGTAAGCATCTAAACTACCATTTACCTGACTCTTCTCCAGTCTCCTTTTACATCTTTCTTTCTCTCTCCACTCTAATTACTTAAGTTGCAACCTAACTCCTACATTTCCTTTCCACACAGCAACTATTTTTTCTCGCTCCCAACTCTTACATGCAGTTCCACTCAATAAACCTGAATGGATAATGTACATAATCACTATGCCCAATAAATTGTGTTGTGATGTTTATAATTAAGTTAAGCAGGATACCTAAATTATTTTGTCCGTGTATCCTGTTTATAGTTGCCTATGTAACAAACGCATAATTCTGTAATGTAATTTTTGTCTACTATTCACCGTGGAGCTTTCTTCCTGGATCTCTGCTGAAAAGGGTATGTTTATTGTCCCAGTAATCAAATGCTAAATGAATGAATGTAGTCAGCAATTGAAAAAAAAAAACACAGCTAACAACTTGCAGATGCATAAAGGAATCCTTGTAAATTTTAGTCGGAACAGAATGGACAATTTCCCTAGCTTACTGCCTTCATCTGAAGACATTGACCCGCACTGAAAACATTTGCTAATTGAAAAAATAAAGATAATATTTTGCAGATGCAAAAAGCTTAGCATTTTTCATGGCCATCAGTCTTATTTTTCAGGCCTATTTCCGTACAAAAAATGTAAGCCAAGGATAACCACTGTTGTAAAAGCAAACATTATCATCTTATCAGTATCCAACCCCACCCTGCATTCCCACAATCACATTATATTAACTTTAACGTTCTTTTGTTCAGCCTTCCTTAGGTTCATAGTTAAGTACTAGGCTAACAACCTTGGAGCCATTGCAAGCCTAGCCCAATAGAGTTCCCAGTCATCTGATGTACCAGACATTAGTTCCCTGTGTCCCTATGCCCCTATCTAGCAGTGCGATTGAAGTGATCCCTGGGATGAATTTCCTATTTCCCATCAACTCAAGATTCCTCTTGAAGAGGGTCTGTGAGGTGCTCTGCTTGATATGAATGGGGAGTTTATTCCAGAGAATTAGGAGTCTCTGGGTTAGAAACCTGTCCCTCCAGTAGGTTCTGTTTAATGTGGTGATGAGGTGGAGGTCTTTGGAGGGAGTAGCACAGAGGGATTGGTATTTTTTTTTTTTTCACTAAATATTTTTTTTTATTATTTCAAATAAGATGTCTTAAACATTACATGAAATAAAGATAAATAACATATTTATAATTCTAAAACATTACTAACTTCAAACCATTATATAACTATTTACATTGGTGTCTATGCAAATAACATTGAAATTCTATATTATATAAAGTTAGAAACATAAGATGATATATCTTCTTCGATATTTTCAAGTATTTCCAGTACTTTCATCCAAGAGTAATAGTAAGAAGTAGATGTTTTAGTTCTGTTCTTCACTGTTAATATTTCCATGTGAGCAACTGTTGTTGTTAAAGTCTCAAATTCCTTGATCGTGGGAAGCCTCATTTTTCCAGTGTATAGTTATGATTTTACGTGAAATTGCCAATAGTGACCATAGGATTTTAGTGTCTTTTTTTTGGTACACAGTTTGGAATAGGAGAGTTGAATAAAATTAAAGACTTTGTTAATTGAAAATTATCATTATAAACAGTCTGAAAAAAATAATTAATGGATTTCCAGTACATATTGAGACATATACATTCATAAAAAACATGCTGCCAATCTGCTTTTATCTTGGTATGGCATCTCCAACATTGATCTTCAATAGAATACATTTTGGCTAACCTATGTGGTGTATAGAAACTTCTGTGTAGATATCTCCAAGTTAATAATTGCCAGTATTTTGATAATGTAGAAAATTTGGAAGATTTTAGAATATTACTTTTTTCTTCTTCAACTGGAGGATGGTTGTTTATTAAAGTATAATAATCCCAGTATGATTTTTCATGATAGTTTTTGTTTTTAACAATTTTATAGATATTAGACAAATAACCTGTACCCTGATAAGGCTGTTTTATGATAAGAATAAGGTATTCAATGAGTTTTGGAGTTTCATGTCTAACTGAAGGTTGCATCTTTTCTATTTTATTTATAAGAAAATGCCTTAGATTTTGTAAAAACAGCCAATTGTCTTTATTTATATTATAATTATAAATTATCTGTTCCTTTGTTAGAATTTTCCCTTTCTCTATAAGTTGATGCCAAAAGAGTAATGTTTCTTCTTTAAGTATATTTATTTTAGATATTTGGAATGTATCTAGAATATTTGGTGTAAAAGCTATAGGGAAAATAAGAAAATCCAAGAATTAATATTTGGTATTTTGTTTATATATGTTCTGAACACTGAAAGTGTAGAACTTACATAGTTTGATGGCAATTTATTAATATTATTCCTTTTCCTAAAAATAATCTTTTAACATCCATATAAGGGGTGATGGTATTACTGTTAAGTTGTCTTGTATGCGATTATAATTGATTTCTATGTAAATCTGCTCATGGGCTTGTTTTCATATAGGTGTGTATGAATTATTTAACCATAGTGTTATGTTTTAATAACAGATGAGGTAATATATAAATCAATATCCGGTAAATTAATTCCACCATCTTCCCAATCTGGCAAATGTTTATTTAAGGCTATACGGGGTTTATTTGGAAACCATAGAAAATTTAAAATTAGTTTATTGTATCTTTGAATAATATATTTGGGAGGTGGCAATGAAAAATTTTGTATTAAGTATAATATTTTGGGAAATATGATTATTTTAATAAGATATAATCTGTCTGCTGTTGAAAAGATATATTTATTCCAGTAACCAATTGTTTGTTCTATTTTGTGTAGTATTTTATTATAGTTAAATATTAGAGAATCTGTTAATTCATTGAGTAGATTTATTCCCAGATATAATAATTTACTTTCTGTTACTATATATTTGGAAAATCTTTTGTTTATATTATTTTTTTTTACAATTACAGGGCATAATTTTAGTTTTGTTTTCATTAAATTTTAAGCCTGAAATATTTTGAAATTTATTCATGGAGTTAAATAGAGCATTCAAAGACTCATTTGCATCTGAGAGAGTTAATAGTATGTCATCAGCAAAGAGTTGGATTTTAAGGTTTAACATTTTATTAATACAAATGCCCTTTATGTTATTGTTTGATCTGATTTGATTTGCAAAGGGTTCTATGAGTAATGCAAATAACAATGGTGATAAAGGGCAACCTTGTTTAGTTCCCTTTTTATTGTTATAGGGCCTGATCTATATGATCCCAGTTTAACATATGCAGTAGATTTTTCATGTAGTATTTGGATAAGATTATTAAAATTAGAAGGAAAGTTATATTCTTTTAAAACTAGTGAAAGAAAGTTCCAGTTAACGAATCAAAAGCTTTATTAATATCTAATGAGATTACATTTAAATTTAGGACTTTATGTTTGCTATAATCTATTAATGTTAGTATTCTTTTAATATTATCTGAAGTATTTCTTCCTTTAATAAAACCTGTTTGATCTTTGTGAATTAAGAAAGGAAGAAAGTGTTTGATCCTATCTGCGTATATAGCCATAAACATCTTGTAGTCTATATTGAGTAATGATATTGGCCTATATGAGGAACACTGTTTCTCATCTTTATCTGGTTTGATAATTGGGGATATCAATGAATATTTCCAAGAGGGTGGTATATTCAAATCTTTATTGGCTATATCATATACTTTTAATAATAAAGATATGGCTTGATTGGGTATTAATTTATACATTTCTGGTAGCATATTGTCTGGGCCAGGTGCTTTATTTGTCTTGAGCTTTTTAATTTGTGATTTTAATTCTGTCATATTGATTGGTTTGTTTATAATGTCTATTTGTTCTTGTGTTAATTTAATATGAATATTGTTTTCTAAGTATTTTTTATATCCTTAGTAGGTGTATCTTGAGTATTTATGGAATTATCAATGTTAAATTGGAGTCTGAATGCTTCTAAAATAGCATTTAGTTCCGTAACTCTTTTGTTAGTATTGGGAATAAATATTTCTTTTATTTGCTTAGATTTAATTATTTTTTTTGTTCTGTTAGTTAAGTATCTCAGGTGTGCTGATTTAGTAGAGTATGAGTTTATTTTTATCTTTTCTAAGTTAATCATAATCTTATGGTGTAGCAATTCTGTATACTTCTTATTGATTTGTGTAAGTTCTTGAACTTGAGTAGCATTACCCTTTTGTATTTCCAGTTTCAATTTATCTGCTTTGTTTTGTAAGTCTAGCATATCTTTATTCCATAACTTCCTTTTATTTATGTACCAGGATAATATCTTCCCATATGTAACTGCTTTTAATGAATCCCAGACATATATTTCTGAAATATCTTCTGTGTAATTTATTTCTAGAAAGTTTTTGATTGTTTCTTCATAAAATTCTTTGAAATCTCTCAATTTTGTGATGTAGGAAGGTATCCTAGTAATGGGATTTGAATAAAATGGTGTAAGCTCTATCTCAAAGACTATGGCATTATGATCCGATAAAGGACAATTTATGATTTTGACTTTGTCAATTTTTGTTATTAGGTCATTGGCAACATATATTCTATCAATTCTAGAGTTAGTTTTATATCTATGAGAATAAAATGTGAAGATTAGTGAGTCTGGTTCTGCAAATTCATTTATATCTTTTAAATACAATGTATCTATAAATTTTGATAGTGCTTTAGAGATGGGTTGTTTTCTTCTTTTGGATTTAGAATCTGTATCTTTTCATTCATTATACAGTTGAAGTCTCCTGCCAATATCAGGCTACCCTTAGTTAAATGAATTATCTCTTCAAAATGCTGTTTAACTGTTTTAATCCTAGTCCTGGGATCCAATATAGATTTACTAACGTATAGATTCTCTTATTTAACTCTATTGAAACTAGACAAAACATACCTGATGTATCTTGATGAGTAGTAATTATTTTAGGTGTTATAGTTGAGTTGCAGTAGTATAGCTACTCCTCTTTTTTGTTTTGTATTGAGAGTTTATTAGTACTGTGTAATTATTAATATTTAAGTTGTTTATATCTCTATCTAATAAGTGTGTTTCTTGTAAAAAGACTATTTGTGGTTTATGTAAGTTTATGTACTTGAATAGGCTTCTCCTTTTATTACTATTATTTAGACCATTAACATTTATGGATAAACATTTCATTTCCTAGTTTTGAGTTTGTTTTATGTGTGAGTTTATGTAAATATTGTTTATTCTTAGTTCCATCTTGGATACAGAATTCAAAAAGTTTTTCTTGTATGATTTTTGCATGTTTCTGAGTGACACCAAAGTGATAGAATAAAAAAAACAAAGAACTTCCAAACTTGTAATTCTTAACCTTAAAAACATTCCCTATTGCTATGAGGTAATATACCTCTTCATTTGGTTAGTGAATCTAACCAAACAAACTTTCTACCCTCACAAATAATATTTGGATCAGTTTCTCTTATCCTCTTAGTTTTAAATAAAGATAATTGAATAATATATTAAGATAATCTAATCAGCTAAAATATATACATATATTCTTTACTCATCTTATTGTAATTCAATAATACTTACTTCTAAGCAGGTTTCAAAAGGTACAAATATTTAGATTAAGGTAGTATCATTTCAAAATAATTTAGGGTATTAATAAACATCATGTTAAAATCTATAACTGTATATTTCATACATCTGTTGAAAACTATTTACTGACATTACTGTATAATACAGTACCATTGTTGTGCAATTGTTTTAGACTACTCAAGTCCGAAACCAGTGTTTAAATTAATATTTGCAAAGTCATATTGGAATAAAAACATGAATAGTTCTGAAACCACATCATATTTCATGTTTAACATAAACTGAAATGCGATACAATGTATAAGTATATTAATATTTCTTTAGTAGACATTAAATATGTTCCTCTGATTGCATTTTCAGCTTTTCAATGACAATTCCATGGCTGGAGACAACAAGATCACAATTTAGACAGCTCCCTTATCCAAGAGACCACTCATAATGTTGTTACCTGATTGAGTGTCTTGTTGCCAACACTTCCATCAACCCTCAGAGGGACCCTGCACAATGAAAACTGACGAGTACAGAGGTAAAACTGCAGCGCACTTGACCACACCCTCAAAGCAAACATCTATGTATATCACACATCAACTCCCACAGCTTAGACTGACACCCAACCAGTGAGTCTATCTGCTGACAACAAGTGCTGGAGATACAATCCTGACCTACTCAACACCAGTAATTCAATCCTATGACTGAACAAAAGTATACTGGAGAACACATCAAAACAATGGAAGCTGCCAAGATTCAAACCACCATGTCTGAAAATATTACAGGCCAAAATTCCCAACCCATTTTGCAGCAAAGAGAAAACGATTCAAACCATGGGGTAACACCTTTACCACGTCAAAAGGTGTCCAAGAAGCTTGTTTTCCTCCAACATCGGAGGACAGCCACGATGATCCATGCACTGCAAGAGTACCATTTATCCTGGCAATTGCTTCATGACTGTATATAGAAACATTTAATCCAAATCATTAACTGGCACCACAACAATATTTCTCAGAAAAGCTGTTTTACAGCCAATGACCAGACAGAACGCATCATTGAGAGGATACATTTATCAAATGTCAAGTGCCCCAGCCATAATACAAGTGTCTCCTCAAATCAATCCCCGAATCTACTGCCCACCAAACTTGCAGACCAATACTGGCATCCTTTCATGCAGTCACATTGAAACACAAAAATACAGGTCCGCTGATCAGGAACAACCAGGCTCTCAACTGCCAGACAACACACCCGTCTGCAGAAAGGTCGAAGAATCATAGTTGCATTGTCAAGCATCCTTGTCCACACTAACAGTAACATGATATACCCGCATACACTAGTATTGTGTCATTCTTGATAATGTGAAAAGCCAGGCAATATTATAAGAAGGGTGAAGCCACAGCCAGGCAACATAACAAGAAGAGCACAGCCACAGTCACCATTCAGATGAGCAAACGGGAACAGCATGAGCCATCTAAGGATGGATAGCCCGTTGAGTACCTGCCACAATGCATGCCCATAATGCATGGCAACCCAGTAACAAAGTAGGGTGTGGGCTAAGCCTCTCCCCCTTCCACTCAAATCAGATCCAACACAATATGTGTGTAGAACACAGATGCTTCGACAAAGCCCAAAGCCACATGGGATATAAACATGTATAATTGACACACCGGGTCAAATCCACTGTTATGTTACTCATTATAGTTGCCTATACAATCATTGCTTCCACTTTCTCCATCTAGTATACCATACCGCCATCTAAATGTTTGATTTGCCAAATGCACATCCAACCTTCTTGTTGCATCCCACCTGCCCACCCGAGGGCATACCTTGGCAGCAGGACATCAGTAATATTCTGCAGGAGCACCAGCGTGGGAAATGGCAACCCTCCCCAAAACAAACCTGTCAGTTGCTTGACATTTACTAGTTTCTTTAGAGAATTTGTAAAACAGCAGTGATTTTATTTGCTGATTAATTTCTGCTTTTTAAACTCTGCTGTATAAAACATAGTAAGGGATAGCTAAAATGTCTGGAAATCTAAACTGATAGAAAGACAAGCAGATATATGTCCTTATCTATCAAGGTGCTAGAAGACATCAATAGCCATAAACTTAAAGTGCTTCAAAAATAAATATCTGTGTATATTTATATGAACCTTTTATATTATTTATGTTTCCTTAGAAGGAATTTAGGTTTCTGTATCTTTAAATGTGAACCTAGCTTTTTTTCTGACTAGACGTCAATTAGAAAGAGTCAGGGGATGGCGTACACAAGTAAATGCGACAAGCAATAAGTAACTCAAGTTTCTAGTGATGTTTGTGGCTGTTAAATTGTCTCGAGAACCAAGCAGGAAAAGGTATGTGTTTTTCTTTTTCTTTTCCCTCCTCTTATTTGGTGACAAACTCATGTAGTGTGCAGCACTCTAGTTTACGGAGTAGTGTTCACAACTGTCAAACTTTGCATTTTAAACATGCTATGCCTTATTTCTCTACAAAAGAAAAGACAACAGGATATCTAAGCTAGTCACAAGCATCTTTCAACTCCGGATGTCTGGAGCCACAACACACATGACTTATAGCCTCAAAATATCACTTAAAACATATTTTTTCACTGGACTATATCAGTATGTGCATATGGGTCAAAGGCAGAACATCTTTTAAGATTATTTAAAGTAGTCTTATGATACATCCTAACTGAAATACTTCATTTCAAAAGCAACACATTTCTGCCCAGCATTAGCGTTTATCCAAACAGGGACACTTTTAACTTATGAAAAGTAATACTATCAGGGATGTAACTGATAATAAGTTATATATCAGCCGTTACTATACCTATTAAGCAATATAACCATATACTGATTAAAATATTATAAGTTAATGGAGATTTTATAAAAAGAAGAGAACAAATAAAAACAACAAAACACAGAGAGAGAAAATAAATAAATAAATAAATAAATAAACTATTTGGGAACATTATTATGCATTGATTACTCTGATTAAGAATATGAAAATAATAGATGGATAATAATGAAAAATAGAGTAATGTTTAAATTATGCTTAGTATATTGATGTGATTTGAGATAAATGTATTTACATTTATGCTAATTTTGACATTTAAAATATAATTGAAAACAGTACCTGTTTTGGTGTAACTTGAAGACAGTAAGAACTTTTCTTTTGTTGTTAGTATTATTATTTAGATTTTACAGAATATAACATATGTAAGATTATTTGTCCTTTAGTTTTTTTCTTTTGCTCAACAGTTTTCCAATTATTTACTTCAGCATTTCTCTTGGTGTACTTATTGTCCAGTCCATAGATTCTTCATGTGTTAGGATGTTGTTGTTGGTAAGGTATTTTATTGCTGAATCTACTGTTTCAAAGATTTTTATTCCATTTGGTAGAAAAACTTTCAGTCTTGCTGGAAATAAAAGATAGACTTTCAGTTGCTTTTTCTTCAAGGTTTTTTTTATTGGTAGAAATTCTTTTCTTTTTGAAACCACCTTTGTAGAATAATCATTGTCAAATCTTATTAATGAATCATTGTATTTGATGGGAGAATTTGCCCAAGCATTTCTTAATATAAGATCTTTATCTTGTGTAGAAAAAAGTCTCAATTATAGATCTCGGCTTGTTCTTACCCGGAGAAGAAGCATTTCCAGAAGCTGCTAGTGATCTATGCGCCCGTTCTATACCATATGAAAGAGCTTCAGGTATTTTTGTTACATCTGGTATCCAGGTGGTAAGAAAGTTTATCATATTGTCCCCTTCAGATTTTCTGGTAGACCATATATTCTAATATTATTTCTTCTTGTTCGGTTTTCCATATCATCAAGCTTTTCTAGTAAATATGTATTCTGTTGAAGTAAGAATTCAGTTTGTTGTTCTTCTATTTGGACTCTAGTGTCAATGTCACTTAATGACTGTTCAATAAGTGATATCTGTCCTTTCTGCTGTGTAAACATTTCTTGAAGCTGTTCCAGTTGTTGTGAGCACTTTTCTTTAAAAGTATCTATTTTATTGTCCATCTTGTCGATTTTTATTGTAAGTTCCTGTATATTTGTAATGAAAGACTGCAGGTCTTTTTGAGAGAAGAGTCTTGTGCTGTATTCCTTAGATGACTCATGCTGTAAAGCTGATATTGGTGCTGATTTTCCAGTAATTAATTTGACAGGAATTATTCAAGTTCTGACAATAAAATTTTTCTTATAGATGCTCAGAGTTATTAGAAATAAGTTAGTAATAAAAATTTCTTCAAATTAAATATTATTTTGTAAAATTCCTGTCAGGAATTGTATTGAGGTAAGAGAGCTGAAATGAAGTGCAGCTATCAGTTCAGCATCCTAGCCACGCCCCCCGGATTGGTATTTTTTCAGATGAAGCATGTCAAGCAAAACTGGGTTGGACATGGCTCTGTATGTTAAGCAGAGATCCCCCTCTAAGTAGGCGATATGAGATGGAGTATAGTTTGTTTTTTTTTAAGTCTTATCTGCATAAGGCACATGTTTGAGTCTGAAGATCATCTTAGTGAGGAATTTCTGTGGCCTGTCCAGCTGTTGGAGGTGTCTAGTGAGGTACATGCCAAATGGGGCATTGTACTCTCTATGGGTCTGATAGGGGACAAGTAGAGAGAGATAACTTTTTTTTCCTGTATGAGAAACCTTTTGTGATGAGATGTGCCACGTAGAAGGATCTACCTGTGTCCCCAGATCCCTTACAACTCCTTCAGAGTTAAGTGGGTTCCCTTTGATATGGTAGTTTGTGGGCACTGTGTTTTCCCGAAGCGAATGACTATGAATTTTTTGGTGTTTAGCCTAAGACCATGGTTTTGGCACCAGTCGTTTGTCTCTGTAAGGCCTTTTTGTAGGATGTCCACATCAGCTTTAAAATCAGTAATAGCTCCCAGTTTGCAGTCCTCCACGAATTTGGTTAACCAGAGTCCCTTGGAGTTGGCTTGAACTTCAGAGAAGTAGATACCAAACAGGAGACGCCCCAGAACTGATTCCTGTGGGACTCCACTTGTAACTGCCTGGTAGTCTGATTTGGAGTCCGCTATTTTCACCGTGTGGGTTCTGTCAGTGAGACAGTTTGCAACCCATCTAGTGATGTAAGGGTTAATGCCCAGATTAGTAAGCCTATCAATGATTCCACAGTGTGGGATGGTATCAAAGGCTTTGGCTAGATTGAGGTAGGTTGTGTGGGCAGCCTTACCTTTGTCCACTGCTCTGGTGACAGCTTTGAAGAAGTCTATCAGATTTAGCAGATATAATCTGCCTTTCACAAACTCAAACTGTGTTAGGCCCGGGGTTTGAAGGTCCCTTATATCTTTATTTATAATATCCATAATAATACATTCCCATAGCCTTACAGATCAAGCTCATCAAGTTGATAGGGCGGTAGTTCCCAGGGTCAGTAATCATACCCCCTTTGTGGAGTGGGATGACTATAGCAGTGCACCATTCAGTGGGAACAAAGCCTGAACTGAGGCTGTAGTTGAACAGAGCACTCAGGTGTGGTGCCAGTTCCTTTTGTAGTTTGTGCAGGACACAACCCAGTATATTATCTGGTCCCATGGAAGCTGTGTTCTTAGCTTTGGTCAGTGTGTTTTTCACTTGTGCAGTCGTGATGATAGGGATTTGGTATTCCTGGAGTGTGTAGATGGGCCCTTTAGAGGGTGAAGGATGAGTAAAATTTGCACTGAACCTGTCTGCCAAGATATTGTGGTTGTTCTGTAGCTCTGAGCAAATCTGTGTATTATTATGCAGGTTCTTGACATAGCTAAAAATAGCCTTGTTGTTGTCCTTGGTATCTGTAGCAGTTTTGTTTTCGTAACTAGCTTTGGTGGATTTGATGATGGATCTCAGTTTTTTTACTGAGATTTCTGAGGGAATTTTTCTAGTCGTTGCACTTTACCTTTCTCTGCAACAGTTTATTCGTTCTGTTAGAGTTTGGTAATGGCAGGGGTCCACTGGATTCTCTTCCTTTTTTTAGAGGCGAGTGTCTTGGTTCTATTTATGCAGTTGTGTAGGTGCTCATACAGTGCCTTGGTGTAAGATTCAGCAGCCATAGTTCCATTCCCCATTTCTATGGGTGATGTGAAGCTTGCCACTTCTGTCCTTAGAAGCTCAAAGTTAGCTTTGGAGAAGTTTTTCACTGTGGTTTCTTTTTTCGGGGGTGGGGTTTGGATATCAATGGTGATTAACTTGTGGTCGGATCAAACCAGGGAGGGGTTTATCATAGGAGTAGAGCAGTGGTTTCCAATGTTTGTAATGACTAGGTCAAGAATGTTTTTTCCCCTAGTGGGGTTGTGGATGAGTTGGTCTAAGGCATTGGAGTTGATGAATTCTAGGAAGCATTCAAAAGAGTTGGAGCAGGAGTAGTTCCCAACTAATGGAGGGGTAGTTAGTCTTCCAGTATAAGGGTATTAGGCTGGGCTTTGATGTTTTCCAGTGTATCCAGGAATGCAGAGTGCAATCCTGGGATGTTGTGGGGAATCTGTAGCAGGCTATGACATGGACTGCAGTTTTGTCTGGTGTTAACTCTACCTGAAGTATTTCTGATGCGTTATGTTGGGCAACAAGTCTGGAGGTGTGTGTGTGTGTCTTTTATGAAGATGGATACACTTCTGCCTTTGGGGGTTAAGTCATCACATCCTTTAGGGCTTTGGTTCAGATTAGGGGGCCAAAAGGTGTAATATGCATTGTAACCTGGTAGTGCAGGCGTGCTCTCAGGAGCCTTGAGCCAGGTCTCTGTTATTGCACAGATGTCGATGTTCTCCAGTTTGAGGAGGGACTCAAGCGAGTGCATTTTGAGGTTTAGACTTCTAGTGTTGAGTAGCGTAACCCTTAGGATACGTTTGCTAGCAGATTTTATGGTGGTAAATTTATCTTCAGGGCATTGTCTAAAAAAGGCACTATAGGGGTTGCAATGGCCTTGGCCAGTATCCAGAATCCCAGGGATGACAGGTAAAGGCCATCTCTGGCAAAGCTTTTGAGGTCTGTCTATGATGTCATCCCAAGCAGACCGATACTGGATACCCTTAGAATGACACCAGAAATTTAGCCAGTTGTTGAAGTCAGTTATTTTCTCCCTATACTGTGATATCTTTCTTGGCAATGGCAAGATGCTACTCAAGGGTAGAGTCATACCTGCCTGGGCTACAAGATCAGAGAGCTTCTCCATGTCTCTTTTCAAGTAGTTCAGGGAGGTATGTCTTGGGTCGCTCCATGGCAAATACAAATATGACTCCGTCATTGTACATGTTGGTGTGAATGACCTAAGTGCATGCATTATGTGGCGAATCCTAGCACCCGACAGGCAGCTGACCGTGACTTTCTCCTTATTTAGCCTAGTGAGTGGGATGTCAGTGTGCCTTACAATTGAATCAACTGTGACTAATGTGTTTGGTACATTGTTCTGCCTTAGGGGCTTAGCTTGAGTGGCACACTGTTTGTGAGAGCTGTGTGTGTTTGTGTGAGCTGTGTGTATTCTGTGTTGTGCTTGGATGAGATGGTTGCTTGCGTTTGTGCCTCGGAGGTGTCTGTTTGGGCAGATTTTTTAAGAGCCTCCTCAAAAGTGGTCGTGTTTCATGTCACTGTGTGATAGTGGTGGTATGTAAACGGGGGAGCTATGTGTTCTCTGTGCTGTGTGCATTAACCTTCTCCTCCAGACTGGCTGACCCAGTCTTGGATTGAGAGAGTGAAGCCTCAAGTTTGGCTATGTACTTGCATCTCTCACAAGTGGATGTGTTTGGAGGTAGGAGGAGAGGATTGTCTGTGTACAATCGCTACATTGCCTCAGGATACCCTTGTTCACCAGGTTAATGGGAGAAGGCATCGGAAGCTGACCTTTGAACATGCCTGGAAAAGTGATCAGCTCTTTAAGCACGGAGTTATTTATGCTTAGATTAAGTACTGGGCTTTTTGTTTCCTTATGGAAAGTTTAGTGCTGGTAGCTGTGAGTGAGCTTGCAATAAATGCTACAAGATGTTCTGAGCAAGTGCTAGATTTAAAGGTCTAATTTGAGTGCTCAGAGATAAAGTTAACAAGGTCTAAGGGAAAATTTTGAAGAGCAGACTTTAAGGCACCGGCAATGGTGCAAACACTTTCACTTATTTTATACAGAAAGATGAAAGGGCCAATAAAAGTACAATTTCTGAGCTGAAACCACTCCTTTAGCGACAGGCTGCTCAGAGCTTACCACTCCCACCGATCAGCAGAGAAGCTTCCCTTTATCTCAGTAAGGTCTGGGCAACATAGAAACCTCAGTACAGTCCTGAGATCAGCAACTCTGAAATCCGGACTATTCTAGTTACAGAAAGGTGGGAAACGAGCAAGGAGAGAGTATTTTTTCTGTTTTTTTTTTGTCCAAAAATACAACAGTTAGAACTGCAAATAAGTTTTTAAAGCAGAAAAATGGCTGGAGCACTTGAGTGTGTAACCTACAACAGTAAAACAGTTGAATTTAACTTAAAACAAGCAAATAAAGTGCAAACAGCAAAACTTAATAAAATTCAGTTGGAATAAGTAGCAAAGCTTAATAAACTGCTAGAATAAAGTGCAGTAAGCAAAAAACAAGCAAAAGAAGCAAAACTGAGGTACTTAAATCACCAAAAGTGTCTCCTCTCTCTTTCTGCTGCTGTAGAACTGCAGGACACCCAGACAGGATCTTGCTGAGGTTAAACTTATATTGTAAAAACCTATTTTTCCTGAACTAAAACAGGTATTTGTTTGCTTAAACTAAAAAAAGATATTGTTTGCTTCAATATCTTTAACACACAGTCGTCTTCTTTCGGCTTTTCCCGGTTAGGGGTCGCCACAGCAGATCACCTGTCCGCTCATGATTGGCAGTGGAGTTTTACGGTGTCGAGTTGCCAGCCCGGCACCCAACCTTCCACAGAAGGCACACACATGCACAGCATCACACCTAGGATCAATTTAGAGTGCCCAATCCACCTACAGCATGTCTTTGGGATGTGGGAGGAAACTGGAGCACCTGGAGAAAACCCATGCAACCACAAGGAGGACATGCAGACTCCGCACAGAAGACACCCCAGCCAATGATCTAACCAGAGAACCTCCTGTTGTGAGGCAGCAACGCTAACTGCTGCATACTATTTATTAAACAGCAGTGCCAACACTGCTTGCCTTCTCTGGTCTTGTGTATATTGCTATTTTGTGAATCTTACTGCATCCTATCGGTCTCAATTGCAGTGCTACTAAATGTATACATGGTATTAATTTTAGAAAAATGTTTTTAATAAAGGATTAAAATAAATCTCCACCACCCATATTAAACATATCATCTAAAGCTCAAATATAGAAAAACCTGAAAGAATTGCTGACAATACATTAATCAGGTTGTTCAGTGAAAATGCCAGCATCACTATATCCCTGGGTTTTAACATGCCATAAGGCCATCCTTATCAAATGGTCATAAGCCTGATTTTCAAACCGGGGGACAGGATTTAGGGCTAGGTACTTCAAGACAGTCCTCGCACACTGACAGAAAGCACTGCAAGTGCATTTCATGACAGTATTATACATGGGCGTTTTCAAGGAGGCATGTGTGCTCGCCCACAGCAACCAGTTAAGTGCATAAAGTACCAAAACGTACCTGTAATGGAGAAAACATGGAGAGCAGCCTTGCCACTAGACTGGGCCAAGGAACAGTTAACAATATAGGCCACAGGCTCACTCAGGAGACTGATTCAGAAAGAAAAGTATATGCCATTTACATTTTAACTAGAACTCAAGTTTGGCTATGGGTAATGGGGGATTTATCCATAGCTGGTGCGATATGATCACAAGGCTGAAGCCCGAGTGTTCAGTCAGCCATAGGAAAGTCCAGCATTACCAACAGAATTACTTCTATTATATAATGACATTATTTAATATTTTTCTTAACTTTTCTAAATAATGTATTTGTATAAATGAACCTTAATGCTTCTCTGAAGTTTCTCCACTGTAGGTGATGTTTAAAGCACATAGTCAGGGTTGCCAGATGTCCCTATTTGAGTGAGACTGTCTTGGGATCAGCAGCCTGATCCTGAGTCCAGCACTGCCGGTTAAAATCCTGGTGAAACAGCCTCCGCTTTGTTTTTTTTTTCTTTTTGACTGGCCTGTATGCCGGTATACGAGCCAATCAAAAAAATAAAAATCACAAAACGGAGCTACTTCTGTTTAATGCAGAACTGCCTGGTATTCTGCATCGAACAGAAGATGGTCTGCTTTGTAATTTTTTTTTTGGTCTTCACTTAGCATGAAGGACCTTTTTTTTGGTCCTATCTGTCTAGTAGGAAATCTGACATCCCTGCACATAGTGTACACATGTTGAACATGTACATGCTGACATCTGCATAGTACTGCATTCTGACCAGTGAGATTTGTTTTTTAAACGTTTCTGCATTATTCCACTCTTAGGGCAGATATGAGTATGGGTTATTACTTACAGTGTAGATTGTCCACTTAACGTTTTTCTATGCAAATGACTCATCAGCTGGTAATGCTCAATTTACAATGGGTTCACTGATTGCTCTGTCCAATCAGTGTGCACATTTTTGAATACAAATGAGTTTTAACTGCATGTATATATCTACCCATATCCACACACACACACACACACACATTATATATATATATATATATATATATATATATATATATATATATATATATATATATATATATATATATATATATATATATATATATATATATTTATATACGTGATATATTATGACAATGTGTTCTCAACATAGGAACTCTTCTGGTGGTTAGTGATGTCACAAGATGGCTCACCAAGAAGTATCTCACCTCTGAAACTGGTTTCCAGGATAGCTTGATAGAGTTCCTCTTGAAAAAAAAAAAAAAAGCCACAACCATGCTTCTTTACAGAAGTATGTACTAACGACCACAGTCCTCGCCGCTGTCAGTGGTAAACTAGCCATGATGTGCCGTACTGAGTAAAATGTGCACTTGCTTACTACCCTTTTTGATGAAGCTTTCCTACCTCATACAAATTTAATTTCACCCAAAGTTTAGCGACTGTTTTTAATTTTATTCACAGGGGTAAAGTGGTACAGCCTCCTAGATTTGGGGTACGGGGGCCTCAATCCCCAAATTCAAAAAGTACTAATTAGTCAGCCATTTCATCCACATGGCTTTATTATACAAGAGTCAATGAAATCTTTAACACATACAGTAGTTACTGAAAATACGCCCTCCTCTATTTAAAATGCCTCTGGCTGCACAATATGAAAAACTACTTTACAATATAACATGCAGTTTATATCATGAAATGTTTTTCATATACTAAGAACAAAATTTGTTTTACTTGGTTACTTTCCTCCTTTAGTGTCATTCTAAACATTTGACATAATTCAGAATATGCGTTTTATAGTCCAACCACAAGTTTAATAAAATCAACAAGTCCACTTTTCTCAGCCACTTTTATTTGCAAAACCATAATTCACAATCAATTGCTTTATAATTTCATATTTATTCACTAATTTAAGTGCTGCTGGTCTTTCTGATTATATACTTCTCCCAACACTAGGCTCTGGCTCAAGCCCAAAGTACTCTTGATTTTCTTCTAATCATTTTCTGTGCTGTTTGCTCACTGGCAGTCTCGTGTTTTACTGTCAGAAGAATCTGCTTGCTGGCTGACTTTTTGTTGGATAAGCTTAATTTCCTGCTTGGCCTGTTCTGCATCAAAAAATATCTTTGATTCCCCAGGAAAAAAAATACTCTTATACCTGGCTAAAGCAGCTTGAATTTCACACCTGCCTCTTGACATTCCCTAACTTCTGGGATAAGTTTACCTCTCTCTTGCTTTGGTGTACAGTGAATAATCATTTTCCAGAGACACTGCACTGTCTGCCAACATTTTGCCAGGATCGAGTCTTTTGCTGTTATGATTGCATCTTTACAAGTATGTCTTTTCTGTTTTTCTTGGCCAGGTTTGGAGCATTCACTTGATGATGTGCTCTTTCAATCAACAAATCATGCTGTTGAGCACCAGTCCATTTACTTATTTGTGCTTTCATGGAATTACTTTTCTGTTCCTTCCTGTTTCTTTGTTTCAGCAAATAATCAAATGTTTTCCATACTTTTTATGTCTTGTAATGCTACTGTTTTTTGAAACAACTCTTGAAGTCTCATACTCCACCTGCCTTTTCTGCATTTCACCCTCTGATTTTTGCAGATGTTCTTCATATGTCACTGCTGCAGTCATCACTTGTGGGTTATCCCTGCTGGGTAGACCTTGGCCGGCCTGAATACCAGAGTAAAGGATTTCTCTCCCGCTTCGGCTGTTCAGAGACTGTGGCCAACGTCAGGTCATTAGGGCTATAAAGAGTGACAGCCAATGCCATTACATCAGTCTTTCTTGCCGTGGAACCCGAAGCAGAAGCATTTTTGCGAGTGCTTCGGTCGGCCATTGCCAGAGTGAGGAAAACCATCTGAAGCCAAGTACCTCATTAGGGAACATTTTCTTGCTTTTAACCGATGTCAGAGAAAGTTAATAATTGTCTCAGTTGTGGAAAGCAAATCCCACACCAAGACTTCCATTCTCTCTGCGCCACTTGTTTAGGCCCAGACCACGACATCCCCTGGTGTCGGTTCTCTACCCTATTTAATGCCAGAACCATATGTAGAAGAGCTGAAACTGTAGCTAGGCAGTCTGAGTCTTCTTCTCAATGCAAAATGGTGTCAGTCTCTTAACTGGCTACTGACTTACCTAGAAAAAAGAAACAAAAAGCTAGAGAGAGGCCTCTAAAAGTTAGGCCCTCTGACAAGTCAAAAGTCTGGTATTTTTTCACTCACTGCTAAAGCTGAACTCAGTGAGGTGCCTTCACAGCCCCTGACGCTAGCCGAGGAGCCGTCACAGGCCTCTACTACTACCAGTTCGGAGTCCAGTACGCAGCCGGATCCACCTCACTCTACGGGTATGTCACCTGTTTCTCACGCGGTTGGGTCCAGACTCACTTTGCAGGTAACTGCTTCTGCTGAGACTCTGACTACCGAAGCCAGACTCAGACCGACGACAACGCAGCCGGTTAAACTCGCTTTGTATAAGACTACCGACCTGTCCAGGCCAAGCCCTAAGAATACCCCCCAAAAAGATCCCTCCGTAAGGACCCAGCCACCGACCTACTCCAAGGCAGCCTGCTGTTCAGTCGCAGCAACTGCTCAGAATGGCGGAAGACTTGACTCTTATTAGGGGAAGCCAACCCCATCTTCCTACCCCAGCCAAAAGAAAAAGGGATGCCTCCCCTGAGGCCCTCTCTGACCAGGAATCAGAAGACTCTGTCCTTGAGGAGTCAGACATGGAAGACCAGCCCTTAGCAGCATTTGAGGACTCTAATGCTGATGACCCCATTCCTTCAACCTCCCCACCTGAGGACCTTTCCTTTGGGGAAACCTTAAATTCCCACGCATTTTCAGTGGGAGGCCCAAGATTACCCTCAGTCTAAGAAGAGACTGCGAGAGTTCCTTGACCTCCCCCAGCATTAAACCTCTAGCCATTTCTCCTATCCTGGATGTAGTGGAGGATGTGTTTCTAGAATCTGCCCTTTCACCAGATTCTCTCCCCTCAGCACCTTGAAAACCAGACCGATATTGCAGGGTGCAAGGCACCCACAAATCTTTTCAAGAATCCTACTGCAGACCCTGAAGTCATTACTCAAGGCCGTAAGGGAGCTAGGGCAAGCTCATCTAGAAATCCCATTCCAACTGACAAAGAAAGCAGAGCTTTAGACAGAATGGGAAAAAAAGGAATACACTTCAGCCATTTTTTAGCTGTAAGAGCATTAAGTTGTCAATTCCACATGCTCAAATTCCAGCAAAATGTCCTTGAACTGATTAAACAGAAGTTAATTTACATTCCTGACCATACTACTACCAGAGAATTAACAGACCTGATACAGTCTAGCTCTCAGGTAGCCAAACACTCCTTGCATTGTGGTTTTGATGCCTTAGACTCTTCTACCAGGGCTGCAGTAACAGGCTCCGTAATCAGAAGGTATGCTTGGTTAAGGGAACAGCCATTGCCTGACCAAGTCAAATCTAAGCTGCTAGACACCCCCTTGGATAAAGACCAGTTGTTTGACTCTAAAGCAGAGGAGGCCATTAAGAAAATGGAGGACAAAGCCATTAAGAAAATGGAGGACAAAGCCAAGTCCATGCAGACTGTCGAGGACTTCTTACAAGTGCAACCTCCCAGGTTCAGCAGAAACTTCCCCACAAAACACTGGTCCTTTTCCTCACAGATAAAACCAGTCCAAAGGGATGCAGAGACAGAACCCCTAGGCATCAGTCCCATAGCCAACAAAGACCCAGGCAGTGATTCACTGCTGCCCCTAGGCAAGGGAGTTCTAAACCAACCCCCTTCTCCAGGGACTCGCAATGACTCTCTCCCCTCCCTCTGCCTCTCAAATCACCCAACAGGCTAGGAGGAAGACGTTTAATAAAAAAACAACACCAGGCTTCGATCCAAATATTTAATACACTTTTTAGCGCCTCGGCAAAATAGCCATCAAGAAGTGATACCAGGAAGGAAGACTTTTTCCCTCTTCTTAAAAAAACTAGGAGGTCATCATCTCATATCAATGGGTCCTAAAAAATTATTGCCAGCAGGTACAGATTCTGTTTCAAAGAGAAACCAAAAAGGTCAGGTTGCCCAGGCATCCCTGCAAATCAGAGGACAGAAGCTATTCGCCAGATCAGAAAGCTTTTTGCCCAGGGTACTGTAGAACCTGTACCAAAGGAACAGACCGGAAAAGGATTTTATTCAAGACTGTTCCTGGTCCCCAGAAAAGAGGGCACCTGGCGCCCTATTCTAGACCTCTACACCCTGAATCTGTCCCTTCTAGTTCTATAATTCAAGATGCTGACTCTACAAAAACTACTACCTATGCTCCTGCCACAAGCTTGGCTAGTGACCCTAGATCTGAAGGATGCCTATCTGCATATCCCTATCAGACAGTCCTGCAGGAGTTACCCAAGGTTCAGAACAGGGTCCCAACACTTTCAGTTCTGTGTTCTGCCCTTTGGCTTATCCATTGCTCTCAGAGTCTTTACCAAGTGCCTGGCTCCAGTTATTGCATTTTGCAGACAGAAGGGCATACACATTTATCCCTATCCTGACGACTGCCTCATTTAGGCAGAAACCAAGGAAAAACTCCTGCAGGATCTCTCCTTCATGCAAGCCCTACTAACCTCTCTGGGATTCACCATAAACCGGGAAAATCCCATCTGCAGCCCACACAAATGATTACCTTCCTGGGTGCCCTTCTAGACACCTCGGCACAACTGGCCTTCCTCAATTCACAGAAGCAGGCCTTCCTACAGTCTTACTTCACCCGGCTGGCACACAAAACACATCTCACTGCAAGAAAAATCCTGTAAGCCCTGGGATACATGGCCTCATGCATCATGCTGATCCCACTTGCCAGTCTACACATGAGAAAATTGCAGTAGTACCTAAGGAATCTCTGGTGCCAGCACTCCCAGTCACTGGAACACCAACTCCCCGATTCCTTGTCTGGGGAAGGAATTCCTATGGTGGGCCAAGACTTGCAGCCTGAACAAGGGCCACCCCTTTGTCCTTCATCCACATGGCCAAACTATAACCACCGACACCTCAGACATTGCCTGGGGAGCCCATAAAGGAACCCTGCGAACTCTGGCCTTTTGGAAACAGGAGGTTCGGGGTCTCCACATCAACCTGAAAGAAATGCTGGCAGTGCACAGAGCAATTCTAACCTCCCTATTAGTCAAGACAGACAAGACAACTGTCATGTGGTACATCAACAAGCAAGGGGGCACCCATTCTTACCCCCCCCCCGTCACTTATCTATAAAAATCTGGCAGTCAGCCTCAAACGTGACTGCATCTGATAGCACAATACCTTCCAGGGAAGCAAAACACCCTGGCAGACAAATTAAGCAAACAACTCCTGGATCCCTACATGTGGCAGTTGCACAGGAAGACCTTCTTGCAGATCAGTCAAATCTGGGAGAAACCAGACCTAGACCTTTTTGCAAGCTACCAGAACTGCCAGTTAACAAAATTTTGCTGAGGAGTTTCACCCAAAAGCTTGGAGGGTGGACACC
Organism: Protopterus annectens; assembly: GCF_019279795.1. Lineage (NCBI taxonomy): Eukaryota > Metazoa > Chordata > Ceratodontiformes > Protopteridae > Protopterus > Protopterus annectens. The sequence continues at coordinate 61,715,279 of NC_056748.1, read as the reverse complement.
CTCCTTTCATTGGGGCAGCCTGTTTGTATACTCTTTTCCCCCACTACCTCTGATACCCACGGTACTGCTCAAGAACAGAGAGGAAGGGCCAAGGGTTATCCTAATTTCCCAGACTGGCCGGGGCAGCACTGGTACCCCATGCTGCTCAGTCTGAGCAGGTACCCTTCCATCCTACTACCCCCCTCCACAGACGTCATTCAACAGGGAGGGAAGCTACTGTACCCAGGCCTGGCCACTCTCACGTTAACTGCATGGTTGATTCCTTCAAAGGCAGATAACACTGCAGCCCTCAGCAAGCAAGTGTTGGACATTATTAAGGAGGCCCGTAGACCCAGCACCAGAAACTCTTATTCCGCAAAATGAAAACAGTTCACCTGCTGGTGCAGCAGTAGAGGCACAGACAGCACCAATGCCACTTTAACACTGGTTTTGGACTACCTGGCAGAGCTTCTAGATAGGGGTTGTCCTACTCCTCTATCAAGACTCGTGCTTCAGCTATCTCAACCTATGTTCAGAAGGAGAAGCCCTTGTTTTCTCAGCACCTCTTAAAACAGTTCCAAAGAGGTTTGGCTTACATCAGACCACCTGGAAGGCCACCTGCTCCAGCTTGGGATCTTAACTTTGTTTCGGAAAAGTTAACTTTACCCCCTTTTGAACCAGCATCCTCAGCAGATCTCAAGTACCTCTATTGGAAAACTGCTCTATTGCTAGCCATCACTTCTGCCAGGAGGGTATCTGAGCTCCAGGCCCTAATGGCCACTGAGCCCTTCATCATTTTCCATGCAGACAGGGTCTCTCTGTGACCCAACCCCACCTTTATGCCTAAGGTGGTCTTTTAGGTTTCCGTCAACCAGACCATTCACCTACCTACTTTCTTCCCAAAGCCTACCAATAAAGGAGAAAAATTCTGCATATCCTGGATGTACACAGACAACTGAGATTTTACCTTCACATGACCAAATCAGCAGGAAAAACGACCAGATCCTGGTTTCGTTTGCACCTGTTGCAGAAGGGAAGCCCATTACAAAGCAGACCCTTTCCAAATGGATCTCTCATTGCATACATTTCTGCTATGCCTTCCATGGAAAGAGCCCTCCTAAATCCATCAGATCTCATTCCACTAGAGCAGACTTTACTTCCATGACTTTCCTGAGAGGGGTTCCTACCAAGAATATTCTGGAGGCTGCTACATGGACATCTATCCACACTTTCACTAAGCACTACTAACTGGCTACATTCTCCAAAGCCAGGGCAGGGTTTGCATCTGCAGTCCTGCAGGGCATGTTAGCATCCTCATAACCTATATAACATGCCTCCATCCACTTCCTCAGCTTTGGGAATCTCTCCCCACAGGTGATGACTGCAACAGTGAAACACGAAGAACATAGTACAGTTGTGTACACTTAACTCATAAATGTAGATGTTTGAGTGTATTCACTGTTGCAGTCCCGTTTCCCCTCCTACCTTCCACCTGTTTTTCTATATCGTTTTAGGGGCTCCTGACTATTGGGGGCAAGAAAAATGATTGTAATGGGCTGTCGCCCTTTATAGCCCTGACAACCTGACGTCAGCCACAGTCTCAGAACAGCCGATGCAGGAGGGAAATCCTTTACTCTGGTACTTAGGCCAGCCGAGGGCTATCCAGCAGGGATAACCCACAAGTGATGACTGCAACAGTGAATATACTTTAACATCTACATTTATGGTAAGTGTTCACAACTGTACTCTATGCTATATGGATAAATGCAGTGTGCCACTACCAGCAGGCTTTTGACCCCCCCTCCCCACCTTTTTTGGTCGGTTTTCTTTCAGGTTCTCCAAATTTTTTCTTTGCTGACATCCAGGCATTGTACATAGCCAATAACCAAATTTTACCCCCTCGAAAAACTGTTTCAGTGGCACCCGTTTTCCTCGTTCAAATTTATCACAGTAGGATAGGTGAAATTAAGCTGTTGATCAGTGTGCAGCCATCTTGGAAGTTGATTAGCAGCATTTATTACTACAGTGGGCAGCAAAATAAGAATGCTGAGAAGGACGATATTGCAATGGAGGTAGCAGTCAAACTCAAATCAGATGTGAATTACTTTAACGGGACACAGGCTGACTTCTGTCTTGAAAGTAATCATGTGTTATACCTTATGTCTATAACTCGAGTCCGCTTCTCAGCCTTGAGCCTCAGACTTTGACTCTTAATTCTAATAACAAAATTGTTTAGCTGGCCTAATCTGTAGCTGCCTGTTCTCTCTCTAAGGTCATTCAGACACAGCAACATTTTATCTTGCGAATGATTTCTGCACATCTTGTCCTTGTTAGTCTTCTGGCCTGAAGGTTATTTGCACATTTCTGCATTTTTACTCAAACTGCATGCAAAATGTAAAAATAAAATAAAATAGATACATGCCTGCTTCAAAAGTATTACATTTCCAATTGTATGCAGGAGAGTATTGCATTTATGTAGACTCTATTTTAGCCAAACTGTATGTAAAGTCTAAACAAAAGTCTATGTAGGAACTGTCCTTACAGCTGGCTACAGTTGTTCATCATAAAAGGTATATATTTTTTGACAAATCATTGAGGATTGCCATTATTAAATCATTACAGCTGTTGTAGTTTGCCGTAATTATTGAGCTAAGAAGTTGAGAAGGATGCCCCAGTCCCTAACTCGGTGATGCTTATTTCTCATTTACTGCCCTTGTGTGTGCCTTCTGATTACATCATTTAAATTTCTATCGTGTATTTCCATTTACAACCACTGAAGTGGTCAAAAATAAATACAAAACTCCACATAACCACAAAGGGCAGTAGCATAGCTAGTGAAGGGGACAACTGCCCCCAGGGACAAAGTGTTGGGGAGTGCGTTTGGCCAGTCCCAATCTCTGTTTATTGCATACCAGCTTTCAAAAGTCAGTGTTGGCACCCTCTGTGTGGTCTAAACAGCAGTTTGCTACAGTTTAAATTACAAAAAAAAAAAAAAAAAATTTCCTCCAGCTAAAATCTGAGGAGGGAGGATTGGGGGCCAGGTGTAGAAATGCGACCTGATTGTCTCCTGCATTTCAGGAGTCTCAGGTACCTGATCAGTGATTTTTTTTTTTTTTTTTTAATTTCAGTTGCCTCTCAACTGAGGAGGGGCAGTTTTTTTGCTGTTCCATTGAAAAGCTGGGGCATGAGGGAGGAGACGAGAATGCATCTAGCTACCTACCCACCAGTACAAGGAATGGACCTTTTTGCTTCCCAAATGAAGAGCTGGGGAGGCAGGGGGCCAGAGCGGGGCTCAGTCCCAGGCATTAACAAAAGCAGCTATGCTATTGGAAAAGTGTGGCATGACAGTTGGCAGAGAGTAACATCGGCCATCTATAATCGCAGGGAAATGATGGTTCTGATCCTATGTCAAAAATGAAAAATCTTTGGCATGCACAAATGAGCTGATGTAATTAAATATGGTAGTTCTTTTCCCTGTAAAGGCCTCTGTGGCTGAAGAAGCTCATGATATGGTGAGTCTGTTTTCAGTGCATTGGGTGCAGGATTCTAATCCACAGAGTGGAATGTTTTACAGTAATAAATTCTCATCATATGACTCTATCCAATTCTCCTATGATATGTTTTATTATTTTTATGCCTTGCCTCTTGACTGCTTCAGTGACATACCTGATTATTACTCTGGCTCAGGGGACATGAGTGGCACAGGCATGGATTAAATCTGTTCAGGTGTCACTTTTCTTACTATGCTGTGTTCCATTTATCCTTGTATGCGTTTATGCTCAGTTTTGGAAAATGAGAGTGACTTAAGGTTGGTATTGGATATATGTAGGTGTAATAATTTTTTTCTTACTGTCGTGTCATTTCAGGGGAAACGAAACACATTCCTATCAGACGTGTGTGCATTCTGTTCTGGAGTTTGGCACTATATAACCACATGTAAGGAGGGAGTCCCTAACATTATTGAGCAAGGAAGTGGTGAAGCTTCTAACCCACCTTTGTCCACATCGGTCCTTTTTTGACTCTCCTTGTGTGCTACTCTGTGCTTCCCCTTTTCTGTCTGGCCTGTATTCCTTTCTCCACCCGTCAGCCTGTTCAAAAATAGACACAATGCATAGATACTCACAAAGAGCTTATAAAAGAACAAGAGTCATTCCTCTGTGGTCATGCATTGCATGACCTCTTTCATTTGTAACAGCACGTCATATATTCCTCTCCTGTTAGACATCTTTTCTGAAGTAAAAGCCAATACTAAAGGGCCCTGGCTGACTAAGCTTGCAGATGACTGCTGGGTAGGGAGTAGTCATTGTATCCCCAAATGATTTGGCCATCCTGCAGGAAGGTTTGTTCCAATAAATAACTGTAGCCAAAATCATGAACTGAAACTATAAATGCCAGAAAATGCATTATTGTACCCTTTGGGAAGTCATCTACTCCAGGGAACTATGACATTGACAATATTCAAGAGTTGAGACAGTTTGGGATATGGGAACTTGTGTGGACGATGACCTAACTTTTGACCATGTGTGCATTGTAAAGACGTCCTGTATTATACAGCTTTTAAACAAAGGGATTGTGTTTAGATCTATGGATGTCATTGTCCCCCTTTTATTCAGCTGTCATTAGGCTTTTTATTCATGCTCCCTTTGGAGCAAGCCGAGTGCATCTGAAGCATCTGTACCTCTTCTACAACATTAACCGAATGGTTTGGAGGAGCAGGCATGTCTCACAGAGGATGCCACTGCTGTGGAACAGACTCCCCATCCACATATAACAAAGCTCATCCCTCTCCATTCAAGGGCATGTTGGAGCTATAAATGGGAAACTGAACATTTACTCCAGGATTGACTGACCCGTGTTCTATTAATGGACAAAGGCAGCTCCTAAATGCTTTATCCTATGCATGGGCTCCCTCGCATTATCTATGGTATAATCATATGCCCCTGAAAGTAACCATTTGTATTATCGTGGTTAAAGTGTGCCAGGGAGTTTGACATGTTCTAACAGAATATTTCTGGGTTTATAGCTGTTGTTGAGCTAGGAGGTTAGAGATGTGGGCTGCTGTCCCACCTCCATCTTGCTCATTGTGGATGTGCTCACAATGTGGCGTACCCTCTAGTTTCTTCCTATTTTCATCTCCCTTGTCCTATATTCTGATTTCCAACCTATGGTATGGTCATACCATACTCTGGAACAAAAACCCATACTCTGAAATACATAGACATGTTACAAACATGACCACAAAGTGTATATAATTCAATCTTCTTTCTGTGAGCACATGTTGAATGACAGCTGACAGAACAGTTTCAGTAGCCAGATGTAGTAATAGAGAGGTGGCACTTCACGTCCTATGGTAAAAGTCAAGAAGAATCCTGGTCACTAATTGGTCACATAAATGAGTAAAGACTTGCTGTCTATTCACAGCCCCCTTTCCCCCATTTCTGCACATGGTGTTTGGCTCTACATGAGTGTCACTACTGATGTGACACCCTGTGTTCACACTTTTCTGAAATAAAGTACAGCTTACTGCCTTTATTCAAACTCCTTTGGTGGCTGTATGCACTCCTGCATTCTTATTGCCAGTGTACTAGTTTGGATTTTAAATCCCCTGGGGAGTTGCATGTTATTTTACATCCGTTTGGTTTGCATTTTACACACACTTCAGGGAAACTTATCACGTGTATTTTATAATTATGGCCTCTTTCCACAGCAGCGCTACTGCAGCAGTCATTCTGAAAGTCATGGGTTCAATTCCCTAGAGGCTCGTCTCTTCTTATCAACCTGCAGATGTGCAACACTTCATTGATATGTGGGTTTTATGCTCTCTTTCACTCTGCTGCAGTGTCTCCCCTTGCAAAGAAACTGTAGATGTACTGGCATGTGGCCTGAACCGATGAACTGACTTCTCCCTCAGTGTATGATGTTCTCCCTCAGTGTATGATGTTTTCCTTTTTAATGGCGTTAATAACGTAGTGCAGGTTCACTGCTCGCGCTCTGTTGTCGTGGCTGGGTTAGGTTGGTATATCACATTACTTTATTATATTCCATCTCTCCTGTCTAGGCTTCACTTTCCCCTATATTCATGTATTGTCATTCCACCTTCTCTTCTCAGTTTTTCCAAAAATTGTTTTCTTCTGCACCTCCATTTGCAATTTTTTCTGTCTGTCTCTGTGGATGCTTTTGCTATAGAATAACTACTACTCTACCCTCTGAAATCAGTGGTACAATCCCTTCCATTGTATATTTTATATAATTTTGTGCCATACATTGCATCAACATTCTGTACCTTTGCATGCGTACTGGCTCTGACGAGCAGTGCACTGTTTGTGTCCACTGCATTTGCTCGTACTTCAGTGTGGCTGCAAGGTGGTCTGTCATGATCTGTCCTGCAGACATGATGGAAAGATCCTCGTTGCACACAGTGGTCTTGGCCGCAGGGTTAGGTAATTGCCTGTGGCCTTGTGGTGCACAGGACGTGGCATTTATCAGTCTGTGGGTATGTATATTGGCTTCTTTTCTTACCCTGTTTCAGACTCCTTCAGTCTGACTGAGGGTCATGTTTCTCTATTTGAGGAATTTTTTTAATTTTTGTTTTTAGTTGTGCGATGCTTGGTGCTCTCATTTTCCACCTGTACTGTACTAGTTTGCATGCAGCTAATGTTCATGTTTCTCTACTTGACTTTTGGTGAAGACAGTCCGCTCTGTAGTTTGCTTCATTGCTTGATCTGTGAGAAGAGTCTTCATCTTAGATGTGCTGTCAAGGTCAGTGCGCTAGCTGTAGCGCTTGACATAACATCTCCATTCATGTCTAAATAGCTTAGATTTAATCTAAGTCGCTGAATCCAAAGTGGCATGAAGAGTTCCTCTACTGCAGGCTGGAAAGGCATGTATGTGTCTCCACTTTCTTGCTCCTGATACCAAAGAACCCACTCTGTTTATACTCCAGCCGTAATGTTCTCTTATCTTCGTGACTGTATCACCTGTTAATGTCCTAACCTTGTATGTACTTCAGAACTGCAGTACTGTGGTTTATGCAGGAGACTTCTAGATTTGTACCACACTTTCTCCACAGGGGATTTATGCTGCCTTTCCATACCTGATGAACCGTGTCATACTCTAGCTTCACATAGTTAGTTATGGACTGATGACCTCTGACCACACACAGACCCTACAGGCATTTGTTCCTGACCACTGTGATTATCTGTATCCTGCATGCCCTCTGGGCATTATTGGCATGGTGCAGGTGTTTTAGGGAGCTGTCTGTGCTGGTAAGTGGATGAGGATATAGTATCACTCAGGTTGAGGTAACTGAAGGGTGTCTGACCCAGTAAACTGTTTTGTTGAGTTAAAAATCCAGTGATGCAACCGATCCAAAGTGAGCACTTGTCTCCAAGCTAGTGTTTTTACCCAACCACTGACCAGCAGCAGGTGGTTTGCATTACAGTATTACAGTTATACCCATTGTTAAATGTTGTGCGACTCCTCTGTGAGGAAGACTTGGGCCAGGAACTAGACTATTTAGAATGACTGGATGTGGGTAACAGGCTGACCGGTGTGAATGCAGTTATGTGAATCACTTGGAGACGTTACTGTAAGATATGTTACACCAATGACCTGATAATGCCTCATTCTCTCCTCATCATGTATGTGCTGGTTATTTGATGTCCCACTGACCTGGTTTGCCTGTGGATTTGGACTTTCTACAGTCAGTAGACTGTTTAAGATGGTGGAGAATAAATTAATAAGGTCTTACAAGTAGAAAATCTGGCAGTGTATGTTGCATAGGACAGTGTGTGTGCTGACCCATTGTATCCCATCTTAAGTGAGCATTTTGGGAAGCTGCACAAAAAAAGATTTGTGAGAAGGATCTAGAAGTCAGTTTTGTGTTGCAGTTGCAGGAGCAGATGGCAAGGAGGAGGTGATAAACCATGAACCTGGTGTGGCCTGGAACAACATGGCATTAAGGATTTGTTGCCAGTAGTACAGGTGTGCACAAGTGGGGTAGACCGTCTGAAGTACTGAAGGTGAGACATTGGAGGTGGTAACCGTTACTGAAAGATATTAAGGAACCTTGGAATATGCAACCCTGGGTGATTCTTCATTACATGGCAGTGGAAGAAGGACTCCATGTTGGAGGCCTGAGACCATAATTTGTGAATCTTGCAAATGTGGAATAAGGCTGCCTGATTGCAAAAAAAAAAAAAACAAAGTGAATGTTGCTAATACAGCTGTGCCCCTTGCTCCCTCCCACACATTCCTACTACTAATGTATAGCAGCTCCGATTCTGTACCTGGGCATTAGAATACTTTGACTGTTGCATCCGCGGACTTGTATCCTCATTTTCCATTTATTTTTTGCAGCTCGTATGACTATGGTGCTTGCATGTTTAGCAGGGAAGTATGGGAAAAATAGTTAGGCTGTCCTAATGCTGTGTGTGTGGAGTGGTACATTCAGCACTGTGAGGGAAGGGGAGTGAATAATGTTACTAAACAGTAATTCCTGTTAAGACCCTGCCTTAAATACTCCTTCGTATTATCCCAAAAACAGTCTGGGCAATGGCAGTTCAGAAGTAAATAAAACATATTTGCTACAGGTCAGAAACTCTAAAGGGATTTGTATAGCTCTGTTTTGAGAGGGAAAATGGAGCAGCAAGCTTTATTTTTTTAGTTTTGTTTACGTAATTTTTTGAGTAGGTATAGCCCCTTTTTGGCAGAGGACAAGAAGGGTTCCATCAGTAAATCATACAGTACACAAGGATAATTTTGAAAAATGTTGTATCGCTAAACAACAAAGCCTGTGTTCGCAGTGCTTAGAGCTCAAATAATGTTTATGACATAGTGAACATTTCAGAGCAATAATTTTGTAAACCAAATTACTTCCAATTAAAAATAGACAATTCCTGTGTTAACAGGATAGGTGGGCTTGTCAAAGGGCTGTGACCCACAACATAAAGAAATGCAAAATGATTATTAAAAAATATTAATCGTTAGTACTTTTTGTGAGTTTGGTAATCAATGCAAAGAGTGCAATAGTATACAGTAACACTGAACAAAAGTAACTGTCAGTGAATAATAGCTTTGTTTTAAAACCTGACAGAATATTTTGAAATGGATGCAGTAATTTTTGTCTGTCTTAACAGAGAACTTTAGAGCACTCTGCACTGGTGAGAAAGGATTTGGATACAAAGGTTCAACATTCCACAGAGTGATCCCCAAATTCATGTGTCAGGTATGCTTTTTCTTTAATATTGATTGTGTTTTTATCCTTCAAAGTATTGGTAGTCAGAAGTAAAGCTAGGTGGTTATATTCGTGCACAAGCCTGTCTTGTGGGTTTTTCCCTCCCAAGTCATGCATACGTCATTTAGATGGTGATCAGTTAAATGTAATGAGTACATGTAGAATACAAACAATAAAACTCTTAGTTATTTTCATCTGTTAACCAGGATAGAACACTGAACTTAACTGGCTGTGTTAAGGTTTAGCTCTGGTAAATGCAATAGAAAGACAAATTAAATGCATTTAAGAAAGTCTGTGCAGTTAACACAAAATAATAATCAGAGATTTAAAATGTGGTATACATAGAATATGAGATTATGCAGCAAGCGTTATAAAAGTGTCATAGCGTTAAACATTACTACTTAGCAGCATTTGGACACAAGGAAGAAAAAATAAGATGAGGGAGCAAAGGCAAGGGAAGAGAGGAGAAGTGGGCATTTGTTTAAGAAACGAGTCAAGGTGGAGGGGTATAGGAAAGGTTGTGAGGGTGGTAGGTAGCTTGTGGATTTTGGCAGTAGGTGGATGAGTTAGCAGTTCGAAATGCTATGTAAAGAATAGTCTGCTTTGGCTTATAGGTTCATGGGAAAGTACTAGGCAACCAGCCTGCAGGTCATTGCAAGCCTGGCCAAAACACATTCATAAGTTCCTGCCAGCCGCAAGGAGGACAAAACAGGACAGACCGGGGAAAGGTTGAGGCTGTCCATCCAGTTATCCAGGTATACCGCAAAGGGGGACAAAGGTGATGCTCTGCTTGACTATAGGTGAAAGTTTGTTTGAGGTGGGGGATATGTTGGGATATGAATCTATCATATCGGGGTGTCTTATTTGTTGTTGAAGCCTTAGCTCCTTTAAGTATGTTCTGTGAAGAAATAGGAGGCCAAATAGGGTTGGATCATCCATGACTTGAACAGCTAGATGGAGATGCTCAGAGGAGTCTGTAAAAAACAGAGTATATTGAGAGAGAGAGGGCTTGTCAGTCTATCCTGATAATTTAAATACTGATATCTCTTTTGTTAAGAGCCTCTGCAGTCTTTCAGGGTCTGGGGCATTGCATTCCATATGATTCCTTGTCTTGTGAAGCATTTGCAAATAGTTTAATAAATCAAGTAAGGGTTTTTTTTTTTGAGTTGTGAGCTGAAGTTCTAGAATGGTGAGATTTCGTTAGCTGTTAATGTTTCCCATGTGCGTGTAGCCAGAACTTTAAAATACTGCATTGTAGTTAGAATAGGTAGCTTATTTTTTATTATGTTTAGTTTACTACATATTTATCTCAAAGACTGAGTTACTTGTGGGTTTAGGGTTACCACGTCGCTGTACTAAGAGAAAACCACATGGTGGGTGTACAAATGCATTTTGAACAGTGGTTGAACAGTTTGCCATTTGACAGAATATCACATCTCAAAAAAATGAGTCTGTTTGCTAAAAGCATACCTACACCTTTTAGGAGCAGAACTATGTTATTCAAAATAATATTACAAACTTTGGTACAAAACTTGTTTTGAGAAAAAGCTAATTTTCAGAGCAGTGACAGAATGCAATCTTGAGAGCTGTAAAAAGTATCTTTGTGGAGAACTTTGAAGCTGTGATGTTTGGTTCAGGAACATAATTAGAGGGGGTTGGAAGACCTGTTCCCCCAACAACACAGTTCATTCCATTTACCATCCCCAACAACCCAGAGTTAAAATTCTGACTTGCTAAGTTACATTGCTGATTGCTGCATTAAGAATATAACAATGCAAAGAGCATGAACGCAAGCAGCAGGATGAGCCGGGAGCATGAACGCAAGCAGCAGGATGAGCCGGGAGCATGAACGCAAGCAGCAGGATGAGCCGGGAGGAATCAATACTGATAGTGCAGGAGTGTCACCATTCATCCTGTCTCCTGGTACCTCTGCCAACCAAGGCAAAAGAACAGCTTTGCTCCAGTAGTGCTGTATTGCTAACAATGCATGTTCCAGCTTTAATAGTGTATTACTGTTGCAATGCTTTAGTATAATGTAGCCATATAAATGTCACAGCTGTGGCCAGAGAAGTGCAGTTTGGGTGTTTTATAATGGACTATTAAATCCCCACCATAACACCCTGCTGTTGACAGTCTGTTCCATTTGATTAAATCAAAATAGAAGTTCATACTTCCAGCCAGAAAAGTACAATACTGCTTAATGTTGGTCTCTAGAATTACTAAAAGAAAAAAAAAACATAGTACATGTAACTTCTCTTCTACTGTAATGTGCAGTAAAGAATGTCTGCTCCATTTAGGACCCCTCCCATTCATCAGTAGACTCAGAATAGAGCTGGTCAGTGGTTACCACCAACTTTACTCCCTGCTTTTGTAGCAGCTGGTTTAAATGTGTGGCAGGTATTGTAGCTCTGCACTGCAGGGGTGATGTCAGAGGATTTTAGACCATGTCTCATTGATCACACAGATATCTGCATTCTGTAGGTTGAAGGAGCTTGTAGGGAGTGGAATTTCTTGTTAAGACGCTTGGCACTGAGCAGTAACACCTTTAGATTTTCTTGAGTTGGTTTTGAAATGTCAGAAGGATTGCCTATAAAAGGGCACTGTTTTAGCCAATATTCAAAACGCTAGAGGGGACAAGTGCAGACCATCCCTGACAAAGCAGTATGGTCTGTTGACCATATCTTCTCATGCTGACAAATACTTTACCCCCTTGGAGTGACACCAAAACCTCAACCATTTTGTCAATCTTGTCATATTGTGGTGTGATCCTTGGAGAAGATAGAATGCTGCTCAGTGCTATGCTCATCCCAGTGTGGGAGACGGTTTGAGAGTTCCATCATGTCTCTTCATAATAGTCCAGGGAGCTACATCTTAGGTCATTTAAACCCGTATGGACTATAACTGAGTCGTATGCATACTTGTTGTCCAATAACCTGAGTCCGTGCAGGTTGGGCCTGGAAAATGTGACCTGCATCAGCTTCTGTTACTCACAGCTCTTAATCGTTGCCTATTTCCTGGATGCTTGGACCTAGATATTTCTGGGTAATCGGATCAAGAGACTACTCAGCTGAGCAGAAAATCTTTTGTGGTCAGTTTTTATTTACTAGGATAATGATAAAATGCAGTTTGTAATGCCGTTCCTTCTCTCTAGTATCTCTCAGTCTTGCTGGTTCACTGTAACTATATTTGACCGCAACCTTTCCTGCTTTTTGTAAGGAACCTATCCCATCCACCACTCAGCCATTCCTTTTCTTATTGTAAATTTTCTGCCCTTTTAAAAGCAAGGCATTTAGCCAGTACTACTACTTAAAAAATGAAAGGACCGTAAAATGCCACCTTTCAACTAACAAAAGTCTTGTTGTTTGAACAGTTAGAAAATCTATACTGAGGGCACTGACCAAATTATGTAAAACTGTATAATGTAGGGAATGCAGCACATGTTAGAACAAACATCTCCCTGCTACGACATTTAGGGGAGAACATAAACGAACAATAAAGACTGATACACTGGCATTATTGAGGCGTGGCAAATCATGATACGATGACTAATTTTGTACCTCTCTCTGTGTCTATTTTTAATACATTTACAGGATTCTTCGCTACATGTTTGTGTTGTATGCATTCCGTTCATTTATTTTTTGTGTGCCAGTGTATTGTGTGCAATACTTCATTCAGTTGCTAATTTTTGTATGCCTATGCTTAGTTCCCTGTCTGTGACATGTTCTGCCGTGAACCTGGAACTTCCGTTAAAGGCCTCAAAAACTTGTTGCCAAGGGTAGAATTCCATTATGTATGTTTCCATCACGTAGTAGTTTGTCCTTCTGAAAACTGAATGATCACAGCCAAAAAGCCCTACTACTAAAGGATGTTGGAATAATTAATGGCTGCAGGGCTGTTCCTGACGTGGATCAGAGAGAAATTTAAAACTATCATGATTAATATCCGGGGCTCTGCACTCTGATTATGGATCAGTGACTGCGTCCAGTGTTGGTTGCCGAACAGGTAGCACACTTTCCTTTGATGCCAGAAGAATAGAAGACTGATTTTCTACTCCTATCCCAGGTGATTGGATTCATTTTCTGTTGCTCTCCTTGCAGGACAGCATTCGTTAGGTGTGCACTCCTGAGGGCGCTGCCCATCAGATGAGATGTTAAACAAGGCCTCATCTGCCCAAGTTGATGTAGCTCAGTTAAATGTTTTGTCATTTTAATGGACAATTTCAGGCCAATAAAGCCAAACCGCACTAGCTGTGGATATGCATATTTTGGCCTTATGACCTCGTCAGCACAGCGCAAGCAGAGTGTTTCACTAAGCATAAGAAACACAGGGCTGTTATACCCAGCTGTTGTCCATTATCATTAGGGGTTTGGCTTTATTGGCCTGAAATTGTCCAGTAAAACAACGAAACAAGTCATGGGCATTCAGAATCGCCAATGAGCTGAAACACCTGATGTTCATAGGGATCATTTGCATATATCCCATGTGCCTCTGATACAAGAGGTTTGGAAGTTCACTCAGTGGAAGTTCTAGCTTTGCTGGAGTTTTCATTTTGTTTTTACTGATTGGTTTTTCAGTGACCTTCTCACTCATTGTTTTAGTTTGTTGTACAGACTTTGTAATACATTAGTTGTAGTTGCATTATCTAGACTTTCCCATTAATGATCTACTAATTGTGTGTGTCTGGTTTAGCTGAAAAGACCAGTAGACTGTGACAGTTTTATTACAATACCAATTATTTCACTGAAATGAATAATTTCAGTGGTGATAAAATAGCACCGCCACTTAGTTACGTGTGACCATTTACAGTATGATGTAATGTTACCTTGTATTAAAATCCAGAAATGCCTCTGGTACTTTACGTGCAGCAACTCTGGCTGCCATTTTCAGCGAGTTAAGAAAAGAGAAATGATTTTTGTCACGTATTAAACTATTACAGGACTTTAAGTGCTCTGATTTGAAGCCCTGTTAGCTTTTAATATGTTGTGTAATTAAACATGCAAAGTACACATTATTTTGCACAGCACAGGGTTAAAGTACAGGAGAAGACTGCATGAACTCTGGTTAAAGTACAGGAGAAGAGTGTACTCTTTCAAACAACACAATGTGCTCCATGAAGGTGCACATTGGGTGTGATTAGATATGATTATAAAGGAAAATATTACCAGCCTGCCTTCAGAAAAGCAGTGTCCAAACAAGTTTCACTTCTTTGAACCATTTCTTTACCCATTTTTTCCTGAGTAGAAGGTAATTCATTTTCTAACATTATAATCTTTGCCTAAAATCTGACCTGTAATCTCAGAGCTGTGTGTCATAGCAAAAGTGAAACTTTGATTTAACCGAGAATTTATGATCTTGCATATTTAGTTTGATTTGCCCTGACCTTTACACCGAGTGAAAGGTTTGAGAATAGTAGTATTGGATCTTCCTACAGAATTACACAACAAGGTTCAGAGCATACGCATGACATTGTCTTCCTGAAAGAAGGGACCCTAAAGTTTGTGCCGTAGACCTCATTTCAATACACAAGTGTCTTGTGGACATTGTAAAGCTTTGGGAAGTTTTTCAAAAGAGGCATATAAGATGTGCTGTGTACAAACAGAAGGAAATTCGACAAGTGCATGGAGCTTACTGCTTTGCCTTGACTCCCTTTCAAGGAACATTTGGTTCACTCACATTTGTTTAGCTGTCACAGTATAGTTAGACGTAAACCTGAGCATGCTTGACTGAATGCATGAAAGGTAGTGATGGGAGTAAAGTCAGTAAGTCCATTTGTTAATTGTTTCACTACCACCTGTGCAGCACGTCTTGCGTTGATCTGCAGATATATGCTACTCAGAGTCCTTGCTGAGAGCTCATTCCTGATACTTCTGTCTAAAGTTATAATGTAGAATTGTCATAACTTTGCTAATGGATTTCAGATTTAATACTCTGGACAATTCCAGGAAGAGATACTTGAATTCCTGGATGTATATTTTAATGTGAAGTTATTCTTCTAAAGCATTAATGTTCGTTCTTTCATCATTCATCATTTTCAGATGCTAGTATTACTTTTTTGTGCCAGGGGCGAAGGCATTCCTTATGAAGAATATAAAGAAATTTAAAAATGTCGTCATAAAGGTTTTGGGTTTTGCTAGTCACTGGGGTTTCTGAGATTGAATGTTTAAATTCTGGCTAATGCCATTAGTACTTGAGAAGATAATCCACTGCTGTCACTGTGTTGCAGTTTGTTCCTCTGACCTTATTCTGTTCTGCACTCTGTGCACTCCATTCGTTTCATTGTCTGACCATGAGCTTTGAACCCTGTTGAAATTTGAAGGAGAGCAGCAGTGTTGATCCACAAGTACAACATGCAGTTGATGTTGGGAAGACGCATTTCATGCACTAGAGTTAGAGGACGCCCCTTGGGTTAATTGTGCTTGCAACACTCCTTCTGACCAGCAACAGTCACATGTGGCTCCTGCAAGGCTCCTATATGGAAGTAGAAAGTTTAGATTTCAGCATGTGGTTTGTGTTGGAAGTACTCTAAAAATGCTGAATTTATTCATTCTCTTGACTTTACTAGCCTACAGTCATGGGGGACTTGAAGTCCCCACTCTGTGGGTGCAGTGTAGAGAAACTAATCCTGACTAGGATGGTAGTCTGTCATAGGGCACTGCCACACAGTAGGCACACCTTTGGGCAGTTTGCCATTTGATCTAGAGCATGTCTTTAAGTATGGTATTTTTAAAACCGTGAAGACCCATGTAGGCACATGCAAAACAGGCAAACTTGATGCAATATGCATCCCACCTGAAAATGCAGACTGAAGAGGCACATGCTGTTATGCATTCTCATTAACATCTGTGCCATCTTTATTACTGCATGCATTTTGTAGAATTCCAAAGTCTTAGCTTAAACGCCACTGGACAATTGAAATTGCACAGAATGTTTTTACTCTGTGAAGGCCCAGTGACGGTCCAAAATGGGGTATTCCCTCCAGTGGATTTGAGTTTGAAATCAATTCCAAATGGGTGTGGCCCGAGCCTTTTAATAAAATGAAGTTATCCCATGGTTCAAATAAATGTTCATATGTCCAGAAACATAAATGTTGCTAGCAGACTGTAAATGGGTAAACTTTTCAGCTCAAAATTACCTTTACAGTGATAACATTCATTCAGTTCTAGGTCTTACACTGGATTTTATAAGCCACAATAACTACAGCAGCTTGTTCTATCTCAATAACTATTCAAGCAACACACATACTGCTAGCAGTATTTTCTTCATACAGCTGCGAACCTTCATATGAAGCTAAGCAGATGTTGTTCCTTTATCGCTGTTGTAGTATTCTTTAAGAGAGTTCCTGCCAAGCCCATCGTCTGGCCAGTATACCAAAGCCTTTAGTTTTTGTAGGCATCATACGTCACACTTACACTCCTATCACAAGGCATAGGACATACAGGTGACGTACAGACGCACACATTCGGACCTTCTTTGCTGCAATTCTAAATGCCATTATAGAACATTGGTCTGAACACTCTTCTGCTGTGCTGATTACCAATCTGTTTTTCCAGATAAGTGACCCATTGGGGTTTCTTCTGTCTCATTTGTTGTGGTTATTGTGTTCATGTCATCTAAAAAGGGAAAATGTCAGTGTGGGAGGCAGATTCCCCATAAAGATTGTAACTGTCCGTGTCTTTTCTGTTTGGGTGCTTCTCACGATAATAGGCAGTGCTCTATCTGCCAGGCATTTGTGCCTAAGGCTGTACACAGTCATCTCTCCTCTTTGTCCATATACCTAGAAAACCAACTTCTGAAGTTGCTGGATCATGGTGCTGTGATGGAATTCTCCCATTCTGATAACTAGCCATCTGTGAAGACCAAAAAGGTTAGATCTGATCCACCTGCTATCCAGCGTCCCCTGGGCATCTCTCTCTCGAGGCTGGTGAAAGCCACGAGGGACTGTCCAGTAGTTGCTTCAGATTTCTCTGCCATGACCCCATTGGAGGCTGGCATGGAGCTGGCTTCTTGCACATCCTCTGAGGCTTTACAAATGTCTGTACCTGACATTGAGGGGAACCCGATTCTATTTCTAAAAGACCAAGGGGATTCCTCAGAACTTAGTTTGGAAGGAGATTCCTACAACTATTGAATCTCACTTGGGTTTGACCCTCCGATGGCGTTTCGTGCAGAAGAAGCAAAAGACAAAGCATATTTCCCCTGTTAAGTATCCCCAACATGAATGGCAGAAATTCACTCAGGGTTTTATTAATGCTTTGATGGCCTTGAAGCCTCCTCAGGGAGGTATCTGCACCTACTTCTCCCTCGTCTTCCACTCCACTTAGACTGAGGGAATTGGTTTCCCTGGATGAGAACATAGACTCAGTGGAAAGATCTTTGGCTTATTCCCATATCCTTTCCCCTTTGGACTATGTTTCCGAGGAGGAGGATTCTGTAAGTCCAGACTCCTCCCTGAGGAGTTTTCCTTTTGGGGATACCATTGCTTGTATGAAGGATTATTTTAAGTGGGATTGTTGTCAAGTCTCAGATTCAAACAATGTGTTATGAGCTCCTACAGATGGAGTCTCTTATTCCTTCTGTTCTGCCTGCCCTTCTCTGTACTTTCTCAGCAGCATCTGTAGTCCCTCACTCTCTGCCCCCCTGCACCTAGGAAGCCAGGTAGTCTATAACATTGCTGACTAGTGCAAATTTCTTTACAAATACCCTTAGGTGGCCCTTCTGTAGTATCAGCCTCCTCTGATAATCTCTCCAGACTGTTGTCCTCTACTGTTGCCTTCTGATAAGGATAATAGGGCTATAGAAAGGCTGGGCAAAAAAGTTTCCACAGCTGCCACTTTATCGTTTAGGGCCATCAACTACCAGACTCATATTGACCAGGTATGTTTTGACCCTCCTTTCCCAGGTGTCTAAGGTAGTTTCTGATCTTTCTGACTGAGGGGAAGGCTTCGGCCTTTTCCCTGCCGGGCTGTACTTCTCATGCTGTATGCCACTCAATCAAATGCAACTGTCATGTAGATAATTGCTCTGCTGCCTTTGGTTTAGTAATGAGATGTTGTTTGCTTTGTCTGATGACATCAAGGCCAAACATTTAGACACTCCTTTGGATAATGAGTATCTTTTGGATCTGCTGAAGCTGAACTTTGTTTCTCCAAGGCAAGGGTAAAGCCTTACAGAAGTTGAAACTGTTTTGTTTCTCCTGTTCGTAGGCAATCTCGCCCTCCTCCCAAGGGCAAGAAAGGGGACTAGGCATGTACACCCTGTTAAGTCTACTCAAACTCCTGTCTCCCAGAAACCCACCATTCCAGGAGAAGCCAGGTTCTATTTCACAGTTTGCTTCCTCTTCCCCTTGACCAGGTTCCTTTGTCCCACTGTCTATCCCTGTCTCTTCCAAATTGGTTGTAGATAACTTCAGACTTTTGGTTTTCCTTCATTATCTGTCAGGGATACATGGTTTGGAAATCTCTTCCTCTCTTTAGGGATTCCTTAACTTCCTCAGGAGCAGCTGTCTCATTTCGTAGAAGTTCTTCATTCTCTTTTGGCTCGTGGAACCATTCAGGCAGAGTCTCCTGCCCAGCTAGGGAAAGGATTTTACTCTGGGATGCTTCTGATCCCACAAAAGGAGGGCACTTGGAGACCAGTTCTGGATCTTTCCCATTTGAACACCTTTCTCAACATTCCTTCCTTTCAGATGTTTTCTCCACAAACGTTCTTTCCTGTTCTTTTACACCAGGCCTTTCAATCTCTCTGGATCTCAAGGACGCATGCCTTCACATCCCCATCCATCCTCTCTCCAGGAATATTTTTACATTTCTCTGTTTTTTTCTTACATTTTCAGTTCTCTGCTTTGCCCTTTGGCCTCTGTACTACCCCAGGGGTATTCACCAAATGCCTTACTCCTGTCATTGCTTTTTGCAGGGTTAAAGGAATTCACATCCTTCCCCATATAGATGATCTGTTTATTCAAGCCCTTTTCTCCAACACTCTGCAGGAGCTCAGGTTTACTACTACTCTTTTAGAGTCTAGGGTTCACCGTAAACTTCCAGAAATCAGTTCTGATGCCTTCACAGGCTCATATATTCCTCGGCTGCTGGCTTCAGGTGGTTCCCATGCTGCCATGCTTGCCTGCCCATAAGGCTCTGTCTCTTATTGCCTTTTTCCAATCTGTTCTTCATCTGGTATCCATCACAGCCAGAGATTTTCTCTGGGTTCTCAGGTTCGTGGCTTCCACCATTATCTTGCTGCTCCATATGAGAGCATCAGTGGTACCTCATCAGTGTGGCTCCAGCATTGCCACCCTCTGGACTTCCTGGTACCTTTCCTTCATTCTCAAGCTTGAGCTCCACTGACAGATTCATCAGCTTTCTCTCAACCTTGGGGTTTCCTTTTCAAGCTCCATTTCCAAATCAGGCGCCCTTTACGGAGGCTTCAAACATGGGATGAGGTGCCTCCTGTGGGCCAGCTCAAGTTTCAGGGTCCTTGACCTCATCAGAGGTCAGATCACATCATTATAAAGATGAGGGCTCTGCTTCTGGATCTTCAAGTTTTTCATTCCTTCTTTCAACCCGGGCTCCTCAAAGTTTTCACAGACAATGCCACAGTGATGTGCTATGTCAACAAACAACGGGGCACAAGGCCCTATCTTTTTTTCCTGACTAGCTGTTTGGGTCTGGGATCTAGCTGTCCAGTGTCAAGTGACTCTTCAGGCAGTTTGCATTCTCTCAGAGCACAACCTAGTGGCCGAGTTCTTGGGCATGTCAAGCACACAAGCTCACAAATTGATTCTTCACAGAGATATGCTCCTGGACTTCATCTGTCAGAGAGGTATTCCTCCGGTAGATGTTTTTGCCCTCACTCTGAACAGACAATTTCCAGAGTCCCAAGTCCTCTGGCTTGAAAAGTGGAAGCCTTGCCTTTTCCTTGGAAGGGGATGTTTCTGTACCCCTACCCTCCTCTTCCTCCGTTACCATGAGTGTTGCACAAGATCAGAAAAGGACTCTGTCAGAATCTTGCTAGGGACTCACTTTTTGCCCAGACAGCCGACTCCTGAAATTTTCATTTTCAAGTTTCAGAACCGAAGTCTTCAACTAAGCTAAGTACCCCATTGGGGAAACTTTCTTGCTCTAAACCGATGTCAGTAAAAGTTAATTGTGTTGCTTGTGGAAAGCAAATACCTCATAAAGATTTTCATTCGTACTGCATTCCTTGCTTAGGCCCTGACCACAACGTACCTCGCTGTCGCTTTTGTGCCTTATTTAAACAACGAACTATTCGTCGTCTTTTCATTTACAATTCTAAATATTTTGGTACTGTGTTCAATTATCCAGATATGGCTTCGGTAAGCCATCCGACTACCGACATTCTGAAAAAATGCAAAGATAAAGACATTTAGACTGCATAGGTCCAAAGCTGCCACCGACGCTTGTCCTAAGCTAGTCGCCATTCGCCAGTACTCAGTGAGGCACTTTTGCAACCCCTGATACCGGCTATTTCAGATTCGCAGGCCTCTACTGAGACCCATTCGGAGTCCGAGATGCTTAAACTGTGGAACCTGTGGATGTCTCTACCTTGGATAGGTCCGGAGCTGCTGTGCAGGCACCGGCTTCTGAGGGTGTATTCAGGCCTACTGACTTGTATATTAAACCGACGCCATCTTTTTCTTCAAGGCCTAAAACTCGATCCATATCTAGAAAACCGATGCCCAGACCACATGGTCAGGCCTCTATGCCTAAAAAACAAATGATAAGGATGGCTGAAGACCTTATTACTTTAATCCGTGGAAGCCACCCTTCCCCCTCTGAGACCTAGGACTGAGTTTGCTTATGATTCTTCGGATCAGGACTCTGAAATTTCCATTTCCTCTGATGACCAGGATATACCCTCCTCTACCTATGAGGATTCTGATGCAGAGGACTCTTATTGCCTCTGCTTCCCCTCCAGAGGATTTCTCTTTTGGTGAAACCTTGCATACTCTTAGGGAGCATTTCCGCTGGGAAAGTCAGGATTACTCTGACTTTAAAAAGAGGCTTAGGGATTTCTTACTCCTGCCCCAGCACAGGCTTTTAGCTGTCCCTCCTGTACTGGACATTGTTGATGCCTTTTCAGAATCTAGCTTGGCCCCTGACTCTTTACCTCCTGCTTCCAGAAAACCAGATCGATATTACAGGGTTCCTGACTCTCACGAGTTCTTCTTTAAAAATCCTACTGCGGATCCTGAGACCTTTTCACAGGGACCCAAGGGCATTAAGGCTACTACTGCCAAAAATCCTACCCCCTCTGATAGAGATTCCAGGGTGCTGGATAGATGGGGTAAGAAGGTGTACACTTTTGCAACCTTGGCCATTAGGGCCTTAAACTGCCAGCTTCATATGCAAGTATCAGCAGCATATTATTGGATTGCTTAAACAGAAAATGATGTTGATTCTTGATTGTGCTGAAAATAAAGATTTGCAGGATTTAATGCATTCTGCTGAACAAGTTGGAAAACATACTTTGCAATGTGGTTTTGATTCACTAGAGGCATCTTGCAGGGCTGCTGTCACTGGGTCTGTACTTAGAAGGCATGCTTGGCTTAAGGAGCAATCTTTGCCAGATCATGTTAAAGCTAAATTGCTGGATGCTCCCTTAAACCAAGACCACCTGTTTGGCAACAAAGCAGAAGAAGTACTTAAAAAGATGGAGGAAAAAGCTAAATCTATGCAAACTGTTAAAGATTTCCTGCAAGTACAGCCTCCCAGATTTAGTAGGCATTGCCCCTCTAAAAATTGGTCCTTTCCTGCCTCTTCCAGGCCTTCTCAGTCCAGACCCAGAACCAGCAGAACTCCCAGGCTTCAGTCCCAATGTACTCACAGGACTAAGCAGTGGGGGGGGTCCCACTTCCAAAGCAGGGAGTGGTAAGACTCCCCTCTATGGTAAACTGTCTCAATGACAACTTTAAATCTTCCAAGCCCTGCATAACTGACTGTTCCTTTAGGAGGGAAACATTGCCCGGCAGGCAAAAAATTGGGAACTCATTACGCAGAACAAATGGGTTTTAAATATAGTTTCCCAAGGATACAGATTCCAATTTCACTCCAAATCAGTGGGCAGAGGCTCAAAAGCAAATTCTCTCTCTCTCTCAAGCATCAGGGCTATTCAACCTGTTCCAGAAGAGGAAAGGGGACAAGGTTTCTCCTCAACACTTTTCCTGGTGCCCAGAAAAGACAACTCCTGGCATCCTGTCCTGGACCTCTCTATCCTAAACACTTTTTTTCTGATCCCAAAATTCAAGATGCTAACTCTTCACTAGCTGCTTCCTATACTAGGCAAGGATGCCTGGTTGGCAACACTGGACTTAAAAGAAGCCTACCTGCACATCCCTATCAGGGAGTCTTGCAGAAGATACCTACGCTTCAAAGCAGGCTACATGCACTATCAGTTCTCTGCACTGCTCTTTGTCTTTTCTACTGTGCCCAGGGTATTCACAAAGTGCCTAGCTCCATTCATTGCTTTTTGCAGGCAAAGAAATATCCAAATATATCCATACCTGGAAGATTGTCTAATTCAGGCAGAATGCCAGGACATACTATTGAATCATCTGGCATTTGTACAGAAATTGCTAACTTCTCAGAGGTACACCATAAACAAAAACCCATCTTGTACCCTGCCAACAAATTGTATTTCTGGGAGCAAGCTTGAATACAACTTCCCAGATGGCCTTTCTCACGCCAGAAAAACAAGTTCATTTGACAAGCCAAAAACACAGAAATTCAAAAACAGAATATGAAATACACACCAATCAGCTAGTACTTCACCAGTAACTCCTTTATTACTCCAACGATCTGGTACCTTGGCTATTCGCCTTCAAGGATCACATTTTAGTCCACCATGGCAATACATTTTATACCATTTGATTAGAAACAATTAATTAATTAGTCAATTAAAGTTTCAATTTAATAAAGGAATGAGCATTATTTAAAGTGACCTTAGAAAAAACATTTTCAAAATTCATTTGTTTTATGTAAAATATTCTATACATATAAATACATAAATGATGAACATAAAAATTATTATAAAGAATAAAAATATACTTAAACAAACAAATATTTCAATATATGTTTATTTATAAACTATTTGTTTAAGTTATATGTATATCTGTGTGTATATGTGTAAATAAATAATATAAATACGCAATATCATATAATAATGCTGAAAATAATTTAAATACCCAATTCCTGATTTAAACCATTAGGTTTTAAGGTGTTAAATTTTAATATCATTCTGGTTTCTAACTCTAATTTACTTACTATATTATCTCCCCTTTGAACAAAAGGTTTCCCCAAAACACTAAATCTTAAAGTATCAGAGCAGCCACCATGTTTGTCAATGAAATGTTTAGCAACTGGACTGGATTCATTAGAATTCCATATATCTTTCAAATGTTCCAGTATTCTTATTCTCACCATTCTCTTCGTTTGTCCTATATACCAGGTGTTAATACAGGAACACCCCAATATATATACAACACTGGTAGATTTACAATTAAAATAATGTCTGGAAATGTGGTTTACCTTGTTTATAGATTTCACATTAATAACTTTATCACATACACTACAAGGACCACAAACTAAAATGTGATCCTTGAAGGCGATTAGCCGAGGTACCAGATCGTTGGAGTAATAAAGGAGTTACTGGTGAAGTACTGGCTGATTGGTGTGTATTTCATATTCTGTTTTTGAATTTCTGTGTTTTTGGCTTATCGTTTGACCAAGCCGTACTTTCACCAGTTTTCGAGTGTATTCACTGTTGCAGTCCTAGTTACCCGCCAGCCCCCTGACTTCTATTGGCTATACCTCTGTTCTTGCTTTCTATGCTTAAAGCTTTTTGGTGTATTTGCTTTTTTGTTAGAGGTGTAACCTTGTATATATAATTGATTTCCGTTATGGGGGCACCTGACATCTGGGGTAAGAAATTGATGTAATGGTGTTGGCTGCATGCTTTATACCCCTGACTACCTGACGTCATTGAAGATGAGACAGCATCTGACGCAGGACCCAAGACTTTGTTAATCAGGCCGACTGAGGGTTACTGCAAGCAGATAACCCACATATGATGACTGCAACAGTGAATACACTAACATCTACATTTATGGTAAATGTGCACAACTGTACTTTTCTTTTCATCCCAGGACTTTAGATTTGGATGTTTTGAGGCAAACCATCTCCTTACGGATTTCTAAGGCTGTTACTTTATTTTTTTGGCAAATGTCTTTCCTCATCAGTAAAGGCAGGTTCTAATAGGGCAGTTACTTCCTATTGTGCCTTTTTCAAGGGTCTGGATGCCAATTCCATTCTTGATGCTGCTACTTGGACCTCTGTTCATATTTTCACTTAACATTACAAGCTGGATGTTATTTCTGGGGCCAGGGCTATCCTGCATATATTTGTAGAGAGCTCTTTTGTGCCCTCCTCCTCCCAGGTTTCTTCTTGAGCTTTCTTAGGTAAAGAATATTGCAACAGCGATCTGGAAGGACATAGTACAGTTATGTAAAATCTTACCATAGCAGTAGATATCCTTTACTTCAGTGATGTATTAACTCCCTTCCTCCTGCCCCTTCTACCTCTTGCCCTATACTTTTCTTGCCCCCTTGGCCAATGGGCTTATTTTATTC
This sequence comes from Protopterus annectens, assembly GCF_019279795.1. Lineage (NCBI taxonomy): Eukaryota > Metazoa > Chordata > Ceratodontiformes > Protopteridae > Protopterus > Protopterus annectens. The sequence goes on along the minus strand of NC_056748.1, from coordinate 61,690,422 downwards.
TTCCTTTTTCTTTGGATGCACATGCTCCTTGTCCCGAGGGCATTCTGTTCCTCCTAGAGCTTCCTCAGTGCTGAAGGTGTGCATCTGTACATCACCTTTTTTGCCCTATATCTTGCAGGTGGGGCATATGTATGATGCCTGTAGGAACTAAAGGCTTTTGGTATACTGAACAGATGACTGGTTATTAAAAAAATACTGCAACCGTGATGAAAAGGACAGCTAGTGTTATGGTAAGATTTTATACAACTGTACTTTGTATCATAATAATTTTTACATTTCTCCAAATACTGTGACAACTGAGTGACAAATAGTATACAAATATAAGTCAATATTTTTTAGATTCACTAGACAGAGGTCAAATATCCATACAGTTACATTTGCCATTGTGTAAGGGTTGAGATGCATATAAGGTAGCATGGTTTTGGAATTCTGCAAATATGAAAAAGCACTATTGAAGACCCAGATGTGACACTAGGCTGTATTGAGTTAAGTATTTTAAGTCTGACACAAAATAAATGACTACCAGTAAATACTTGGAATACAGGAGAAAATTAAATAAAAATGTAGTTTTTTTTTTCACTTCCTGAAATGTTCTGACCAGTTATAGATGGCTAGTAGGCTACATCTGTTTTGATCCAGTGTCCATTAACACTTGAAACAAGATGCAAACACCTTTGTATAACTGAGTCAGTATGTGCAGGATCTTCCTTTTGCATGGTAGTCATGGTGTACTTGTCAAGTCTGTTTGAGATGTGTACAAAATCGGTGTTGGAGATTTTTGATTTACATAGTTATTATGCCTGCTGATGCTCATAATCAACAACCCATTTGGCCATTTTTCATGAGATCAGGCTTTTGTCCACTGCTGCCACTTCTCTGCATTCAGAGCTACTCTCCTGCGTTCTTCTACAGGCATGCTGACCTGTCACAGGTCTTTTCTTGCAGTCCATCCATCTCCCATCTCCTTGCTAGATGTTCTCATCTCCACCTGACTTCTTCCTAGACCTCCTAAATTTGTTTTACCAAATCATCATCTGTGCTTTTCCGCACATGTGTCTGAACCATGTGTATTCATGTATTCTTGCTCCACTCTGTAATTGAGTCTAGTTTGGCTTTTGTACTGGTGTTCTGATTTTTTTTTGTCTTGCCATGTGCGTCTTGTTACCCATCTTGTGTTGTACTTCATCTTCATCACCTCAGCCTTCATTACACAGGTTACTGTGCCATACAGAAGCACTGGTCACACCATTGTTTTGTGCATCTTACTTTTCACCTTTTATGGCATTCTTCTGTCACAGTCTATTACTGACGCTCCATGCCTGTTGACTGTAAAACCTCCGATTTTTAACGTTGATCTCCTTATTCACATCTCCGTTCTCCTGGACCATCTCTGCCATATATTTGAAGCTATTTACCTGTTCCACCATTTTTCCATGTCTGTTTACAGCTGCTTTTGATTTCTCCATTTTCTGCCGTGACCACTGTCTTGCATGCAGTCTGTTGCATGTCATGTGCCCGCAGTTTTGCATTCCATTCCCCCTGACATTTGCTTAAGTTCTTGTTCAGAGTCTGTTTGTAACGCTACATCATCTGCGAGTACAACAGCTTTGTTTTTTCTCTCCCCTCCACTCTGTTTGCTGATGAGGTCCATCACCAGTAGGAAAAGGCATGTGTTCAGAGGTTATCCTTCATGCACAGACACTACTCCCACTATTTGCACTTGGTATTGGGTTTCTGTACACAGCCTGGATTAAGTCTGCTAAAGTTTCTGAGCCTTCGAGCTGTCACAGGACTGCTTAGACCAGTGTTCGTGAGACTTGTCTCATGCTTTGTGTGTCTAGGAAGGCTCTTTCCTCATTTCTACTGTATAGCTCACTGTAAGCAGTTCAGACCGAGCTCAGGATGCAGCATTAAGTGCTTATCTGTCCTCTCGTTTTCATTTTCTCTGCATAATTAGTTATCAGTCACTCTCTCCAGCACCTTTGTGAAGTGTGTCAGGCATTTCAAAGCTCTGTGCTGCCCACAGTTCTGATTAGACATGACACACTGGAGCTGGAACGCTTATTTTGCAGTTATCTGGATTACATAGGTTCATAGGTAGGTACTAGGCTATCGGCCTAAGTAAGCCTAGCCAACAAGGTTCCCTGGCTTACACCACCCAAGAAAGTTATTTTCCTGTGCCCCTGTTGAGCAAAGCCACAGAAGTGATCTCCGGGGTGTATTTCCTATTTCCCATCCACTCATCAAGATTTTTCTTGAAGAGTGCTAATGAGGAACTTTGCTTGACCTAGATGGGTAGCTTGTTCCAGAGTATGGGAAGTCTCTGGGACAGGAATCCATCCCTCCAGCATGTCCTGTTTATTGTGGTGACAAGGTTTAGGTCCCTAGAGCGTGTAGCTTGGAGAGATTGGGATTTCTTTAGGTGTATCATGTCCAACAGCTCTGGGTTTGATATAGCTTTATATGTTGGGCAGAGATCACCTCGGAGTAGGCGATATGCTGTGGAGTAAAGCTGGAGTTTTTTGAGACTCTGTGTAGGGCATCTGTTTGAGGCCAGTAATCTTCTTTGTGAGGTACTTCTGTGGCCTTTCCAGCTGCTGCAGATGTCTTGAGGTACATTCCAAAAGGGGCGTTGTACTCTATAATGGGTCTAATGAGTGTCGAGTAGAGGGGAACAATTATTTATTTATTTTTTTTCTTCTGGATGAGAACCCTTTTGTGATGTGTGCCACATAGAAGGATTTCAAAACAGTGCAAAAAACTTCTCTGTGTGGAAGATTTTCAGTCCATATATCTCTAGTTAATCACTGTATATTAATCAGATCAGACAAAAGTAGTAGAAGTAGTGAACTTAAATTCATCTTAAGTAAAAAAAATAAATAAATAAAAATATCGTACAGAATTACTAAGTATTCCAAAGTAATCCAAGCAAGGCAGAGGCATTCTGGTTCCAGTCGAAAACCTTTTAAATACACAGACAAGCGATCCAAGTAAAACAAAAATAGAGTAATAGTTTTCTTACAAGCAAGTGGTCTATTGTGCTGTAAAACAAAGTATTATTGGTACACATGTTAAATTCACATTCCTTCCCCCATCAGTGTGCCATTCAAGCTGGTCCTGCCCTACTTAGTAGCTGTCATAATAATATAACCCTTATGTACTAAATAAAATTTATAATGATGTGGTACCTCTTATTTAACCAGATTATTAAGTCTGTGATTTTATCCAAGACCGTATACTACATGGCTGGAAATATATCAGCCTTAGTCTATTTGACAATCAAAAAATATATATAAATATATATACATATACACTTTGCATGTAAAAAATCAATTGTAAAAATCATATTCTATTTTCATAACCTATCAACAAAGATTGTTATTGTTAACAAAGATCGCTTTCGTCCTTCTAGACTTCAGGTCTTTGTCCAAGAACCCTAAAAACTATCTATAAAAATATATATATATATAATTGTATAATTAGTTGTTATTACACCATTTTGAATAAAGTGGAAAAAAGAGAACCAGAAAGAAAAAAATAATAAAAATGTATGATGACGGAAACAAAATATACACTTACATTACGACTGATTAAAAATGGTATTTAAAACCAGCTGGTAGAATAAAATAAAATAGAATTAGTCATATAAACAATGGCCACGGTGGTGCAGCAGTCAGCGTTGTCGCCTCACAGCAAGAGGTTCTCCCGTTCGATTCTCTGCTGGAGAGCCTTCTGTGTGGAGTCTGCTTGTTCTCCCCACGGTTGGGTGACGTTAAAGACATGCAGGTAGGTGTGTGCGTGAATGGGTGTGCCTTCTTTGAAGGTTGGGCGTCTGGCTGGCAGCTTGGCACCGTAAAAATCCACTGTCAATCATTAGCGGACTGGAGTTCCACTGTGGTGACCCCTAACCAGGAAAAGCCATAAGACATTACTAGTCATATAAACAGTGTGGCAATTTTCTAAGTTCCAGTGCACTTTAATTGAACAGTAGTAGTTTAGTCCAGCCTTCCTAAGAGTTCAGCTTTAATTGCCACATGAGTTCATGTTTCTCCAGAATATTCGGGATGTCTCCTTCAAGATCACCCATGTCTATGCGATCCAGGATCTGGAACTTAAAACATGCGAGTCTTTTATGAAGAGAAAGGTGTTTGGCTAGTGCATTTTACATCCAGAGCGGATTTCTGACAGATGACATGAAATCCTATGCTTGAGTTTATTTGCAGTCTTGCCCACATAGAATGCATAACATTCATTGCACTGTGCCCTGTAAATTACTTTTGTAGTGTTAGTCACCCCCTGCACTGGTCGTAATAGTTTTTATTCCCCTCATTTAAAGAAAATCATCACCTTCCTGTATAAATATACAAACTGTACAATTAGTTTCACATCTTTTAGTGTTTCTCTCATATGGTCTAGGTTTAAATTCAACAAAACTTCTAATGTTCCTGGCCTTCCTATAAACAAAGGATGGTGCTTCACCTAAAATGTTAATCAGAAAAGGGTTTCCTGTGACAATGTCCCAGTTTTCTTCAATAACATTTTTGATACTGTGATAATCCAAATTGTATGTCATGATGCAGCTATGTTTGCATTTGTTATTCTCTGTGGAATTTCTTAACATTCTCCTACTGGGGAGGTTGAGTGAAGGTGCTTCAGTCCTTTTCAGTTCTATAATGGGTTCCAGGATGTTTCTTAACATCTGACTTTCATAGCCTCTCACTAGAAAGTCATTCTCCAAGTTGTTCAGGTTTCTCAAAAATGGTTCCATCTCTGTGGTAATTTTAGCTAATCTGTAGCCTTGGGACTTCACTACATTATACTTGTTTTTTGTAGGATGTAGACTTTTACTGTGGAGTAATAAGTTAACCCTTGTTGGTTTTCTGAATAGATCAGTGGTGATTCTGTTATTGTTGGTGTCCTTGGAAATGTGCATATCTAAGAAAGTGGTTGAAGTATAGCTATGGGAAGAGGTAAATTTCAGGAAGGGTGTTTGATTTGAGGTAAGTGATAAAATCTCCAAGCTGCAAGGTGTCACCTTCCCACACAATAATGATGTTGTCAATAAAACGTAAATAGCATGTGATATGCTGCATGTAGTCTGTTTTTAAAACAAAGATCTCCTCCCACTTGCCCAGGGCTATGTTAGCTATGCTGGGAGCCATGGCAGCCCCCATTGCTATACCAGTTTTTTGTTTGTAGTGTTTGCTATTGAAAGTAAAGAAATTGAAGTCCAGTACAAGATTAATGAGCTTGCATAACTTTTGCAGTTGTGCCTGTGTACCCTGATTATGTTTCTTAAGACTCCATAGCTGCTGTTATACAGTAATTGTGAGGGAGCACTGTGTATAAGGATTCCACACCAATAGTTAATAAACTACTGTCAGCTTCCACTGTAATGTTTTTTATTTTCTTCAAAAAATCCATTGAATCTCTTATGTATGACTTATTCTTTTCTGCTAGAGGTTTCGGCACGTAATTAAGGTAAATGGCTGTGGCTTCAGTAAGGGAACCTCCACTTGCTACCACCGGTCTATAAGGTGGGTCTTTGCTCTTGTGTGGCTTTGGTATTCCAAAAAAGTAAGGTAAACATGGGATGGGCTCCATAAATAATTATAAAAATTTTCAGTGATAAGTTTTTCTTCCCATAATGTGGTGAGATTAGTGTTCCATAAATCATATGCTCTTTTTACGTTATCTATGGTAAATAACTCATAAAATCTGTTATCCTCCAGCATGTTCTCTATCTTTTGGTTGTAGCTAGTGGTATCTGTCACAAGTATACCTCCTCCCTTGTCTGCCTTCATTACACGCCTGGATTTATCATTGCCTAGCTCAAGCAATGCTTTTCTTTCTCACTGTGTTAAGTTGTAAAGTTTTTTCTTAGGAGGTTTATTAGCAGTTTCCTGATATTCATCTCACATTTCACTTTGAAAGCAGCTAATGTTTGATGTAGTGGTGGACAATAGCTGCTAGGCCTTTTTATAGTTTCATCAGTAGGCTTATTTTCAATGTCATTACTTTTGCCGTGAAACTGTACCCTTAAGTTGAGCTTCCTCACAAACATTTTAAGGTCTATCAGTACCTGAGCAACCTCACTCCTGCAGCTTGCTACAAAAGTAAGTTCTTTGGACAACACACTTTTTCATCTTCAGTCCGTGCTTTAACAGAGTGGTTCCAAATAAGTGGAACACCTATTGTTATTGTACCTGTTATTGTGGCTGGTTCCTCCGTCTGAGCCTGGGACCTGGGTTGTAGTCGTGGTTCCAGTCGGGATTTCCCAGGTATTGTATTTCCATTACCCCTGCCCACTGTTTGGTTCTCTTGTCTCCCTGGGGGTTCGTGGATAGAGTACGAGACTTCTGGAATTCCTCCTCTGCTTTGTGGAATCTCGGTGGGTTGTAGTAGTAGTCCTCACTTTGGCTGTGGTAGGGGGGAACCTGATAAGAGGGACAAGCTCTGGGGCTCTGGTTGTGGTAGTTCTTGTTCTGGTACTGGTGGTGGCTTTGGTATTGGTGTGGTGGTTGATGTCTGTGCTGTTGATATTGGTCTTTCTGAAGAAACTGGTCTCTGTGAAGGTGCTGCTGCTCCTGGTTGCTGAATTGTCTGTGGTCGTGGTTGTCCTGGTAGTCCTGTAATTCATCCAGTAGAACTCTGTCGGTTCTGGTTGCCTCTGTGGCTTATGTTCCTGTCCTGATCCTTCTGTGTTGTCAAAGGCTTCTGCGGAGTGTTGATAACCAGAGGGGATTGAGATGGTGGGGAATGAGATGTTGGGGGCTAGCTTCCTGGTGGTCCTGAATTGTGCCCCTGTCTGGTTTTGTGTGAGAATCTCCCCTAGGAAAATCACATTGAGGTCTGCTGGCATGGTTATTATATCCCCTGTTATAACTAAAACCTTGTCTGTTGTTGGTTCTCCTGTTTTGCACCTACTAGTTAGTCTCCCAGGACCATATTTGTCCAGTTGATCTTGTTTCATTTTATTAATCTTTCTTTAATGGACTGCTCATATACTTTCACTCTTTCTTTAAGCTGCTCAAATTTAGCATCTAGGTCACTGTGGTTCTCATTTTCCAATGTTGGTTTTAAAGATGTGATGTCAGACTTTGTAGCTTCCTGCACACTAAGGTGGTTCCTTACTAGTAGATGAATAAATTTGTAGCTGGCATCCTCTAAAATATCTTCCCTTTCCTTAGCAAGTGAATCATCCATACTTTTCCACATTGATCTTTTGTTCAGTCTAAGTCTCCTGGGTAGTCTCTTCTTATCTATGCTTTGTTGTAATTAAATGTGTTCCCAGTAGACACCCTGCATGTGCTTCAGTTGCTTTTCTAGTTTAGAAAGTCTCTGAATTCATATTTTCTGGGCCCATTCTTCCCTGTCCATTTTCTGTATCGGTTTGTATCTGATCTGCTTCTGTATCATTCCAGATAGGTACAGTTAGTAAATCTTTTAGCCTGTCATTATCCATGTTTTAAAATGCTAGAATTCCACACCAGTTCAGGGATCTGTGGTGATGAGATCATCAAAGGAGAGACTACTGTCCACCTGGGTCCCAAGGTCTCTTATCACACATTCGGCGTAAAGTAGACTGCCACCTGTGTGGTAGTTCATGGGTACAGAGTTTTTATCAAAGGGGATAACAGTGCACTTGTTGGCATTGAGCTATGGCTCTGACACCAGGCATCTGTCTCAGTGAGGCCATTCTGTAGGATGTCCACATCATTTGGGGACTCAACTATGGCTCCTAGTTTGCAGTCATCTGCGAACTTAGTTAGCCAAAGGCCTGTGTTAGCCTGTACTTCAGAGAAGTAGATACCAAACAGGAGAGGTCCCAGGACTGAACCCTGTGGTAATCCACTTGTCACTGGTTTGAAGTCAGATTTGGGGTCTGCAACTTTTACAGTGTGTGGGTTCTGTCAGTGTGCCATTTGGCAACCCATCTTGTAATGTAGGGATTTATACCTAGTTTAGTGAGTTTAGCTATAATTCCAGGATGGGGGATGGTGTCGAAAGCCTTGGTGAGGTCAAGATAGGCTATGTGAACCACCTTACCCTCATCTACGGCTTTGGTGACTGCCTCAAAGAAGTCGATCAGGTTCAGGAGGCATGATCTGCCTTTCACTAACCCGAACTGGGTGGGGTCCAGAGTTTGGAGGTTACCAATGTCTTTGTTTGAGTTCCCTGATGATACGTTGCATGGCCTTACAGACCAGGCTTGTCAGGCTAATACGGCAATAGTTCCCGTGATCAGTGGTGGCTTACCCTTTGTGGAGTGGGATAACTGTTGCTGTGTGCCATTCAGTGGGCACAAAGCCTGATGTGAGGCTATGATTGAACATGGTGCTTAGGTGGGGAGCCAGTTCGTTCTGAAGTTTGTGTAAAACGCAGCCTGGAATGTTGTCCATTCCCGTGGATGCTGTGTTTTTGGCTTTAGAGAGTGCAGCTTTTACCTGCGCAGTTGTGATTACAGGGACTCTGCATTCTTCCTGTATAGATATGGGCCCTTTAGGGGGTGAGAGGGGGGTAAAGTTAGCACTGAACCTATCTGCCAGGATGTTGGCAATATTAGTTGGTTCTGTAATTTTCGTGCTGTTGTGCTGTAACTCAGAGCAGAGCTGGGTGTTGCCATTGAGATTCTTGACATAGCTATAGAATGCTTTGTGGTTATCCCTAGAATCAGTGGTGATTTTGTTTTTGTAGCTAGCTTTGGAGGATCTTATAAGGGATCTCAGCTTCTTACTAAGGCTAACCAGGGAGCTCCTCCACTCATGGGATTTTACTCTTTTGCAACAGTTTCTTCCTTCTGTTGTACAGTTTGTTTATGGCAGGGGACCACCAGATTGGCTTCCTTTTTTTGGAAGGATAGCGTCTTGGTTCTGTTTGAGATAGCATGATCCATGCAGTTGCGCAAGTGCTTAGAGTGCATTTGTGTAGGATTCAGCAGTCGTAACTGTATTGTCCATCTGCATGGGTGTCATGAAGTTCACCACTTCTGTCTTAAGAAGCATGAAGCTGGCTTTGGAGAAATTTTTTACCGTGGTTTCTTTGGGTCTATATCATAAGCGCAAACGCTTAGGTTGTCGAATACGGCATGATCGACACCTAATAAGCGAACCGCGAGAACACCGATTGCTGGAAACCGCAAAATTCGAAATCCCAGTTCGGCATAGCCGTCCATTCTGCGGTGTAGCTCCGTAAGGTAAGTGTGTGATAATTACTGACCTTAGGGTTAGGGTGCGGGTTAAGGTAAGTGCATAGAAAGTAATGTATGTAAGGGTTAGTGTAGGTTTAGAAGTAGGGTTTAGGTTTAGAAGTAGGTTTTAGGTTAGTGTATGCAAGTGGTTTATTTATTTTGTTTGGGTGGGCAGTATGTAGTGAGCGGTGTACTGGGAAGTGTGTTTTGTTTTTGTTGGCGGGTGGAATGGTGTTGGCCAAGTTTAAGATTTCGGTGATGTGTTTTTCTGAATTGTGAGGTTTCGCTAACTTGTGCGTTCGCTGAATAGGTGTCGATCATGCTGTATTCAACAACCTAAGCGTTTGTGCATAAAATATAGACCCGGCTTCCTTAATGGGAGGTGGAGGCGTGATGTGGATATCTTGGGTGATTAGCTTATGGTCTGATCTGACCAGTGAGGAGTTGACTTCAGGTGTGGAACACCGGTCACTCATGTTGGTAATGACTAGAGCTAGGACATTGTTGCCCCTGGTGGGGGTGTGGATAAGTTGATCAGGGCAATGGAATTTATGAATTTCAGAAAGCGTTGAGCGAAGAAGTTGGTACATGAGTAGTTTTCCCAGTTAATGGTGGGGTAGTTGAAATTGCCTATTAGGGTGTTTGGTTGAACCCTAATATTTTCTAGTATATCAAGAAAAGAGGAGTGGGAATCCTGGGGCATGGCGGGGGATCTTTAGCAAGCTGCAATTTAGATTGCAGTTTTGCCCAGAGTTAGTTGCACTTGGATAACCTCGGATGCATTATGCTGAGCAACTAGCCTGGAGGTGTGGATATCTGTAATGAATATGGACACCTCCACCTTTGGTGTTCCGGTCCAGGTTAGGTGGCCAAAAAGTGTGGTATGAGTTATAGCCTGGTAATGCAGGGCTGCTCTCGAGAGCCTTGAACCAGGTCTCAGTCACTTTACAGATATCGATGTTCTCCATTTTAGTGAGTGCCTCGAGGGAGTGCGTTTTGAGATTTAGACTTCTAGCATTGAGTAGCATTACCCTCAGTTTTTGCTTGCCCTACACCTCCAAAATCCACACATAGAAACACAAAAACATTCACAGAGGCTGTCAATAATAATCTGCTCAAGCAACAGAGACCTCCAAAGCAGAAACGCAAGCAACCTTCACCCCCCCCAACACAGCCCAAATGACACATAGCCCTCAGACTCAGTGTGCCACTCAACCACAGCCCATAAGGCAAAACAACGTATCCAACACACTAGTCATAGGTGAGACTGTATAGTCAGGCACACTGATGTCCCACTCACCAGGCTAAACAAGGAGAAGGTTACTGTCACCTGCCTGTCGGGTGCCAGGATCTGCCACATAACCCACGCACTCTGGTCACTCCACAACAAGTACAAATATGACTGTCATTGTCCATGTTGGTGTGAATGACCGGAGATGTACCTCCCTGGACTACGTGATGAGAGACATGGAAGAGCTCTCCGATCTTGTAGCTCAGGCAGGTATGATCCCAACCCTGAGTAGCATCCTGCCATCGTTCAGAATGATACCACAGTACAAAGACAAAGTGATTGACTTCAACAGTTACTAAGCTTCTGGTGTCATTTTAAGGAAATCCAGTATCTGTCTGCATGGGACAACATGGTCGACAGACCACAATAGTTTGCCAGAGATGGCCTGCACCTGTCGCCCCTGGGATACTTGCTAAGGCTCTTGCCACCCCTATAGTGCCATTTTTAGTCAAGGTTCAAATGACAAATTCACCACCGTAACAGGAACAGGCAAGCAAAAACTGAGGGTAATGCTACCCAGTGCTAGAAGTCTAAATCTCAAAATCCTACTCTCCATACTGTGAGTACCCCCAGGAGAACTTCCTTGACCTAGCCAACATATTGATATACCTGCTTTGACTTCATTTGAGCCTGCCACTTTCCCTGATTTTAATGCACTGTGTTCTCTTAGGGTAGGTTTTCCTTTCTTTAAAGGACAGCGCAGTGGTGTAGTGGTTGCATTGTCGCTTCACAGCAAGAGGTTTTCTGGTTTGATTCTTGGCTGGTGTGCCTTCTGTGTGGATTCTGCATGTCCTCCCTGTATTTGTGTGGGTTTTCCTGAGTGCTCCGTTTTTCATCCCACATTACAAAGACATGTGTCTAGAGTTTTTCTCCCCAGGCCTCCACTGAAAATTGGGTCGTTCCAAGTCCGACTTTCCCAGTAAACAAATGTTAAATAATGTGGGCTGTGGCTGAGGTGGTACATTTTCATTTTTTTTTTTCATTCAGAAGCTTCAAGTATCATCTCAGCTTTGGTGATCAGATTGTGTCCCTTAACAACTGATGTCTGCCGCCTGACTTTCCGTCATTGCCTTGCATACTGCCACAGCTTCTTTGAGTCACCTGTTGAGTCATTTTCCAGAAGCTGATAGAGGTTCTCTTAACACTTGCTCTTTGCTTTTGTAACTGCCCTCTTGACATGTTAGCCAGCCAGTATTTCTTTTTAGTCTGAGACTTCAAAACGTGTTCTCCTCCAGATCAGAGCTGTAGCTAACTGTTGTGGTGCCCTGCGGCATATCTGGTGCCCCATCACCTCTAAGTTAAGGAGCAAAAAAAGATCCTTGGTGTAAAAGTTAAGAACCCCAGGGGGTAGATTCTCTGTTACGTTAGTACAACAAATGGCATCCCCAGAGAGCCAGATTTGACCTAGAATGACCAGTAGCAATTTCTGAATCAGACTTCAGTACCTCACACACAGCTACTCTATGACCAGCTACCTTGGAGCTGGACATAGTTAACCACGTCATTATTTCTCAAATGTAGATCCACAGCAAATATGCAGTAACTAGCATAAAAGAACAAAGAACCCATATAAAACGCTAGCGTACTAAGTCAACAAACAGAAGAAACTACAAAGGAATGTGTCACAAATTTAGTAAGAAAGAAATTTAGCACTTTCGTCCACGCGGAGCAAGGGCTTCATCAGAGTAATGCAAATGAAACAAACACTCATTTAAATACTAAAGCATACATAACATTATCCGCTGAAACGAGCAGATTTTAAAGAGCAAATACAGAAAAATGGGCTGAAACAAGCAGATTTTAAAGATCAAGTGAAACAGCCAGATTAAAAAAATAAGGACGTTTGTTGACTGATGACTCTTACAACAGACCACCAGCTCTCAAAGGGGCACTTCTTTTTGGTAAAGTCATACTGACAACTTCTTAATAGCCACTAGCCATGATAAAGCTCTTCTTAATGACCTCTAGCCATGATAAGCCTGGTGCTGACAGCCAAACTTAAGGATATGCTGATTTTTTTTCAAACAATTTTGCAAACCGGGGTAATTGTGAAATGGGTCCAAAGGTCTGGGGACTTGGGGGATGTCTATTTAGGAAGTTTAACAAAACCAAGTAGTTTTCTTGATGATGATCTCAAACAGGGGTACATATGAAAACCAGTATACCTTCAGTGGCTGTACTGGTGTACTGAGCCACATTGCATTGAACAGTTGTAATTTTAGAGTGTAAGGGAAGGTACATAAATTTCTTGGAGGAAGGGAAGGCTGTCCTTTCTAAAGCTGGTACTTTTCTCCACGTTCAGGCATTGGGGATATTGGATGCATTTCTGAAGTTTCTTAAAGTTTGCCTGTTGAACTACAGTACTGTCTTCTGAGGTAGTAGTGTGATCCTTCTACAGTGACATTTACTTCTTTCTAAAAGCTGCTGTGTTGTTTTTACATGAACTATACTGCCTTCACATGACTGGCTTTCTTGGCACTGATATTTTGTTTACTGGGTAGGTGAGTTGTTCCAAGGACCCTTTCCAGTCATGCCTCGGATCTCAAGGCACAAAATAAGTGTTGAAGAGAAATCAAATTCAGTGACCACAGTCTGGTCACACGTATGATTTTATATATTTATTTAACATTTATTTACCGGGAAAGTCTGACTTGGAATAAGCCAGTTTTTTGAGGAGGCCCAGGGAGAAGCAGTCCAGGTGCATGTGTTTGTAATGTAGGAGGAAACCAGAGCACTCTGAGGACACCCACACGAACGCAAAGAGAACATGCAGACTCCACACAGAAGGCACCCCCTGATGAGAATCGAACCGGTGAACCTCTTGCTGTGAGGTAACGACACAAACCACTGCATCTGCTCTGCGTAGACAGAGGCCTATGGCAGGATTTAATAGATCACTTGACTGTTGAATAGGTTGCTTGATATACTCACCAAAGCTGGAGTCTGTATTTTGAAGGACCATTTTTGACCTCTATGCTGTTGTCTTGAACCATGAGAAATGTGAAATTTAACAACCTGAACAATACTTTTACAGAATTTACAGTTGTACTTTTTAGCAAATTTAAAGAAAACATTTCACAGTAGTATGTAAATTTCTTCACTAAAGTTGACATATTTAACAATTTCCTATTTAGCAACATCCACAGAATTTGAAAAGTATAACCTTCAGATTCTGAAGTGCAGTCATAGATATTTCACAGCTGAGTGAACATAATCCTTATATTACAAAACGGTAGAGAAATGGAGTAGAAAATTCAAGCTGCTGGCTGCCCAAAACACTAGGAAATAATGTAGTACCAAGTTTTTTCTTTTAATCCCCTTCCATCCCCCAAGTGGAAGTAACACTTTACAGACTGTTTACAACCACCTCAACAGGAAGGAGATGCTTAGTAGTTGTGTATTAGATGGGACAAAAGCTGTTCCTTAGCTTTATTTAAGAAGCCAGGTAGTGAGTTATTCATACAGTATCCAACCAAATTCAGAATTTGACAGATCAGGTGAAAGTTTGCAAGGATTCGGCTTGGGGAATGAGATCACTGCCAAGGTGTTTGCTCCCTACCTTTTCTAAGGTATAATGATTCCAGAGTTACTATATTAGTGAGCAGAGCTGCAAGGGCCAAGATGCTGCACAGAAAAACGAATGTTTCCTGACTGGACATTTTTTCATTTGGGACGCTTGTCAGCTGATCATTAGAGATCCAAATAGTGGCTGGAGACAGACTTGTAGTTTTCAAGTCCAGTAAAATGCTATAGGAACATGATCACATTTGCTGTGGTACAAGAGTTCATTCATCCATTCATTGATTATCCAGTTAATGCATTAAAGGGTTGTGGGGGAGGAGGGGTCTACCCTTACACATAGTGGAAATAAAGCAGGGAAACTAACCCTGGGTAGGATGCCAGTCTGTTGCAAGACACTTGGACACAGACCCACACAGCTGGTTCACCTATGAAAGGTTTTGTGGATGTGGGTTAGAAACCCAACAGCAATTGAAAACTCACATAGACACAAGGCGGGTACTCCAACTGTGACTCTAACTTTGGAACACTGTTTGTGATGCACTAAGCAATGCAGCACTGTGCCACACTGTATTGAGTGAAGTATATTGAAGATTTTAGTGTTTCAATATTGAGCTATTACATGAGGTTGGCTTCCTAATGCCGAGTGCAGATGTGCCAAACAAAAAAAAAAGCAAGCTGTTGGATAAGTGTAACTATCGAACATTGCTGTTCTCCTGTAAGCTACTTTTTTTTGTCCAAGCCCTTCACCCCCCCCCCCCAAACTTCTATATACACTAATGCAAGAGATCAACATTCCCTGGAGAAAAGAAAAGAATATTCTGAGAAATTGCTATCTCAGACTTGGTGTAAATCCACTTTTTTGGCCATTCAATCGTAGCGTTACAGGACACTCTAAAATATCCCAACATTTCAAATGGTTACCAGTCTGGTTTGGCTAGGTAGGCTCCATCACCACTTTAGGTTCGCATTATGCAGTCTGCTGCTCTGAAGTTGTCCCAACATGCAATATGTGCGTTAGTTTGCCAAAAACGGAATGAAATATTTAGAAGATTTTTTTAATTTATTATATGTGAGAATGTCTTATAGCAGTTTCTCAAAATCAGCAATGGTAGTTGGCTTATAGGAACATAATATTAACACCATGTTTAATTGGGCTTTAACAAGTAAGTGTTGCACCAACTCATGTCCTGGGCAATGTGACATAATGGACTGCTAACAAAAAGTGCATCAGGGCTTATTCTAGAATCCATACATGCATTTCACCTGATTTCTAAAGTCACCAGTGGGTATGAGTGGTGTTCCAGAATCCAGGCTTGTATCTCATCTGATTGTCAGTAAATGCTGCCAGCAGCTGCCTGAGTCTGTGCTCCCTTGGATGGTGGTTAAAGATCCCTTGCTGCTTTCTGGGAGAATAGCCGGTACATTTCTGTAGTGTTCTGGCCGAATTTCCTTTAACATATGTAAATGCTACATAGGGTCTTCTCTGAAAACACACCATAGGCTTACTGCAGCCATCCTATAAACAGGAAGTAAGTGTACGTATTTTTGTATGCTTTTTGTTCCTAGTGCCTGCCAACATTAAGCCCTCCTCCCAACAGCTGTACCCATTCATTCTGTGCCCTCCCCCACACAGTCTTGTCCGAGCCAGTTATGGAAGCTGCCAGGCAGCCATTGTGGATGTTTTTTTTTTCTTTTACTGGCCTAAACCTCCCCTGGTGGTTGTGTGGTGTGGGAGGTAGTGCTTACTATGCCCTCTGTGGTGTTGTAGGTAGTGCTTACTGTGCCGTCTGTGGTGTGGTAGGTAGTGCTTACTATGCCCACCCTATGCCCTCTGTGGTGTGGCAGGTAGTGCTTGGTATGCCCTCTGTGGTGCGGCAGGATGTGCTTTACTGTCCGTCATGTGGCACGTGGTGCTTGGTACACCTTCCGTGGTGCGGCAGGTAGTGTTTGGTACGCCCTCCGCGGTGTGGCAGGTAGTGCTTGGTATGCCCTCCGTGGTGCGGCAGGTAGTGCTTGGTACGCCCTCCACGGTGCGGCAGGTAGTGCTTGGTACTCCCTCCGCAGTGCAACAGGTAGTGCGTGGTACGCCCTCTGCGGTGCAGCGGGTAGTGCTTGGTACACCCTTTGTGGTGTGGCAGGTAGTGCTTGGTACGCCCTCCGTGGTGTGCATTTGTTAATGTGGGTTGGCACGCCCTCAGAGGTGTGCATTTGTTAATGTGGGTTGGCACGCCCTCCGAGGTGTGCATTTGTTAATGTGGGTTGGCACGCCCTCCGCGGTGTGCATTTGTTAATGTGGATTGGCACGCCCTCCGCGATGTGCATTTGTTAATGTGGGATAGCATGCGACTGCGGCCTGGCAAGCCAGGTTGCACATCTTTGAGTCTGCTGCATGTTTGTCAGCTGTTTCTAACTCTCGGGCTCCCTCACTGATTGCTCCAAGACTTGAATTTGCAGTTATTTCCTAGGCATCTAAATCACCATCTGTATTTTCTCTCTCTCACCTCAGCACTAGCTTAAGGTACATGAATGGCATACACTGAAATTTCTGAAGCAGTTTGTTAATCCATTGTTTGTAGAAGCATTTCAAACCACAGTAAGAACTTGTAGTGAGAATGGTGCAGTCTTGGCAAAAGAGTTTTACAAGTTTATAATCTTCTGGAGATTTTTAAAGGCTGTAAGTAGAATCCCAATATGCAGCCAAATAACAGTGCATCAAAAATGTCCTTGAAGGAGAGAATGTATTCTTTATCACTCTACAGGTTTCAGGTGGTGACCTTTTTCTAGGCAATCTGGAAAGTCAGCAAGATAATCTTTAACTAGAGAACAGGTTCTGTTTGTAGAGTGTAGCTTATTATAGTGGGTCAAAAAATAAAGCCACTACAAGTGTGATTGAGTTTTTACTCATTGTAAAATAAATCATTTTTTGAAATGTTGACTAGCTGACTAAGCAGGGAAAATTTACAGGGGCAAAGTTACATAATCTGTGATTGTCTAGGTCATTTCAGAACAGAAAACTAGACAAGAAGGAATATGTAAGGAAACATGTATGTTAGTTTCTGGAAAAGGCATCAGAATTGCAATTTCACTGAAAACTGCCAGGTAAATGCCTTAGAAAACAACTTTATTCAAGTCTTCATCTTAGCTTTGTTCATCTTGGAGTGCCTTGTGATTATTCATCCATTCTCCAGTTGCCCATTTAATGAAATTCTGGGCTGCTGGGGACTGTGGAGCCTGCCTTGATACTGATTGGGCACAGGGAAGATGAGCTAATTCTAGTAGGGCATCACTTCATCAAGGGACCCATGTCTGCAGGCACATTGGAGGAGCACTAGTTCAACTGTGGCATGTTTTTATGATGTGGGAGGAAACTGGAGCATGCAAGTCCCATGGAGGATGAGAGATCATGCAGACCCGACACAGAAGTCTCGCTATCTAAGAACTGAAGTGCTGTGAAGTAGCATCGTTAAACACAACAGTGCTGTTGTACATATCTACAAGGTTAAAATTAAAAGCACAGCTCCTGCGGAATAGTGCTATTTCATTATTCTAGTTAGGTAAGTAGTGCCTTCTGCAGGTAAAAACTAAAGGGGCAGGCTTTTTTTGTTTTTGTTTGTGCAAACACAGTAGAATATATAGTACTTAGTGTAGCACAGCTGAGGTTCAAAATGAAGAAATGCAGTTTTTGCTGCACACACAGTCCTAGGCACCTCCTGTGGTGCCACAGCAATTACTTTTAAGTATGTAACAGACAGGCTTGTGGTTAAGTAAGACTACATGTCTGTATGTAGTGAGAGTAGATTAAGTCTTTAGGTACACCATTTTAAGCTTAGATTAGCTAATGATATTCTCTGAATAGGAGATTCCATCCATGTACTCTGTAACCATAACTTGCAGGTTGAGGTTAGGCAGGCTTAAGGTCATCCTTCATGACTTTGTTACTTCAAAGCACGCACTGCGGCACAGGCTGCCTCAGGGTTATGTTGATGGCAGCGATGTCACTACTGCTGAGAATGCTGGATATGACATCACCTGCATGTGCCAACATTGCAGCCTCCGCTAGTTGATGCACCATGGAGCTCAGAGGTGACATTTAATGCATAAGCCCCTAATGATGGCACATACCCCACATTCAGAGATGGATGCAGTAACGTGCACCTCAGACTTAAGGCAATGGCTAGTCTCCTTCACCAGAACACGATGCTAAGGGATCTCTGTTCACTTAAATTACTTTGCAGTCCACTAGTTTGAGATGGAGACATCTTTATGTAGGGGTTCCAACATTGTTTGCTCGCCTATTGAAATCTTTTCCAAACAAAAACTTGGACTCCTTAATGCAGATGGCATGTTTGTGGTGGTGGTGGTGGGGGGGGGGTTGCTAGATGAGGTCAGGCAATGTAGTGATGGGTCCCTGTCCTAAACATCATATTTTCTCACCTAAGTTGTACCATTATCAACTGGTATCACTCCCCAATGCACACACCTCTAGTCCCCTAGAATTGCAAACCTCTTTGTACAAAGAGACAGTTGCACCTTCCAGTTGCCTATTCTGGCAAGACTTCCACCCTCCTCCAGCCGACATCCAGGTGGGTAAATATTATGCAATTTAAATCCACCCTAACCCAGCCTACACCCAGGTGGGTAAATATGTATGTGGTTTAAATCCACCAACCCCCAGCCCACACCCAGGTGGGTAAATATGTATGTGATTTAAATCCTTCCTCTCCCAGCCCACACCCAGGTGGGTAAACATGTTTGTGTTTTTTTTGCTTATGCTTAATAATTTCTTTTAGTAGCTGCAGTTGCTTCTTTGCAACTGTCTGTTTAGACAACTGGCCTTATGGAAGGGTTACCACTTTACTGCGGCAAAGCAGGGTCAGTTTCCTACTTTCACATCCCTGATATTTTGTTGTTTATGTATAACAAATATAAGAATGTTTTGTAGTCACACAAGTGTTCCTGTTTGCGTATGTATAATTATTCATTTATGTATTGGTCTGCATCCTGTTCTACATTAAGTTGTTTGGTGAACTGTCTTACTGATGTCCAGTTTTTATTCCTAAGTGCATTACTGGTAGGTAGGGTTCGTCTAGCATTCCAGCTTTTGAATGGGTGGCTGGGATGAAGGTGCTGTTGGTCCTGTCTCATCCCATCCAAATGAGGTGGACCTTAGGTTGCTTCTTCCCATAGTGCATTTTCACTACATTCGCTTGTATCTAAACTCACTCTCGCTCACACATGTACTCTCGAATGTGGCCTCTCACTGCAGGGGAGTGTGCAACTGAAAGCTGAGGTTTAGGTGTCAAAGAAAACTGTCCACTGATTCATGCCATAATTGTACCCACATCTCATTTCACTGAGTGAATAAGTGCTCCTGTTCTTCTGATTGTAGGAGCAATTATACAGTTCTTGTATTAAGAGAGAAATTGGGGAGGGTTGTTTCTACCAGGCTGCTACCTGCTAAGAAAGATTCACTGATAAGGCCGTGTAAGCTCTGAGCAGTTCTTTGGCCTCTCAGCAGTTGTTAGTTTGGAAATAATTGCTGTGATTGTTTCTTCATGTTTGAAGGCCCAGGTCTTTCATCAGTTTGTTTCAGAATGTAGCGCTGAGAAGAGGGAGAGATCTTTCACTAATATTTTTAGCTGTTAATGCAGTGGGTTTCCTTGACTTCCGCTGTTTAGGAACCTCTGTCTTTTTTCTAAAGGCATTTCATCTCTGATCTGCTGCTCTCCTTTTTGATTGCATGATGTTTTATTGGACTGTGATAATTTCTTATGAAATTGTAGGGTGGGGTGACAGGCGGAATACTGTATCCTGGTACTTCGTGATGCTGTAGCTGGAAACTGATCTACTGCCTTGTCATGGCACTTTTTTATTGGCTGGTGGTCCTACGTTCAAGGCTGTTGTAGTTTTGATTGCAATTCTACTAGCCTTTTTTTGCATACATTATAATACATGTTTAAAGAACCAAAAAATTCAGACTGTCCCTGTACTGGTCTGTTCTGTCCCTTGAGCTTTCCTAGGTAAGGCCAATGCAGATGCATTTTTGTAACACATTTCTTATGTCCTTTGTTGTGATGTTTATGCATTTTTGTGTTTAACTTGTACCTTCTACACTTTTTTGCAAACTTTAAGAATACTGTATTTTGGACACTTGCAATGTACACTCACTGGGCCTCCTTCAGCCCGTGCCCACACAATCCATCCAATGCAGAGTTGCATCCTGCTCCTATAATAATCAAATGAATACCTGCCTCCATTGTCAAGTTGTCTAGGCAACGAAAAACAGTGGATTATCCGGCTTACTTTTTATGTTGCGCACACAGGACAACTTTTATGTTGCGCACACAGGACAATTTGAAGTCACGTGTTCTATCCGGCTTACTTTTATGTTGCGCACACAGGACAATTTGAAGTCACCTGTTCACCTAGTGCACTGCATGCCTTTGGGATGGAAGAGGAAATCAGAACTGCAAATAATAGAGGAGACTTGCAAGTTGCGCACAAAAGGCACCCCTGTGTAGAACTGATCCAGAGAATGTTTTACTCTAGTGTGACAATGCTACTTTGCCACAATGCCATTGCGCACATGCATGCACCAGCTATTTTTCTTTTCTTTTTTTTTTTTTGTCGTGCTGATTAGTTTGTTTTTCAATTGAATTGTACAGGGTATAGGTCACATTAAAGGTGGGAAAAGTTTTGAAATTATTTATTGTGGTCTCATTTTTTTATATCACAAAAAACTAGCATCCTAACAGGGGTGTGTACACTTTTTATATCCACTGTATGTCTGTATACCTGCATTGTGTATAATTGTGTGTGTGTGTAAGTAAAATGTATATACACACATACACACACACACACACACACACACACACACACACACACACACACACACACACACACACACACACACACACACATATACACATATATACATAAGTACGCCCATGTGATATTCATACATATTGGGATTAATCACTTACACATTCATGTACCCACCTAGAGGGAGGAGGATGCATTAAAAGAAACGGTCAAAGGTGAACTGCCATCTTGTTTGTATTGTAGTATGTAAGAAAAATATGCCTTCAGCATGCCCCATATGTAGAGTTTCTGATTAGTTCTGAGTATCTACTAGTCACTAAGTGCTACCTCTTGGAGATTTGAATCTAATGATATCCTTTCTTATGACCGATTTCATGGTGTTTCTGTGAAGGCTCTTAGAGTTTTAGGCTGTAGTGTGCGGCCTGGGACTTGGAGCTGAGAGTAAGTACCTGACAAATCATTTTAACCAGTATGTTACTGTCTTTCCTGTTGGTACACTATTTTTTTTTTTTTTTTAACGGATTTGCATTATTTCATTTCTGCTGCTTGTTCCAAGTGGAGACAGATCTGTGAGGATCTTTTTGCGGTTCTCTGCAAATATGTCCCTTTTTTTCACTAAAGTTGGCTTAGAGTTTCTTCATGTTTAACTGAATATCTGAATTCTGTATTAAGATTACTTGCTGTACGTAAAGATAATTCTTCACGTAGCTTACCCATTCACTGCCAAATTTTATACATTTGGTGGTAAACTTGTTTTTCTACGTGTGGCGAGTGTATTTTACTTTGGTTTAAATTTTTTTACCAAAGTGTAGTGCACTTAAGAATGACAATCTGCAAGTACAGCCTTGGTGAACATTTTACAGTAAGCATTTACTAAAGTGTATAATGTCCAAGAGTGGGAGTAAAATAAAATATGAGCAACAAAAACAGTAACAAAGTCAGTGATGGTGTTTATACACTCAGACATTGCATGTGTATGCATAGCCCCATTTTCTCAACTTGCATGTGTATGTAAGCAGTGGATTTGCTTGCTGGAGATCTGAGGGGGACCAGCTATATGAGGATGTATTTATGTTAGGGTCACAGGTTCCCAGGATTAAGGTGGTACAAGTTAGGGGCTACAGGTTCTCAGGGTTAAGGGGGTACAAGTTAGGAGACAGATTCCCAGGATTAAGGTGCTACAAGTCAGCAAGATATTAGTTTTGGACGAAGCATGTGTTCAGCATACATAAAACCAGCAAAATGCATGCTGAATGCTGTGAAAGTGGTGGGGTATTATAACAACTGGCTGATTTTCTTTCCCCCACCCTCAGCACCACCACCACCAAGTACCTCGGAAGTAATTGCGGTTACCAGTAACATACTCTCCCCAGTAAGGTAGAGACCTACTTCATGAGGTGATGTGTTATACAAAAGACTGGGGAAGATGGGGACAAATAAGTCACCGGGGGCAGGAAGGCTAGATGGGTTAAGGTGATGGGGGCAGAAAGCTTTGTATCTTGGCTTGAGACTACATATTACACTTTTTTTCTGTATTTTTTAATGGACTTTCAATATTTGGTCATATCCGACCACTTCTTAAACTTTTGAACTCAATGTCTTAACAATTCAGTGGGAACAAGTTTTGCATTACAGATACATTGGATGGAACATCAAGACATAGTTAAGTGGACTGCAGATGGTTTCATAGTTGACAGTACATTAATGCTAGTTATGGTAGAACATAAAGCAGTTTCATGTAATACGGAGTTTCAGCATAGGTGTTTCTACCATGTTGCATAAAAAGTGGAATCGCAGGTTATTGACAGTGTTATAGATATAGTGCAACTAGTGTGCGTCTGTCTGGTGTGCGCGTCGGTCTCTGTCTGTGTGTGTAATTGTTTAAAATGTACATTCTGACAATAACATACTGTTATTGCAGTGTATTTCTGATGTGACTGACAATTTCACATATCCCTGGGCTGGGCATGAAAGTGATCTAACAGGATTAGTGCCCTACTACAGCTGACAGATACAAATAAGATAACTACTTAATTGTTTCACATGAGTGAGTCGGGCAGAGAACGTAGATGGTTAAAGTTAGTACATCATAATGAGCATCATTGCAGGAAATTGCATGATATGCTTTAAAATAAACCACAGCTAGGTGTCAGTCTTTTACGGCATATTATTTCAGCAGCTGGTTTTGCAATGAGCATGTGGGGTTGATTGCATTCAAACATCCTGATAATTACATATTTAAACTCTCTGTAAAACAGAGTGCTTCAGAGGAGTTTCTTAGTTCCTGTTTAATGCCCAAAACAAGTGATTAATCCACTTCACCTACTTCAGGCTGTTGGTCACCTGACGCTTGGTTTGCCAGCAGTGTTGCACGTGTTTTTTTTTTTTTGTTGTTGTTTTTTTTTTAAATGGGCTTCTATATGAAAAAAGTGATCTCTTTAGTCAATAAATAAATGACCTCCCCTGAGGAAGCCTATTATTCAGTGTTTGTATTGGTTAGGGAGAACCAAGAGTTTACAAACCTTTAGAAAACATGAGAAAAATTTGACTCCTCTCCCCCCCTTGACATACCTCTCAGCTGTCCAATTTTTCACAGAATGTTCAGATTTTACCTCATATATTTGGTCTGTTCCTCATAAAATTTGTGCTTTTCTTGATTTTTGTGGCAAATCCAGTGAGGATGACTTCTTTCAGCTTTTTCCTGGTTAGGGGGTCACCACAGCCGATCACCTGCCTGCTCATGATTGGCAGTGGAGTTTTTTTTACGGTGTCGAGTTGCCAGCCTGGCGCCCAACCTTCTACAGAAGGCACACGCACTCATGCCTAGGGCCGATTTAGAGTATCCAATCATCCTACAGCATGTTTTTGGGATGTGGGAGGAAACCCACTCGACCACAGGGAGGACATGCAGACTCCGCACAGAAGGCACCCCAGCCAAGGATCGAACCGGAGATCTTCTTGCTGTGAATCAGCAGTGAGTTCACTAAGTAATGACTGGCACTTGAGTTTTCAGACTTCATATCCTTCAGAAAATGCATGGTAACACAAGACCTTTTATTCTAGCAACTTTCTTGGGGCTTTGTCCCTCCCATTATTTTTGTCCTTTGTCCAGATTTTCTGCCCTCAGCTCTGCCTAGTAATTTGGTAATTTGATTTCTTCTGTTAAGAAAGTTGAATGTTGTGCTGTCATACAGAAAAAAAAAAAGCACAAAAGGTTGTCTTCAAAGCCTAAAATGATCAACTGTGTAGGCCCTGTAGAGCCTTTGCAGGGACACGCTGTATGTATTTCTGTCTTCTGTTTCAAATAGTCTTTCAGTCACTGAAACTGTACTTCAGGCTTGTCCTCCCACTTTCAGACTTGAAGCGTGTTCTGATTCATATCTGCGTCATGTGATTTTGTTTATAGTAAAATGTCAATGAGGTAAGAAATGATCATAATGCACATACTTTCTGGTAAAAAAATTCAAACTCTGGGAAACTCAACCCAAAGACACCCGAGACAGGTCATGTTTCTGAACCTCTTCCAATTAAGGCTGTGAAAATCATTTGTGCTTTCTGTTGCTACTTTGATAATGGTTTACATTTATTTCGGTGGAGATGTCTTGGGTCAGGACAAGATGTCCATTGGCAGAACAAAAAGTCTAGACTGAAGATATTTGACACCCTCATGCTCAAGTGTTGAGCGTCAGTTTCTTGGATATCTGAACCTCGTGGCTTTCTAGATTACAAGAAAAGGTCACATGAATATTTAAACTTGGTATGACAACTGTTACATTTATGACTGGACTACATGTCTCATCCACTGGATACATGTCTAATGAATGAGAAAACCGGAACCAGGAGAACGATGTGGCATATTCCACCAAAGTTTTATCACCCACTCGGCATGGTAATCACGAGGGCAGGCTGTTCTTGGTTGGCCTCCCCTCTGTAAGGTGTCTGTTGCTGCTGTTTTTTTCTCCTCCTCCTCTCTTCTGTCTGCATAATTTTATCAGTAGCTTCTCTCACTTCCTGCACCAAGCTGACTTGTTCACTCCTCATGTGGTGTGAGAGGTAGGCCCACTTGTTCTCTGGGCAGGGTGAGAGCCTTATGGGAGAGACATTCTTTCCCTGACCTGGGTTAGATTCTGATCAGTACATTCTCCCCCGTGAACATCAGAACAGAGCAGTCCAGTCTGATCATATGGACCCCCCCTCCCTCTC
>NC_056748.1:61510394-61660394 GCF_019279795.1 Protopterus annectens | reverse complement strand
CAAAGAAATGTTAAAACTCAGTTTCTGTTAGCCCGAGAACCAGAGAAGAATGATGTAATCTAAAATGAGTCAGCAGTGAAGTATTATCAATTTAAGGGATCTCAGAGGGAAAGAGAAAGCATTTTGGATTTTGTCTGAAGAACTGACCACGTTCACCAGCACTTGCTTGCTCTGTAAGTAGGATCTTAGACTTTAGTGTCTCTCAGAAATATAGAAAGTAGTAAGTTTAGTCTAGCTGTTTTCTATATTTGTCAAACTATTTCACAATATTATTTTAAGCATTTTCATGTGATCTCTGAACTCTTGACTAGTACTGTATTGAATTGAGATTTGTCTTGTGTTTTTATATTTATTATTAAATATTTTAAAACTTTTCAAGCATGGCTGTTTTGTGTAGAGATGATTTAAGCTCTAGAATACTTGCATGTATTTGGCGGTACTGTACAAAGCCACTCCAATAAGCCTTGCTGTCCGTCCATTTACTGTTTGAATAATAATGCACAGTATAATTGGACACCCTTTGGTAAGGGCCTTTTTAGTAGCTAATAAGAGTAGTTGGTGATGGTGATTACTTCCCTTTAGCCTGGCAGGAGAGGGCATAGATGTTGAACCTGTGCCAGCCTTCCTCAGGAGTGTCTGTGCATTTGTATATAAACCAAATCTCGATGTATGTGTCAGCTGCTTGGGCAGGGACTCGAAGCACTGGTTGGACAGAGAGGGCACTGGAGGTTTTGGCTTGATTACTTGGTCTAGAAATCTACCCTATAGCTGTGCCAGTGGGGAGTCTTATTGGGGATCTGGAGAGAAAGGGAGAAACCAGCCCCAGACTGACAGTGATCTCTGTGTGCTCTTAAGGGAAATTGTACTTTACTGTGTGTGTATTTGATATCCCTCCCAATGTTGACGCCCCTCACTGGTGCTAATGGTGAAGATTGAGGCTCCTTGATTACTGGGTCATTGCATGTGCGTCACATTAATTGGTTGGGAGTGGTGGGATATCCACACCACACATTAATTGGTTGGCACATGCTAATTGGCTTGTAATGGTGTGGATAGTGAATTCCTGTAGCTTGTGTACAGTGATCACTGAAGGTGTTTTTGTACTCTAAATCAGCCACGCAGTAAACACTCAGAGTTAAGATCACAATTGTTTTATTTCTTTTGTTAGCTTAGTTGGTCAGGGAGAGCAGGCAAGCCTTTCAGCACAGTAGTATGGCAAGCTGACAAGGAGCCAGTTGGCTGAGATGTGCCAGGCTAAAGGACTGGTGCATGGAATCCTAAGGCAGACATGATTGCAACTTTGGTCACAGCTGCACCAGAAAACAGCAATCAGGACGATGATTAGACTGGCCGTGGAGATGTACAACACTCATTGAATGGACAGTGCAACCTTTCTGCAGAGGACTTAAAAATCCATCTGGAGCTAAAGAGACTTGAGTTGGAGGCCAGGTGTTTGGAAACGGAAGCAGCAGAGAGACTGAGAGATGTCTGCAGGCTGAGGAGAATGAGAAACTGCAACATCTGGAAGCTGAGGAGAAGGAGTGGCAGCATGAAAAGGAGATGCTGACTCTTCTCCATAGTCATGGAGGTAATGGGAAAGGGGGTAACCGGACCCCAGAAGCACAAACAGTCAGTAAATTTTTTCCCCAGTTTAGAGGGCGATAATTTTGATAGTTACTGTCTCAAACATATAAATGAATGTAAACAATATGATGTTGACCAAAGGCTCTGTGTATGGTTCCTAACCCCCTTACTCCATGGTAAGGCAGAGCTGTAAATGTACTTTCCAAATTGTACTGCTGTTAAGAATTGCCTGCTAGAATCTTTTAAGCTAGTTGCTGAATTGAGCGCTTATTTTCACAGGTGGGTGAGTGGATGTCAGGTCACCACTTTTGAAGGGCTGGCAGACCTTTTGGTGAGGGAACAAGCCCTCAGCACTTTGCCTGAGGACATGAGGATCTGGTTAGCTGATAGACAATATGCTACTTCAGATGAATTGGGGAAGAATGGAGACCTATACCTAGCAAGCAGGGCATCCATGCACAGAACAGGGACCACCAGTACTGCTCACGGGTGTAAAGAAACCCATGGTAGGCAGCCCAGACTGCTCTACAGAATCTGCTGCTAGCCCAGGCACACGTCTTGACCTAGGGTTAAATGTTTTGAATGCAATCAGCAGGGCCATGTGGCATATAGATGCCCATGGAGGCAAGGTGGGGAGCAAAAGGTGAGGGAGCCAGTAAGTAGGAAAGACAAAATGCCAGTAGTAGGTTGTCTTGAGAAAACGGGGGGTTTCAAATTACCATCCTGCAAATGTCATGATAGGGAAGGGTTTTGATGAGTCAGCACAATGTTTTTATGCAGATGTTCGTGTTTCACTGTTGCAGCCCAAACCAATGGGTTATCCGGCTCCCGGTAGCCCTCAATCTAGTCAATGTAGTCTGTTGTAAAGGATGTCAGGGCGTCCGATACAAAAGAAGGCAGCTGACGTCACTTGCACGAGTGCCGGTCGGTAGTTTACCTTTTTTGTTTCCGACTACAAAGTTGAAGTCAGCTACAGCTAAGTACCCCATTGGGGATCCACTTTTCTTCCCTTAATGAATGTCAGAAATGGTTAATTGTCTTACCTGTGGAAAGCAGATTCCTCATAGAGATTTTCATTCCTATTGTATTATTTGTTTAGGCCTTGACCACAACGTTCCTAATTGTGATCTCTGTGCTTCCTTTAATCCGCGTACTATTCATTGGTAGGTTAAGCTTTTAGCTAAACATTTTGGAATTTGTATTAAACATGTTAGAAATACTAAAATGCTTTGTAAACCACCCTTTTAACATAATTAACGCACACTGACTGAATTAAATATTAAAATACTTCCATTTGAGAAGGGGTAGAATAGAAATATTGTCATTAATACCTGGAGAATTCTTAACATTAGTGTCAATTGCCATTTTGTTCCTCTAAGTTCTAAAATCACTTTAGTATTGCCACCTCTTCCCCTTTTCTTCACTATGTCAATAATGAAAAAAAGAAACCTCTTAAAATACTGACATTTGACAGAATGTCTATAAAGGGCACTACTTGTCATTTTATTTTTTAATGTCCCTCACATGCTCTGCAGTTCTATCATTCAATCTCCGTATAGTTTTACCAACATAGAATGCAGAGCATGTGGAACATGTTGCTAAATATACAACACTTGTAGTATTACATGTTCCCCTACCAGGACATGACAAAGTGCGGGGATAGCCATCCACAACTACATAAGGGCCATCGTTGATATACTTGCAGTAACTGCAAGAACAGCACTTTTACATCGTAGAGACGTGCCCCCTGTCCTGATCTATCTCTCGCAATTCAAGAAGATCCTTGAAATTACTTCCTCTACTGTATACCCCCTTTGGTACTACACCTAACCTCTGTTTAAGATCATCAAAGAGATTTTTCCAAGCAGTGTTTAAATCCTGGGGCAATCCTGATTATACTTTAATACCATAACATTATTGCCTACCGCATGTTTCTTACCGGGGACAGCCACGTTAGATTCTAATGATGAAATTGGTCGATGGAGTGTAGACCTCTTTCTCCAGATCTCTCTCTTGGTACTGAGCAACAATCTGAGTAGGTAACCTCTGTTGATAAACATCCCTATGAGTGTTTACAATTCCTTACTGAAATCATCTTGACTAATCAGCCTAGATAGCCTACACATCTGGCTCTTCACCACTCCACATTTCTGATGGGGAGGGTGACAGCTGTTGTAATGCAACAGTCCATTTGAGTAAATTGTTTTCCTAAAAATCGTGGAGACCAACGTACCATCATTGTTCTTTAACAATATATCCAAATCTATTTCTTCAGAACTGTGTCTGTAAGTAAACGACAAAAAGTCAGTACTAGAATCCAAAAAGGCTACAAAATCATCAATTTCAGATATAGGGCCATTCCACAAAATCAGGATGTCATCCAAAAATCTCAAATATTTGACCATCTTAGGCATGTATTTGGATCTAAACACCACTTCTCCCATTGCAACAGGACCACATTTGCAAAAACTGGACCACATTTCGCTCCCTTCGCGACACCTGTGGTCTGGTGGTAATACTTGCCTTCATAAAAGAGGAAATTACTATTCAGTACAATTTCCATCAAACTGGTTAAAAAGTTAACCTTATTAGGAAGCATGCCAGATCCAATTAAACAGTCTTCAAATGCCTTGACATCCTTAACATGTGGAATTACAGAAAATAAAATGACATCAATGGCCAACAAGCTCACATTTTCTAACGTGACAATTTCACGCAACATCTCCAAACAATGTCAAGATTCTGTCGTAATGTGATCAACATTTTTAATAATAGGTTTAGTTTAGTGGTCAAGATAGGCAGCCAAGGGCTTAGTCTTTGAACCCTTGGCAGCCACAATTGGCCTAAAAGGAGGATCATGTTCACACTTATGGATCTTAGGAATTCCAAAGATCACCGGGATAACTGGGTCATCCACACTCAGTCCATTTCAACACCATTAATAACATCCTGTGAAAAAGCGTCAAATAACTCTATATCAATCTTAGAATAAGCTTGGTTGATCTCGTTCAATGAAACTCTAGAATAAGTGGCAGGGTCGTTCAAAGTAGTAAACATTTTACAACTATAGTCAAACTTAGACATCAGTACCATCCCCCCGCCTTTATCCAGTTTCATGAACCTAATTGTTGTATCGCTTTTTAATTCGCTAAAAATCTTTCTTTCCTGTCTACTGAAATTGTCACTCCCCATGTTGCTGTTTTGTAACTGAGCCCCAAATTCTGATTCACAAAATGACTCGTCCAATTTTTCTATGACAGGAAGGAATAAAAGTAGTACTCCTTTGTAGTGCTGGGTGAACATCCCCCTCATCACTTGAAAATATTAATTTCAGGTTTAAATTTCAGGTTTAAATGTCTTGTAAACAACCTGAGGTTTAAAATTGAAGTGGCAGTATCAGTTTTAAAAGATGGCAGAAAAGAAAAACCTTTTTTAAATAATTCACAATGCGTAGAGGTCAGTGGCTTGTTGGTGAAATTATATAAAGTAAAATCTCCATTTTAAAGATGTTGACAACATCTTGTGTACCATGCAAGTCATCATCAATAATTGATAATTCAGGACTGTACATATTCAGTAGTACTGGCTCTGTCTCCCCCTCCCCTTTCAACCTCTTGTTGTAACGCCATCAGTTCTGAAAACCAGGACCATTCCTGTTCGCCTGATTTTTCAGGCGTTCCAATCTTCTTACTTCCGGAGGGGGTTCTAAAAAAAAGCTCACCATTTACCTCACTGTTTCTAATGTTACTTACATTGTTAACATAGTTTTGGTTACTAGGTCTAATAACATCATTAGATTTAACATTCGAACTACCCCCTTCATCATAATCAACATCATCCACTTTACCAGTCTTCACATGCATACTAATGTTGTAAGCATTCTTGGCTACATATTCATTTCTATCATGTTTTAATTTAACCTTCTTTTTAGCAGAATTGTCAGTCACATACTTCTCCAAGTCCGACAAAATCTTGTCATATTTCATTTTATAATGTGAAAATAATAAATCAGCTGTAATACTAGTGTCTAATGTAACAATGTCCTTAAGGTTATCCAACTAAATGTTATTGTCCTTAATTAAAATTCACATTACCTCCAGTCCTGTATTGTTATAAAGTTAAGTTAATTCATTAAATGCATTGCTGCCCTCATAAATCCTGTTTGGTAACTTGTTGATTCGGAGCCCTTTAGGCACTTGCTTCAGTCTTATAGATTCCAATAGAAATGCATTATCCAACTGGAGGCCACGAAATTTGTGACATAGTTTTTCAAAAGACATCAGCTGATTATTGAGCATTCCCAAAACCAGCCCTTCCTGCTCGTCTTCATTAAAATGTAAAACGGGACTGGAAAACCAATCAGTCAGCCCTCTAGATCCAGAAGGGATGGAAACTCCTCCTGGTTCATGGTTTGAATTGTCTATTCCACCCACAGAATGTAAAGTTAACACCCGTAGATCTTGTGTAGCTGGCAAACATGAAATACCATTGCTGTTACGCTGACTGTGTGCTGCACGTGTAGCTAAACTCACTGTCAGTTTAGAAACTGCATCTGTAAGGTCCTTAATTAGGGCTTCCATTGTAGATAAAGTGAAGTTGATAAAACCAGGTCCAGCAACCCACGCCACAAAGCAGACTTCCACAAGTAAATCCAACACACAAATTCCACCTCACCAGGGGTGAAAATTCCTAATAAAACCAAAAATAAATAAAAAAAAAAACGTGGAAAAAACAGCTGAGTGGCAGGAAAGAGAACCGGCTTTATTCAGGACTAAGCGCTTTCACCTTCAAATCCTAGGCATCATCAGAGTCACTAAACATACACATCACTTCCTTTTTATAGTAAAATACACATGACCTCATCAGTCACTCAACATATACATCACTTCCTATTTACATTAAAATACACATGACTTCAGACATATAAAAACTCAATCATTGCAATTCTAATTTAAAATCCAATGCAGTATAATTGTATTGAATATAAACCTGTATTAAACATGTTAAAAATACTAAAATGATTTGTAAACCACCCTTTTAACATAATTAAAGAATGCACACTGGCTGAATTAAATATTAAAAGATTTCCATTTGAGGAAGGGGTACAATAGAAATATTGTCATTAATACCTGGAGAATTATTTAGTGTCAGTTGTCATTTTGTTTCTCTTAGTTCTAAAATCACTTTAGTATTGCCACCTCTTCCCCTTTTCTTCACTATGTCAATAATGAAAAAAAGAAACCTCTTAAAATTCTGACATATGACAGAATGTCTATAAAGGGCACTACTTGTCTTTTTATTTTTAATGTTCCTCACATGCTCAGCAATTCTGTCTTTCAATCTCTGTATGGTTTTACCAACATAGGATTCTCCAGGTATTAATGACAGAATTAGAATTGCAATGATTGAGTTTTTATATGTCTGAAGTCATGTGTATTTTAATGTAAATAGGAAGTGATGTATATGTTGAGTGACTTTGATGTTGTGTATTTTACTATAAAAAGGAAGTGATGTGTATGTTTAGTGACCCTGATGATGCCTAGGATTTGAAGGTGAATGCGCTTAGTCACAAATAAAGCTGGTTCTCTTTCCTGCCATTGTGCTATTTTTTATTTTTGTTTTTTAGTGATTTTTGCCCCTGGTGAGGTGAAATTTGTGTATTTTGGAGTTTGGTCTAAGTTTGTTGGTATGGTGTCCACCGGATATCCCCAAAAAACATAAGGATAAGGACCATGACAGGTTTCCGAAGGTCCAGTCCTCGGATGATAAGTTGGTAGTCAATCATGCGCTAGCTAGTGAGGCACCTTTGCAGTCCCTGCAGCCCGCAGATTTTCAACCGCAAGCCTCGGTTGAGACCATTTCAGAGGCCCCCAGGCCTCCGGCTTTCATTTTGCCTTCTGACCTTCCGCCTGTTGCCTCTTCAGCCGGATCCGGAGCCACTAAGCTGACTCCGATGTCAGAGACCTCCATTCTTAGTTCAGACAGCAAGCTCATACTGACGACTTTGGCTGCAACTTCAGCAGTTGCCAGGCCTCCCGAGTACTTCATACTGGCAGGTAAATCTTCCAGTCGTAAGCCTGTGAAGAAACAGGCTCCTGTTTCCTCTTGTTCCCCTCATTCTCAAATGGGTAAAATGGCTGACCTTTTGACTCTTATTAGGGGTTCACAGCCTCCTCCTTCAAAAAGAGGTAGGGATGCCCCTCCTGAGACTTTCTTATTCAGGTTCTGATACTTCTAGCATTTCTGTTGATAAAGAGAAGTCTCTCAGACTTTCTCTCCTTTTGAGGATTCACATGCAGAGGAGTCCATCTCTTCTGCTTCTCCTCCAGAAGATTTCTCTTTTGGTTATACTTTAAATACTCTCAGGGAGTATTTTAAATGGGAAAGTCAGGATTATCCCCTTTCTAAGAAAAGGATTAGAGAGTTTTTGGATTTGCCTCAGCATAAGCCTTTGGCTATTCCACCTTTTGTTGAAAGTGGTTGATTATGTTTTTCTGAAAAATTCCTTGACTCCAAATTCAGTTCCTCCTGCTCCCAGGAAGCCTGACAGGTACTATAGAGTCCCTGATTCTCATTTGTTTCTTTTCAGGAATCCGCTGGCTGATCCTGAGGTTATTTCTCAAGGCCCTAAAGGAGTTAAGGTCACTGTTACTAAAAATCCTGTTCCTTCTGACAGGGAATCTAGGAACCTAGATAGGTGGGATAAAAAGGTTTATACCTCTGCCACTCTTGCTATTAGGTCTGCTGATTCCTTTTCATATGCTGAAGTACCAGCAGCACACTTTGGAAGCTATTAAGTCTAGGATAGCAAGTGTGCCTGTGTTGGCAGAGAGTAAGGATATGCAGGATTTGCTGAATTCTGCCAGTCTTGCCAATAAACATTCATTACATTGTGGTTTAGACATTCTAGAAGCCTCTTGTAGGGCTACAGCTACTGGCTCTATTAGAAGGCATGCTTGGCTCGGGGAACAGCCCCTTCCAGAGCCTGTCAAGGCCAAACCTTTGGATGTACCTGTGTATAAGGACAGTCTTTTTGGCAGCAAAGCAGAGGAAGTGCCCAAGAAAATGGAAGACAAGGCCAAGTCTATGCAGACAGTTAAAGACTTTCTGCAAGTTCAGCCTCCTTGCTTTAGCAGGAATTACCCTTCTAAGAGTTGGACATTCCCTGATACTAGCAGACAGAGCCGTTCTAGGACTAGAGGTTGCTAATCTTCTAGGGGGCAGGGGGCTACCCTTCAAAGGTCTAAGCGTTTCCAGGCTTCCTCTTCCAAGGCGGGAAGTTCTAAGCCTGCATCTCAGTCTAAACATTCTCGATGACTCTGTTCAACTTTTGCCTGTTCTTACCTGCCCAGAGAGTCCTTTAAGGGGAAGATTGGTCCTTTTTGCAAATGTCTGGGCCACCATCACGGACGACAAATGGGTACTCAGAACTGTATCCCTAGGACGCAAGTTTTCTTTCCACACCTTTCCATTACCCAAAGGATTCCCGGACACTCCTACAAACCAAAGGGAAGAAGTAGAAAAAGCAAATTTTGTCTGTTACATCTGGAAGCAATAGAATCAGTTCCTGCTCAGCAGGTAGTCCAGGGTTTCTATTCCAGACTTCCTAGTTCCAGTAAAAGAAGGCACCTGGCGTCCTATCCTAGATCTATCCATCCTGAACTCTTTCTTGATAATTCCAAAGTTCAGAATACTCGCTCTGCATCAGTTGCTGCCATTGTTCGAAAAGGATTCCTGGCTGGTAATGTTGGATCTGAAAGAAGCTTATCTGCACATCCCTATCAGGGAAAGTTGCAGGCAATACCTTCATTTCAGGGTGGGCAAGCAACATTATCAATTCTCTGCGCTGCCCTTTGGCTTATCTACTGCTCCCAGAGTTTTCACAAAGTGCCTCGCTCCAGTCATTGCTTTTCGCAGGCAGAAGAAAATTCAGATTTATCCATACTTTGACTGTCTAATTCAAGCGAATTCTCAGGAATAGCTGTTAAAGGATCTAGAATTTGTAAAGACTCTTCTCTTTTCTCTGGGTTACACTCTCAATGAGGAAAAATCAAAAATGGTGCCATCCAAGGAGATAACATTCCTGGGAGCGAGACTGAACACAGCCGCCCAGATGCTAAATCTCACCCGGGAGAAGCAGACAACTCTCTCAGCTCCCTGCAAGGAAATACCTGCAAGCTCTGGGATTCATGGCCTCTTGCATTCTCATGATTCCATATGCAAGACTGCATATGAGGAAATTGCAATGGTACCTCAAGAACACTTGGTGTCAACACACAGGACCTGGATGTGATAATTCCTCTGCTTCCATGTCTGCAGACAGAGATTCTATGGTGGGCAACAGCCTGTGTACAGAACAAAGGCATGCCTTTTCGCCCACCCCTTGCCACTCAAGTTCACAGATGCATTGCACTATGCCTGGGGAGCTCACCTGGATGGCAGATGCATACAGGGACGTTGGAATGCCCAGCAGAGGCACCTGCACATAAATTTAAAGGAGTTGATGGCAGTCCAGCAGGCCTTACTAGCTTTCAGCCATCTATTTTCTCCAGGGACCCTGCTTGTCAGGATGGACAACACCACAGTCATGTGGTACATCAACAAGCAGGGAGGGACTCTTTCGGACCTCCTCTGCAAGCAGAACACGAGTCTTTGGTCCATAGCAGCATCCCTGGGCCTGCATCTCCTAGCTCAGTTTCTTCCAGGAAGGCTCAATGTTTTGGCAGACCAGTTGAGCAGATGGACCCTGGATCCTCACGAGTGGCAGCTGAACAGAGCAGTCTTTTACAGCATCATTCAACGTTGGGGCACACCTCAGGTGGATCTTTTCTTCTCCCCAGACAACCATCTTCTACCTTTGCACCAGACAACATCACAGCAGAGCCTGGAAAGTGGATGCTCTGTCCTTCCCTTGGATACTGCTGTCAGTTTATGCCTTCCCTCCTCTTCCTCTTCTTCCTAGAGTATTATTGAAGATCAGGGACGAACATCCAAGAACTATTCTCATAGCTCCGGACTGGCCCAGGCAGCATTGGTATCCACTTCTTCTCAGTCTCTCTCAATGTCCTCCTTGGCATCTTCCTCTGAAGCCAGACCTTTTGGTTCAGGAAGGGGGAAACATTCTAAATCCTCATCTTGGTCTCTCCGTTTGGCAGCTTGGCTCATTGTATGACTCCATCCCATCCTCATCTTCAGTCTCTCCATTTGGCAGCATGGCTCATTGTATGACTCCATCCTTTTCTTCTTTCATTCAGTCTCTTCATTTGGTAGCTTGGCTCATTGTATGACCCCATCCTTTTCTTCTTCCCTTTCCCAGCAGGTGGTTGACGTGCTGAGGGAGGCCAGGAGGCCTAGCACTAGGAAGTCCTACGCTGGCAAATGGGAAATGTTCTCTCATTGGATGCAGGCTAGAGGGGAATCTACTTCTCAACCTACCATTCCTCTGATCCTGGAATACCTGGTTGATTTGCTTCAGGGTGGTCTCTCTTTTTCCTCTATGCTTTAGCCATTTCTGCTCATTGTTCTTTTGAACAACCCATTTTCTCTCATCCCCTGATGAAAATGTTTCTCAGAGGTGCTTGCAACTTAAGACCTCCCAGAAGGGCATCTACTCCAGCCTGGGATCTTAATTTTGTTGTAAAAGAAACTCACTCTTCCTCCTTTTGAGCCAGCTGCCACTGCAGATGTAAAGTTTCTCTCATGGAAGACTGCCTTCCTCTTGGCTATCACTTCAGCAAGGAGGGTTTCGGAGCTGCATGCTTTGATGGCTGTGGAGCCTTTTCTTGTTTTCCATGCAGATAGGGTCTCTCTGAGAACAAACCCTTCCTTTATGCCTAAGGTGGCTTCTAGCCTGACTCTTAATTGGTCCATACACCTTCCTACATTCTTTCCTAATCCTCTAAATAGAGGTGAGAGGATCCTACATTCTCTTAATGTGCGTAGACAGCTCAGGTTTTATCTGGACAGGACTAAAGACCTTTGGAAATCAGCTCAGCTATTGGTCAGCTTTGCCCCTGGAGCCCAGGGCAAGGCTATTTCTAAGCAGACCATTTCTAAATGGATTGCACATTGTATTACTTTTTGTTATTCCTTTCATGGCAGAGCTACTCCTCAAGGGGTTAGGACCCACTCTACTAGAGCAGCTTCCACTTCTGTGGCCTTTTTAAGGTGTGTCCCTACTAAAGACATTTTGGAAGTTGCCACATGGTCTTCTGTTCACACTTTCACAAAGCATTATAATTTGCCTTTGTTTTCAAGAGCCAGGGCAGGGTTTGCCACTGCTGTTTTGCAGGGCATTATTTCCAACCCTTGATTCTGTTGGTTCCTCCTCCCCTTTCGCTGGGCTTTGGTAGTCAACCCATTGGTTAGGACTGCAACAGTGAAACACTATTAACACAGTACAGTTGTGTACACTTACCATAAATGTAGATGTTAAAGTGTATTCACTGTTGCAGTCCTGCTTTCCCACCCTCCTTCCCCCTTTTCCTCTTTTCCCAAGGTACAGGCTAAATTTGGTATTTGCCAAAATGGCTTTTGGTTTAAGCCTTGTTTCTAGGGGCTTCTGGCTGTTATGACAAGAAAGACTGAGGAAGTGACATCGGCTGCCTCCTTTTGTATCAGATGCCCTGACGTCCTCTACAACCGACAGCCAACATCATTTTTACTTACCTTTGGTATTCTGGCTGATCGAGGGCTACTGGGAGCTGGAGAACCCATTGGTTAGGACTGCAACAGTGAATACACTCTAACATCTACATTTATGGTAAGTGTACACAACTGTACTTTGCACGCAGTCAGGCTTGGAGACAAGTATGTGTGTCTGGTAGTCTGGAGGAGACCCAGACAGTCCGCATAGTTGCAGCCAGGACTGGTGAGGTGGTTACTTTAGGGGGGGGATCTACTCTGTAACAGTGAGTATGAATGTGAGCCACAGCTGCTTGTGGGTACTGATGTTCCCCTTGGACAGAGTGACTGCAAATGTAGAGGTGAGTAGTAGTACCCAGGCTGACAGTGAGGCACCGCTGTCACAGGATGCCAGACTTCCTGTGGAAAGGGAGCTGGAAAGGGTTACAAACAGAGAGTTGAGACCCGAGTTTTCAGACCCTACATTACAAGGCCTGAGGCAGGTTGCTAGTGAGGCACCAGATTCTCAAGGGAAGGCAGAATCTGTATACTGGGACAAGGGGTTACTGTATAGAGAGTGGACCCCTGAGGGAGGGCTAGAAGGTGAGAGAATACAGCAGTTGGTAGTGCCTAGAGCCTACTGTCTGGCACTTCTATCCATAGCCCTTGATATTCCCTTTGCAGGTCATATGGGCATAAAACGTACAAAAAGATGTGTTATGCAGAACGTCTATTGGCCTGGAATTTCCAGAGATGTAACCGGCAGACCTGTGAGCAGTGCGAAAAGGTAGGCAAGGCAGGAGACAAAGTGAAACTCCTTTGCCTTTGCCTGTGATTGAGGACTCATTTCAGATGGTAGCTATGGGTATTGTAGCTATGGGTATTGTGGGGCCCCTTGAGCACCCCAGGTTCCACAGGGAAAAAGTATATCCTGGTGGTAGTAGACTATGCTACAAGATACCCTGAGGCAGTGGCTCTGTCCTCCATTGAGGCAGAAAAGGTGGTAAATGCTTTGTTAGAGATTTTCAGCAGGGTAGGTTTCCCAAAAGAAATACTGACTGACAGAGGTGCCAATTTCATGTCGGACCTGCTGGCTTGTGTGTGGAAGTACTGTGGGGTGAAGCACCTAAAGACCATCCCCAGACTAATGGACTTGAGAGGTAAAACTCTACAATCAAGTCCATGCTATCGGCATTTGCAGACCAGTTTAACAGGGAGTAGGACAATTATTTACCACATCTATTTGCTTACAGAGAGGTTCCCCAGGAACCAACAGGTTTTTCACCCTTTGTGTTGCTGTATGGGCATAGGGTAAAGGGGACCTCTAGATTTAATTCGAGACGAGTGGGAGGGTGAGTGTGAATCTCACCAGGAGTCTGTTGTGGCATATGTCCTGAACTTCAGGACGAGGCTCAGGGACTTAATGGGCTTGGCCCAGGAGAACCCGGCAGAAGCCCAACAGCAGAAAAAAGATCTGGTATGACAGGAATGCTGTAGGGCAGCAGGTAATGGTTCTTATTCCTGTCGGACACAAGCTGCAAGCAGATTGGGAGAGATCCTACAAGGTGGTGGTAAGAAGGCTAAGTGATGTTAACTACATGTTAGAACTGCTAGCCAGGAGCACATATTGTACCATGTTAACATGATGAAACTTTACCATGATAGGGAGGCCCTTGTGCTGAGTATTTGCAGTGGATTGCAGGAGTCTGAGGAAGGTCTGGTGACTGATCTCCTCAGTGAGGCTTGGACTGACACCTCAGTGGAAGGGGTAAGCAGTGTCCCAGCAGCTGTCCCCTACCCAGGTTCGAGAAACCAAGCAATGTTACAGGAGGTTGGGGACATTTTCACTGGGAAACCAGGGTGTACCCACCTGGTGCAGCACCAGGTGGATACAGGACCCCAAATGCCTATTGGGCAGGCCCCTTGTAAGGTGCCTGAGAGAGTCAAACAGACTCTGAGGGAGGCAATACAGGAGATGTAGGAACTAGGGGTAATTCAAGAGGCCAATAGTCCCTAGGCCTCCCTAGTGGTGCTGGTGCCAAAGAAGGATGGCAGCACCAGGTTCTGTGTGGACTACAGGAAATTGTCACACCGCGTTAGATGCTTACCCCATGCCTAGGATAGATGAGGCCCTAGAGCAGCTGGGCGGGGCTAAGTGTCTTACAAACATTGATCTTGCCAAGGGTTACTGGCAGGTGCCCTTGACTCCCAATGCTAGGGAGAGGTCAGCCTTTGTGAATCCTTGTGGCTTGTACGAGTTCACAAAGATGCCCTTTGGGATGAAAAATGCCCCAGCGACTTTCCAGAGGCTGGTAGATCATATCCTAGCTGGAGCATGAGGGTTTGCCCTTACTTACCTAGATGACATTGCCATCTACAGTCACTCTTGGCAAGAGTACCTTCAGCATGTCAGGGAGGTGCTAGGCAGACTACAGAAGGCAGGGTTGATCATTAAACCCAGCAAATGTCAGGTGGGTATGGCAGAGGTCTCCTACCAAGGACATAGAGTGAGGAATGATGAGATTAGGCCAGAACCCACCAAAGTGGAAGCCCTTCAGGCATGACCTGCACCTGTTAAAAAAGCAGGTGAGGGCATTCTTAGGGACAGCAGGGTACTACAGAAAGTTCGTCCCCAGTTATAGTACCATAGCTGCTCCCCTCACAGATCTGACAAGGAAAAACAGGCCAGATAAGGAGTAGTGTTTAGTGTGGACCCCAGCATGTGACCAGGCATTCCAGAAGCTTAAAGAAGCTTTGGGAGGACCCCCTGTGTTAGCTAGTCCAGATTACAGCAAATAATTTGTTATGCAGGTGGATGCTTCGAATCATGGGGTGGGGGCTGTACATAGCCAGATTTCTTCAGAGGGAGAAGAGCACCCAGTGGTTTTTCTCCGTCATAGGCTTAACCCAGGGAGGAATGCTATGCAGCTGTAGAAACTAAATGTCTAGCAATAGTGTGGACACTTCAGAAACTTCAGCCTTATCTGTATGGAAGAAAATTCACTGTAGTTACAGATCACAATCCCCTAACATGGTTACAGCGAGCCAGCCAGAAAAATGCCAAGTTGCTAAGATGGAGCCTAGGGTTGCAAGCATATATGTCGGTGCAACACTGCAGTGGGATTAGCAATGCCAATGCAGATGGGCTGTCAAGACAGGGAATGGGGTAAGGTACTCTGATAGACCTAACCTTCTCAAGCAATGTTTCTCAAGGGTCACTTGAAAAAACAGCTTGAGTTCTCTGTGGGGGAGGGATATGTGAGGATATGTGAAGGCCGTCAGCCTAGCTAGATAGAATCATCTACAAAATTCTGTCATTGTAAATATGAATATAATCCACAGGCTTGTCCTCTTAAATGTAAGAAAACTGTGTTAAATGTTGAACTTCAAAAATGTAACCACAGTGCACTCTGCTGGAAGTAAGATAAGTCAAGCATTGTATGACTGATCTTAAAGCTCGGAGACATAATGTCTGGATTGAGGAATTCCTTCTATTGTTTTGAGACCAGAGTTAATTGCTAGATTTTACATATATAATGTATTTTATTGCTGGGTTTTCTGGCCAGATGAAAGATGTTAAAAATGAGTTTCTGTTAGCCTGAGAACCAGTGAAGAATGATGTAATCTAAAACGAGTCTGCAGTGATGTATTATCAATTTAGAGGATCTCAGAGAGAAAGAGAAAGCATTTTGGATTTTGTCTGAAGAACTGACCACACTCAGCAGCACTTGCTTGCTCTGTATGTAAGTAGGATCTAAGATTTTAGTGTCTCTCTTAGACATAGATAAAAAATAGTAAGTTTAGTCTAGCTGTTTTCTATATTTATGTCACTGTTCCACAGTATTTTAAGCATTTTCCTGTGATCTCTGAATTCTTGAATATTATTGTGTTGAATTGAGGAGATTTGTCTTGTGTTTTTATTATTAAATATTTTTAAACCTTTCAACTGTGGTTGTTTTGTGTAGAGATAATTTAAGCTCTAGAGTACTTGCATGTATTTGGTGATACTGTACCAAGCCACTCCATTAAGCCTTGCTATTCATCCATTTACTATTTGGATGATATTGCAAAGTATAATTGGACACCCTTTGGTAAGGGCCTTTTTTAGTAGCTGATAAGAGTAGTTTGTGGCAGTGATTACTACCTTATAGCCTGGTAGGAGGGGGCATAGCTGGAGAATCTGAGCCAGCCTTCCCCAGGAGTGTCTGTGTGTTTGTATATAAACCAGATCTCAGTGCGTGTGTGTCAGCTACTTGAGCAGGGGCACGAAGCACTGGTTGGACAGAGAGGGCACTGGAGGTTTTGGCTTGACTACTCTGCCGAGATCTGTACCCTATAGCTGTGCCAGTGGGGAGTCTTATTGGGGATCTGGAGAGAAAGGGAGAAATCAACTCTAGACTGACTGTTATCTCTGTGTGCTCTTAAGGGAAATTGTACTTTACTGTGTGTATTTGTTACCCCTCCCAATATGGACGCCCCTCACTGGTGCTAGTGGTGAGGATTGAGGCTCCTTGATTACTGGGCCCAGTGCATGGGCGTCACAAGTGGGGAGGAGGAAGGGAAAGTATGATTTTTCATTTAATTCTCCTTAAGCTGAAGATTCTGATTTTGAGGAAAGCATTTCCTTATGTTCTCCAGAAGACTTTATCTTTCTGTGACTATTAATAAAATAGGTGTTGTTTAATTTGGAGCAAAATCAAATCCCAGTGTCCCAGCAAAAAAGTATTAGGATTTATGAAGCCGTTCATGCATTATCTGCTTTTGAGGAAAGGCTAGGGGAGGAGAAGTCTGCGTTTATGTTAACAGATGGTGCAGTAACTGTGTGGACATTGTCTCACTGCTCTGAGAATCCAGAGTTTGTCTATAAAATGTAGACCTTTTTACATTCCTAGAAAGTTTAATGGAATTTGTATAGCAGTGGTGTATATCCCACCTACTGCTAATACAGATACGCACTCACAGAATTGTACCAGTCTACCTGTGACATGCAAAATGAACACCCTAAGATTATTAGGGTAGGAGTACCTTGGATAAAGTGTCCACCAATGTAAAGCAAGCCTACAAAGCAGAGCAGCATCCACACCTCAGCAGATCGGGTCATCTTTCTATCATGCTGATGCCTGTTTATAAACTTGCTCTGGTCAGGGAAAAACCTACGGTAAAAAGAGATCAGGATTTGGCCTGAGGGAGAATTGTCAGCTCTCCAGGATTGTTTTGAGTGTACTGATTGTAGCATTTTCAAGGAGGCAGCCACTAC
Source organism: Protopterus annectens (assembly GCF_019279795.1). Classification (NCBI taxonomy): domain Eukaryota; kingdom Metazoa; phylum Chordata; order Ceratodontiformes; family Protopteridae; genus Protopterus; species Protopterus annectens. The sequence goes on along the minus strand of NC_056748.1, from coordinate 61,642,930 downwards.
AGACCAGCATATCAGCCTAGATGAGAACACCGAAGCAGTGATGGCTTTGATATCCTTACTGAAATATTATACTATGTGAATGCTAATCCTATACCCTCTGATAAGGATGGGAAAGCTTTTGACAGATTTGGGGAAAAACTATTTCTTCTACAGTTTTAACATTTAGAATTTTGATTTACCAGACTTTGCATGTTAAAAGTTTTACTGGCTTCTTTTAAGACCATGAAAAAATTAACTGTTAACCTTCTTTCTTATGACTGATGATCCTCTTGACAGAGCTGCTGCTATTGACTCAGTTATGAGAACATTTGCTTAGATGTGTTATCAGAACCTTACAGAAGATGTTAAAACTGACATTTTAAATTCTTCCAAGGTCAACATTGTGTTAGGGTCCTCTGCAGCTGGGGTACTTGGATTTGATGAGAGAAGGAAATTTAATTCAAGGGGTCACTCAGATTTTTTTTAGTTCTACTTTTCTAACTTTAGTAAACACTTTCTTTTCATCTCAGGTTCTTGTTCAGGATACAAGTAAAAATTTCAAGATACTTTCAACAAGACAGATTTCAGAAAGCAGTGCTAAACAGGCTTAAATAAAAGGGGAGCCTAACAGAACCAATGACGGTCACAAAATGTCAGAAGTGACTTATGCTAATTCTGGTGCCCATCTCTTCTCAGTCTAGCAGTCCTTCAAATCTGGCCCTCTGTCTGGGGCCTCAGTCTTCCCCTGTGGTATCAGAGTGACTGACAAGTGGGCTCCAAGTCTAATCCAGCACAGGTACAGATGTTATTGGGAATCCCTGTCTCCTATTCAGAGGTTTTCTCCTCTTGTGAGCCAGACATCACAGTTTCCTCCTATTTGAGCAAACGGAGACCCTGGGGGAAAATAGAACTTGTACTCCTAGCCCAGATGGGAAATGTTTTTTATTAAAGTTTTTTTTGGGTGCCAAAGAAAGCGGGAACTTGGACCTCTGTAATCTTTTTCTAAAAGTCCCTGGTACAAGTGGCAAAGGTAGCCGCTCTCCTTTTCAGAGGGTTCCTGCTCATCCTCTGGGCCAGACATCCCGGTTTCCTCTCATTTTAGAGCAAATTAAGTCTTGGGGATGATAAAACTTGCTGGAGTATGAAGTTCTATGGTAACTTTGCACCTAAAGGTTGTTTTTTTTAACGCATTCCAATTTGCAGGGAATTTAGGCATTTAAGATTTTCTGTCTGGCTCATCTGTTCTGTCTTATCCTTGGCCTGTCCACTGCACCAAGGCTATTTACAGAATACCTGGGTCCAGTGATTACCCACTGAAGGCTTCAGGGCATTCACATCTTTGTCTTGTACTTGTGTCGGGACTCCATGAAGTAGGTCATCAGACTCCTCATTTAAGGCTTCAGCTGAGCTCTTTACCGTCCTTCTTATGCTAGCTTTATTTGAAGGGGGGGGTCTTCTCTTCATCTCTGAGTACCTCTTCTTCCTTTGGAGAAGGTGAAACAGTGTAAGGAAATTTTCCTAGATTTCTTTTTCCAATCTCAGGCTTCTGCCTGGGAATTTCACAGGATGTTGGGTTTCATGACTTCTATAATTCTCATGATTCCCCCGTAGCCAGACAACTTCAGTGGTACCTCAGATAAGCCTGGACGCCGCATCAGCTCCCTTTAACTTTTCTGATTGCAGTTCTGGGGTTTGTCAAAAGGGAAGATCTTTGGTGCATGAACAAGTTACTCTGTCCTTTCGCTCTTCCCTTTAGAGTTCCTCCAGTCTGTCACAACAGATGCTTCAGACTTCGCATGGGGAGCAGTTGGCTGTGAAAGCCTTAAATTATCTATGGTCTTCAGGAACTCTGCAAGTTTATTGTAGATAATACTACAGTGATGCAGTACATAAATAAGGGGGCACCAGATCTTACTCTGTTTGCGGACTGCCTGGGAGGTAGCAACTCTGCTCAGCTTGACTCTTCAGGCATTGTATATTGCATCTGAGCAAACACATTGCGGGCGACCAACTCCGCAGGACTAGGCCAGACCCTCAAGTGGAAAAATATTCCAGGGACTTTTTGGGAATTGATCCAGCTGTGGGGAATACCTCAAGCAGATCTGTTCACCTCTTTTCAAAACAGTTAAATCCTGATCCAGGATTCGTTTCATACAGGCATAGAAAATGTATGATTTTCTCATTCCCATGGACAGAAGTATTCCTGTGTGCTTTTACGCCCTTTCCAGTGATTCACATGATCCTTTGAAGATTCTCTGGGACTTCAGATGTTATGATGGTGACTCCCTTTTGACCAACGCAACAGCTGTTCTCCATTCTGAAATTTTTCTAGTTGGTACAGTGCTAAGAACCAGAACCCGTTTAATGCTCTGCTGCTTCTGTTTTCCCAGTATTTGTGAGTTGTTATCCTCTGGCCTGTCTCCTCTTTCAAGATTAATATCTTGGAAATTTCTGCTTGTCTGCCCTGGCATCTATTGTATGGACAGTGCACTTATGTTTTGAGAAGCTGACCAGTTGGTCATATCCTTACAGGATAAACCCGTATAGCTAGCTCTACTGCAACAGTGCTAAATTAGAACATCTGCTGTTACGCTAAGTTTAGACATCTGTAGTTTGTTGTAATCATTGTTATGGTATCAATGCACACAGTCTCTCCTGTCCAAGAACTCTCACATTTTTTCCTTCATTTTATGCTTCACCTGTGTTTGTTGGTGCCATTTTCAACTTTCAATTCTATATATTTTTTTTATTTTAGGGAGGAGACTTCACAAACCACAATGGCACTGGAGGGAAGTCCATTTATGGACCTAGGTTTCCAGATGAAAACTTCATTCTGAAGCACACTGCACCAGGTAATTACTTAAGGAAGCTGCATTATTGTCAGTTATTACCAAAGGCAAAAACTGCTGGACTAGTGCCAAGATGACAGGGAAGCTCTGTTTGATGTACTGTTCATTTTAATTTAGTTCAGAGAGCAGTTTTGTAAAAGCATTTCTTTTAATACAATAAGCAGCTGTTGCTAGTGAAGTTATTTACTTATTTTTGTTACTAAAGAACTTTGTTAATTTGTTCAGTTCTGGCTTATTTACTGGTTATTTTAATTAACTGTCAAACAATTGGTTATTTTGTTTCATTTTCTCTTTTCCTTTTCAGCATTTAACTCAAAGGCACACAACTCATTTTTTTTCATGTGTCCTTTTTTTTTCCATTAGAAGAGCAATGGGACCTAGCCATGGTTCTTGTCTGACTTGTAAGGAAATGAGCTGAAACACATTGGCACTGACGCAGAATATACAGAGTTGTATCTACAATATTCTGGAATGGGACAGTATTCCTCCACAACCAGTTACCACCTTTGCCTTTGTGAGGATAACATAAAGATGGTGCAGTCAGACAGGAACAAGTCTTTCGATTACTGTAAATGTATCCCAAGCTCTTAAGAGAGAGAAAAAAAAACAACTTCTGCTTACTGTAGAAGGTAAGTTGACTTGCTGAAGTACAGCAGCCAGTCAACACACAGCTCTCCCTCGCTTTTCAAGTGAAGAGTGACAAAAAGTGTTTGGATTGGTGTAGGAAGCCAGTTGGCCATCTGCTTCATACCTCAACAACTCCAACCACTCTGCAGTCTTAGGTTACTGTGCGATTGGCTTAAGTACGGCAGACACTGCACAACCCCTACAGTGAAAACAATGCTGCACTCTGGTTTCTTTCCATACTGGCATTTTGGTACGGAAAAAAATGCAGAGGTCTCTGTCATGCCCTCTACCACTTTGCACCTGGGGTAGTTGTCCCCTTTGTCCCAGGCTTGTTACTGTCCTGTAGACTGCTTTTTGAATTGATTGGGCACTGATTGGCAGCATGTATTCTCCTTTGCATTTTAAAATATAGATTTTTGACAGCAGAAAATGAGTAATAGTCCGTCAAAAGTCATGCTGCTATTTACTACAAAAGCTACTTTAGTCATGCTGTCGTTTCTCAATCCCTCCTCCACAGCTTCATTTGAATTTCTTTAATTTTGTGTCAGACTTTTGAATTTCCTTACTGTTGTTGCCCCTACCATGTTGGAGGTTGCTGCACAAGTCCATTTTTGTTGCTTAAGATTTGCAAGGTAGGAGAACATACTGAGAATTAGGGAAATGTATTTCAGTTTAAGTAAAGTACACAGATAGTAGCAAGTAAAATCCATTAAGCAGTAGTCATTGTATAAGTAACAAACTGCCAAAGCAGAAATGAAGTACAGCAGAAAGTCGAGGCCTGTTAACGAAGTAATCTCTCGAGGCCTGTTAACGAAGTAATCTCTCGAGGCCTGTTAACGAAGTAATCTCTAGTAGTGTACTTTCTTGAATTTTTACCATAGGTTTTTCTTGAAAAAAATCTTCCTATTGCAATTATAATTGTTGGTCCCTTTGACTGTCTCAAGTACTTCCAGTTTGTTTCTCCTTTGTGGTCCTGACTGTAAAGGTGATGGCAGAATTACCCGATTCCAAGCTCAAGGTGACTCTGGGAAGGACCACCATTTAATTTTGATTGTACTGATATAGGGGATATCTGTCCCAGATGCCATAGCCAAGACTTTCCTGTTTTATGGTGGAATTGTAACAAACTGTTCTAGATTACCCCTTCCATGTGCCATGTAAATATTTTCTTTTAATAGGCTTCCAGTAGCTGTGTGGAAGCTCTAAAAACAAGATGTCATTTGCCACACTGGAAAATCTTTGTTCTGACCATCCCTTTGACTTCTTGGTCATCCCATTTATCTAAGAATCCTGTTTATAGCTTGATGAGGGCACTGGGACATTGACTCCTTACAGACAAGGGTCTGCAGGTGCTACTATCATAGTCTTTGCCACCATATGATTTTTTTGACTACTCAGTAAGCAGGTTAGACACTGTATGAGCTTCTTAGCCACCATGAGGTATTTATTCAGAGAAGCTGACTTTGAAAGGAAATGTATACCACAGGGTGCATCATTCCCTGTATCTAGGCATTAGTGTAATTAAAGCTTTACACCCCATTACTAAACCCTTCTTTTTTGCCAGTGGTCTGTGCAATTTATTTTATGCATTTCATGATGCAGCATGCATTATGTTTAAACTCGCCTTAACTCTAAACCAAGCTTGTAAAGATTTTAATAAACACACTGGTCTTTAGTACCATGAATATTTGTGGAGCTGAATACAGATCTAGTTTCTTTAGTGACCTTCCACACTAGGAGTGTATTAAATAGAGTTCAGTTCGGACATCTTTTCTATTGGGGGAGTTTTGCTGTGCTGCAAACTTCACTTAGAGTCTCAACTTCAGGAACCTCTCTGTAACTGAGGAACCGCTCTGTAACGGAGTATTACAGTTCTTAAAGGCCTGCTTTGTGGCAGCACTACTTGTGACAATTTTGGTTGCTATTCTTCCGTGCCATAGTTTTCTACGGATGTCTGTGATGCCTCCTTTACAGCATTCTTTCTCGCCATAAGTAACCTAGGACTCTGGTTCAACTCTTGGACCAGTTGCTTCAGCCTGTAAACTTTTTCATGACTTTTGCATTTTTACTTTGTCTCCAACTTGTAAATCATGTAATCCTTGGCAGTTTGTATTAATTTTTTTCTCTCTCTTCTCATTTTTCTTTTAGCATTTCCTTTACTTTTTGTATTGATCTTCAGGTATCAGTAAAATAGTTTAAGCTGGTAATTTGCTTGAAGCCTTCTGCTGATTAACAGCTGAGCAGTTAGAATTCAGCTCCTATTGCCAGAATTGCAAGATAATCCTGATAACTTTGCTGAATCCCTTCCTCTTGAAAATTTTCAGTGTTTCAATACTTCTGTTCACTTGGCTCTGCTAATCATAATCAAATGGATTTTTCAGTTAACATGGATTAAAACTCATTCCTGCACAAGTTTTCTGAATTCCCATTAATGCAAGAGTCTTCTGAATTCCTGACTTTTGTATTATAGATTTTTGTCAGCTGTGACAACATCAGACATCCCATCTTAAGAATGTAGACCTCAGTACACTAATCACACTTGCAGTTGTCTAGTCAGTGTAATTATTAGGGGAGCTCGATATAATTGTCTAAATGTATAAACTATATGGCAAACAGATTGGTACCCTTTCTGCTCCATGGATGAGCTGCTATTTGGGTATGTAAGCTGTGACACCCCTGCACTGTCCCAATAATCAGTCCTCACCACTAGCACCAGTGAGGAACGTACACATTGGGAGGATGACTAGTACTCTCACAATAAAGTACAATTTACCTTAAGAGCACACAGAGATCACAGTCAGTCTGGGGCTAGTTTCTCCCTCTTTCTCCATATCCCCATTAAGACTCCCCACTGGCACAGCTATAGAGTTGAGTCCTTAGCCAGGGTTCCAACCCATGTCCTCCCAGTGCACACTGTCCAACTAGTGCTTCATGTCCCTGCCCAAGTAGCTGAGACACACACACACTTTGATATTGGATTTATATACAAACACACAACTGGGAAAGGCTGACACAGGTTTACTAGCTATGCCCCTTCTGCCCAGACCATAAGGTAGTTATCACTGCCACCAGAACCCCTATCAGCTACTTTAAGGCCCTTCCCAAACGGTGACCAATCTTACTATGTAATGTTACTGTTATCCAAATAGTAAGTGTGACCAAGGCCAATGCTATTTAGAAGTGGCCTATACAGTGTCACCAAATACATATGCAAGGACTCCAAGAACTTAAATATCTCTTAACAAACCAGCCACAATTAAAAGGTTTAAATATATTTAATAATAAGAAGCACAAGACAATATTCAGTAATTCAGCACAGTGACTACAGAGTTCAGAATCACAGGAAATATTTTAAAACAACATTGCAGGACAGTCTCAAATAAATACAGAAAACATCTAAACTAATCCTTGCTTATATTCCTATCTATATCCAAGAGAGATCACTTTCCCTAAGTTTAGGTAAACTAGTTTATTTGTATTTTATGTTCTTAATTTCTTTATTCGGATGGTCTGGATGAGTACAAATGAACACCTTGTGCTTTATTTCAGGGATAGTCAGTTTATTCATTCTGTTGGCTGTGACTGCTTACTAGTGCCGTATAAGCTTCCCATTCACTTCCGTTCTGCCCACGTCTTCTGCACAAACCTTCTAACGCTTTCCTAATGCTGTGTAATGATGCATGCTGCCAGTAGTTTGTATTTTGTACCGTCTTCGCAAACTTCCAAAGCTGGTTAAAAAATTACTTTGGGCTTGTGAAGTGTTCAAGATGTCTTTGCTGCTGTATCTATACACATGTTTACATTTGTAAACATCATAATAGCTAAGTGACCAAGAATATTAGAAAAGTTAACTTGCATAACTGGTACAAGTTAAAGCAGGACTGTGTACTTGGTTTCTAAGTGTGTGTAATTTAATTTGTAACCCAGTGGTGTGCTGTTCAGTGTTTTCGGCCCAAATTATTCAAAGAGCTCTTCAGACATGTTATAGTCTGCACCTGTCTTGTTTAAATTTCCCAAATGAATTGAGAGATTTTTTGAATAATCTCTCACTTGCTGTACTGCCTCTTAATTCATCTTTATACTTCAGTGTACTGTCCATTCAGTACTACCAATAGAAGTGGTCCGGTTTATGTTTCTTGTGAATTTTTAATTTGTCTTTACACACCATTGGAAGGCAACTTTTCGTAACAGAGGTTCTTAAACTGGACAGTGCTTTCTCTCTGTCGTGTAGACATATCTGGTAGACATGACTTGAATTTCAGATGTACAGAAGTTTCCTTGCACCTCGTGACATTTATCTTTGTCAATGTTTACAATGCATTCTCCTTTGACAGTTTTTTTACATACATTGTGTACTCAGACCTTAGACCCCTGCTTGCAATCATGGATTTGAGTCTCACAGCCTACACTCCGAGCAAGTCACTTAAGCAGACATTGTTCTAGGGCTACCACTGAAAAGAAGCATTTATCCAGTGGGCTTAACCAATTAATAAAACATTTATTTATTGCAGTTAATGCTTATTCTGATATTTTTTGTATTTTTATTTAACTTGCATTTTATCTGTTTTAAACAGTTCAGTAATTCTTTTAATTATTTTGTGTCTTTAATTTCACACTCTCGACATACATTTACCTTTTTTTATAAGGATAGGTCTGTTTCTCTTAACCCTCTTTGATGACTTGCTTTTACTGCAAGTAGTTCTTTCATTTTCTTAAGGATTCATTCAACTCACCAATTGTGTCGTGCTTTAATAAAAGCTGTCACTCGTCTCTCTCTGGTATAGATGACTAACAGGTGGGGCAGTTCATTTATATGCTTTATTACACAGACACGCATCAGGATAGATAACAGTACAAAATATAAACAAACTGATTAACTGACAGACTGTACAGACGTACTTGCTTACATCTCAACTGCTTACTACAAAATGGCAGTCAGGCTTGCACGTGCTCAGTGTTTATACACTTGTGCAAGCCCCTAGAAAGCTTCTTAAAGGTATACATACATATTGAGCTACATCCTTCCTCTTAGATTGCCCTCAATGAAATGACATTAGAATAAGGCAAACAATAGTAAAGACATTAGAAACCAGCACAGTGTCCAAGTTGCCATGCATCTGTAACATGGTCTGGAAATGCAACCTGATCTAGTAATACAGTAACCAGAACTGGGTTTAGCAGCAGGGACAGTTTTCAGTGAACAGCTTGTATCAGGAATTTTGGGATTCATCTCAGGAACAGGGGTATTTGCTGGAACATCCTCTAGAACTGAAATACTGGACAACTCACACATTTAGTTATAGGGTTTATTCACACAGGCTATGTGCTATGGTGCAGGCTCGGACATGGCATCAAATGTTTCAGATTCTAGCCTAAATTCTACTCTTTGTGATTTCACAATGTACAATCTCGGCTCTGGGTCACTTTTCATGACTCCAATTCATTCATAACTTTTGCACATGTGCATTCTCACTGTCACGTAATGGAATGAGTGCTTTGCTGGATTTCTCGTAATAAGACTTCTGGGATAAGCATTTCTTTAACGGATGGGCTTTCACTGATCTGTTATTCTTATCACTTGGAACCAGTAAACTACTGCTGACTTGTAATGTGGTTCTGGTTTGTCTCAACAGAATTCTCTGGGCAGGTGAACCAAGATTTTTATTGTGAAGAATATTTCTGAGATTCAAGAGAGCCTGGAAAACATCACTATTATCTCGTTTCGACTTCTCTTGTAACTGTTTTGCACTTTGAAGTGCACATTCTGCCAAACCATTTGACAGCGGGTACTCTGGTCTACTTGTGACATGGATAAAGTCCCACTCTTTGGCGAATCTTTTAAATTGCTGACTAGTAAACTGTGCCATTGTCAGAAATAACTTTGTGCGGACTACCATGGACTGCAGAATGATGCTTCATCTTGGTAATGACAGTACTGGACGCTAAGTTAGGAAGTAGGTCAATCTCAAACGAGTTAGAATAAGAGTCTACTAACGATGTAATGTTGACCATTCCATTCGAAAATGTCATTGGCTACTGTCGACCAGGGTAGTTCAGGTATCTGGTAAAGCTGAATTGGTTCCTTCTGTTGATGTGGCTTTGTACTATTACATACTGAACAAGATGAAAGTGCTCTCTCAATGTCTTGTGACATAGAAGGCCCAAATACCAGTCCTCTTGCCCTTCTGTTGGTAGAATCTGTTCTTGGGTGTCCATGACACAAGATGATAATATACTCTTGTTGCAAGGACTTTGGAACAATGACTTTTGGACCTTTCATGATACCATTGTCAGACAAAATCTCATCTCTGTAAGGAAAAGAAGGTTGCACTTCTTGAGGTAGGCTAGATTGTTATGACGGCCATCCTCAATTGATAAAGTGGTTGAGTTTCTGTAGAACAGGATCTGAGGCTGTGTGATTTCTCAGCTCGTCAAGATGCGTGGAAGAAAAATTTCTCACTTCCACGACTTCAAAATCAAGTTGCTCATTCTCATGCTGTTCAGTGGTATTTTTGAGTGATCTGGATAAAGTATCAGCAAGATAAAGAAATTTGCTTTTTGTGTAGACAAGACTGAAATTGTACTTATGCAATCTCAACATCATTTATTGTACTCTTGCTGGAGCTATAGGCTTTCTCAAAATAGTGACTTAGGGGTTGGTGATTTGTTTCGCTCGGGATAGGTCTACCATAAATGTAATCCTGGAACTTCGAACATGCAAACGCAGTTGCCAAGAGCTCTTTATCTGCGCATGCTCCATTTCAGTTTGGTTTAGAGATCTGGATGCATAGGCAGCAGGTTGACCCTCTTGGAGAATGACTGAACCAAGACCAAATTTCAAAGCATCACAGGAAAAAGTAACTGGTTTGTGAACATCATAGTATCTGAGAGTTGGTGGACTAGCAATTCTCTGTTTCAGGACATCAAATGCTCTCTGGTGCTGTTCCAACCACGACCAAGATGCATCTTTGTGCGTCAGCTCTGTAAGTGGTGCTGCTAGTTGGCTCAAGTCTGGAATAAAATTAATAAAACAGCCATTTCCTGTTGCTGCCTGGACCGTATTTCTTGTTTTATTGGTATTCCATTTACGGTTCTTCCCCCTTTTGTGGTTTTTCTGGAATAAAATTACCTAGAGAGTTAATCATGCCAAGAAAGCATTTTAAGGGCTTGAACATTGTCTGGAGCTGGCATCTCAAGAATAGCTGCTTGCTTGGAAGGGTCTGTTCGTAAGCCTGAAGTGGTAAACAAATGACCAACATAAGTAACTTCTTGTAACTTGAATGTGCACCTCTGAAGATTCAGCTTAAGATTCACTTGACATGCTCTTTCCAGAACTTTCTTCAGGTTTCTGTCATCCTCCGTTTCACCATTACCTTCAACTAGGTCATCATTTACTATAATAGCACAGGGATACTCAGAAAGAAATTGCTCCACTACACGCTGAAAGACTTCACTGGCAGAATTTATCCCAAATGGGATTCTCAGAAATCTGTGCCTGCCAAGCAGAGTACTGTTAGCAATGAGGATTTCTTGTCAAGCAAAATTTTCCAAAATGACCTCTTTGCATCTAAGAAAACACAGTAGCGTTTGACATCAGTGCTGCAACTTCTTTGACTGTGCAAATTGGATGATGAGGTCTTTTGAGTAATTTGTTCAAATCTCATGGATCAATACATATTCTGATATCATCTGAGCTTTTCTTATGGGCTGCCATCATGGAAGATGCCCACTCAGTTGGTTCATCAACTGGACAAATTACACCTTGCTGCACCATTTTATCTAGCTCGGCTTTGACTCTGTTCTGCATAGTTACTGGAACTTTGTGGGCTAGCCTGACAACTGGGCTGACATCTGGGTCTAACTTCATGGAGTACACAGCTGGAAGCTTGCCTAGTTTGTCTTCAGAAAGATCAGCATAGGTAGAGCCCTAATAATGACTGTACATGCCTTTTGACCACAGAAAATAAGTTGTAGCTTCTCCCAGCAGAGCGACATGAAAGTACTGCTGAGCCTTAAGTTTGAATCTCCTCAGCACCATAAGCCACAAGCCTCGCACACTCGGCCAAATCAAGCTCCTCACCAGCACGTACTCTAGGAAATGCTTCTGTAGGCATAACATTGCACTTCAAACCTGTGTCGACTCTGCGCTGTATGGGTTTCCCATTTATCCGAACAGTACAAAATACTTCATTCTGTTATGTCACAGTTTTGCATATTTCTGTTACTTAGAAATTTGTTTAGTGTGTTCTGACTGCCTAGATGTTCTTCGTGTTTCACTGTTGCAGTCATTACATTTGGGTAATCTGCTGACAGGTTGCCCTCAGTCGGCCTGAATAACAAAGTCTTGTGTCCTGCGTCAGTTGCTGTCTCTTCTTCCATGACATCAGGGGTATAAAACATGCAGCCAACACCATTTTATTCAGTCTTTCTTGCCGTGCGGTGCCCGAAGCAAAAGCAGTTCGCAAGTGCCAGTCGGCTGACTCCTGAAATTTTCGCATTCAAGTTTCAGAACCGAATTCTTCATCTAAAGCTAAGTACCCCGTTGGGGAAACTTTTTCTTGCTCCTTACCGATGTCAGTAAAAGTTAATAATTGCATTACTTGTGGGAAGCAAATACCTCATAAGGATTTTCATTTGTACTGTGTTCCTTGCCTAGGCCCAGATCATAACGTGCCTTGCTGTCGGTTTTGTGCTAGATTTAACCAACGCACTATTAAGCGGCAGTATATTTTTGCTTCAAAATATTTTGGATCCAGATTTAATTACCCTGAAATGTCTTCGGTTAGCAATCAGACTACCGGTGTTCACAAAAAACGCAAAGAAAAAAACAGAGACAGACCGTCTAGGTCCAAAACCAACGACGAAGCTTCTCCTTAGCCAGTCACCAGTACTCAGGCGCTTTCGCAGCCCCTGATACCTGCTACTTTTGAGTCACAGGCCTCTACAGAGACCCATGCAGAGTCCGGTATGCAGCGAGATTCTCAGAGTATTGAGCCTGCGGATGTCTTTCCCTTGGATGGATCCGGAGTTGCTGAGCAGGCACCAGCTTCTGAGGATGATGTCCTTCAAGGATGCATCTGCAGTCCTAACAAATGGGTTGTCCTGGCCTCAGGCAGCCCTTCGGTCGGCCGGATTCCAAAGTCTGGGTCTGGCCTCGGCTGGTGTCGCACTTCACCCGACGTCATAGCTGCAGTTCTTCGGGTATAAAGGCATCAGCCGACGCCATTTTCCCCAGTCTTTCTTGCCACGTGGCCCAAGCAGAAGCTGTTCGCAAGTGCCGGTCGGTCAGAACCAGAGATTGCTACTACCGAAGACTTCTAAAAAGCTAAGTACCCCGTTGGGGACTCTTTCTTGCCTCAGCCGATGTCAGAAAAAGTGAATAACTGTTTAACTTGTGGGAAACAAATACCTCATAAAGATTTCCACTCTTACTGCCTACCTTGTTTAGGCCCAGACCACAACGTAGCAGCTTGTCTAGCCTGTGCTTCCTTCAACCGATGGACACTTAGACGTCGGTCGGAGTTTGCAGAGGAGTTTTTCGGCTCCGCTTTTGCTTATATCATGCCGTCGGAGACTCCGACTTCACAATTAGCTAAAAAGCGTAAGGAAAAGGACCGACACTCGCGGTCCGCGGTTTCGGCCGAAACCGCGGTTAAGCCAACCGCGAGTGTCTCGGTTTCGGCTGAAACAGAGTCCTCGGTTCTTCCTTCGGCCGAAAGCTTGCCTCTTACTGAGGCCTCATCCAGCATGGCTGAATCTGCTACTGAACTTCCACCTGCTCCTGCAGGTTCTCAGGATTTATCAGATACTATCCCTTTAGATATATCTACTCCTGCACGTGGAGCTGCTAGGCCCCCTGCATCCATGTCAATTAAGGCTTTTGCCAGGGCTAAAGCAGCAAAATCAACCAAAACCGTGCCTGCTAAAACCCTCTCTCACAGGCCTAGCTCTAGTACTCAAATGCTTAGTCTTGCAGAGGATCTCATTTCTTTGATCAGGGGATCCCAGCCTCACCCTGACAGGGCCTCTCACCCCCCTCCAGAGAAGAGGCCTAGAGCAGAGCCCCCTGAGCCAGTTTCTAAAGATTACTCCTCTGATGATTCCGAAAATACAAACCCTCCAGAAGGCCCTTATTCTCCATATGAGGACTCTGATGCAGAAGATTCCATTCCTTCTGCCTCTCCTCCTGAGGAATTTTCTTTTGGGGAAACCTTGCATGTATGAGGGAACAATTTCAATGGCAGGGCCAGGATTTTTCAGACTCTAGGAAAAGGCTTAGGACTTTTTTGCATTTGCCACAGCATAGACCTTTAGCCATTCCTCCAGTACTTACAGTTGTGGATGATGCATTTAATGATGCTTGTACTGCTCCTGATTCACTCCCTCCAGCCCCTGCTAAGCCCGACAGATACTACAGGGTTCCGGACACACATAATCACTTGTATAAGGCTCCTTTTGCAGATCCTGAAACTATTTCACAGGGCCTCAAGGTTGTAGCAGCTACCTCTGCCAAAAACCCACTCCCCTCTGAAAGGGAATCTAGGGCCTTGGAGAGATGGGGTAAAAAAGTTTATACTTCTGCTACTCTTTCGGCTAGGGCCTTAAACTGTCAATTCCACATGATTCAGTATCAGGAATTTATGTTAGATCAGTTATCTAAAAAACTGTCCTCGCCTGAACCTTTAGACCGAAAGTCTCTTCAGGAAATGGTACATAACATTCAGCAGGTCAGTAATCATTCCTTAAAATGCGGCTGTGATGCACTGGAGGCTTCCTTTAGATCAGCTATGACTGGTACAGTGATCAGAAGGCATGCATGGTTAAAAGAGCAGTCCTTACCAGACCATGTAAAATCAAAGCTCCTAGATGCACCCATGGATAAACACAATTTGTTTGGCTCCCCTGCACAGCAAGTGCTGAAGAAGGTGGAAGAGAAAGCAAAATCTGTCCAGACAGTCAAGGATTTCTTACAGGTCCAGCCTCCAAGGTTTAGTAGGAACTGGCCTTCCAAGAATTGGTCCTTTCCAGACACCACCAGAGCACAGAGAGGCAGGAATAGGCACCCAAGAGGCAGAGGTCAATCCAGAGGTGCCTACAGGGGACGTCAGTGGCAGCCTAACAACCAGCGAAGTACTGCCACAGATCCAGCCACTACCACTTCCACAGGACAATCACAGTGACTTGGCTCTGAAGCCGCCTACCAGGGAACAACTAGAAGCACCCTTAGGCGGAAAGCTAGCCTTATTTTCAGTAAACTGTCATTACATTACAGGAGACAAATGGATTTTACAGACAATAGACAAAGGTTACAGGTTTCACTTCCATACTCTACCAAGGAAGAGAGGAATGCCAAACCTACCTCCAAATCAAAAGGCAAACGCTCTAGAACAAATAGACAACTTAATAAGGATGAGAGCTATAGAAAAGGTACCGTCTATGGAACAAGGGCAAGGATTTTACTCCAGACTTTTCCTGGTGCCAAGAAAGGAAAACCAATGGAGACCTATTCTCGACCTGTCCGCTCTGAACACATATCTCATTGTCCCAAAATTCAAAATGCTGACTCTACAGCAGCTTCTTCCCATGCTGGGCAAGGAGTCTTGGCTGGTAACTCTAGATCTCAAGGAGGCATACCTGCACGTCCCCATACGACCAAATTGCAGAAGATACCTCAGATTTCTTGCAGGATCAGAGCATTATCAATTCTCAGCATTGCCTTTTGGCTTATCTACTGCGCCCAGAGTATTCACGAAATGCCTGGCATCAGTAATTGCTCATTGCAGGCTTCAGGGAATTCAAATTTACCCTTACCTGGACGACTGCCTGTTACAAGCGGACAGCAAAAACAAATTAACAAAAGATTTGAAAAAGGTCATTCATCTACTGCAAGCCTTGGGATACACAGTCAGTATAAAAAAGTCAAGGCTGATACCATCCCAAAGGATAACTTTCTTGGGTGCAGAACTGGACACATCAAATCAAATGGCATCCCTCACAGCAGAAAAGCAGAAGCACCTTCCACTCCATTTCATGGCATTAACAACGCAGAACCAGCTTACAGCAAGGAAATTCCTGCAAGCCCTGGGTTACATGGCATCCTGCATAATATTGATCCCACATGCCAGACTGCATATGAGGAAGTTGCAATGGTACCTAAGGAATTTATGGTCTCAGCACAAGCACAGCCTAGAAACCCAAATTCCAATAATTCCATGCCTGAAGCAAGAATTCCGATGGTGGGCTCAGGCCTGTCAATTGAACAAAGGACTGCCCTTCCACAGCCCTCAACCAAGCCAGACTATCACCACAGACACCTCAGACCTCGGTTGGGGGGCACACATGCTGGACAAGTGCATACAAGGCTTATGGACTCAAGACCAGCTGAACCTACACATAAACCAAAAAGAGATGCTGGCAGTAAAACTGGCAATTCAGGCATTCAGACCGTTTCTCCAACAGGGTCAATTGCTGATAAGGACGGACAACACCACAGTTATGTGGTATATCAACAAACAGGGAGGCACACATTCATATCCTCTATGCCGGATGGCAATGGACCTCTGGAATGTGGCCCTAAGCCTCAACATACAGCTCAAGGCAATATTTGTGCCAGGAAAAGAAAATATACTAGCAGACATCTTAACTCATTCTCTCCAGAGCAGCTCAGGAAGAGCTGCCTGCTGAATTCCACCATAGGAACAACAGAGCAGCCTGAGCTCATTTTCAGAAAATCCATTTGTAATACTATACAGAAAACAAATGCTCATAACTCTTTAACTATAAGAGCTAGACTAAAAATGTAAATGCGAAAGTTGTTCAGCAGACAGGGACCTTTCCAACAGTGTAAATGTTGATAGTGCATATCAGTCATGATGAAATATTTGGCAAGGAATGCTGATATTGTGCAATTTTTTTAATTTTTTGGAAAAGCAAACCACAATATCTTGGTCTATGTACCATGGAGACCCATACAATTTGAATTTAATTTGTTAGTATGAATGTCAGCTTTAAAATTATACTTTAACCATAACTGTGTGACACTCCTTTCATGAGATATTCACAGAAATATGATTAGTATATTATTTCTCATAATTGATAAATAAACAAAGCATACTTTCTCATCACCTGTAACAGACAGAGCCTACATATCAGTGTAGAAGTTGTGCATCTGAATGTCAGCTTCAAAATGACGCATCATTTGCGTGATCACCATGCTCCCTCGCAAAGATATGGGCATAATAATGAAAAGTATTGTAAATGTACAATTTTCATATTCGTACAAGACTAAACAAACTGTGATATCTCTACATGTGTAGAGTGCACAGACACAGTTCTTTTACCATGATGTAAGGAGTAACACTGTCTTCAAAATGATGCATTACTTCACACAATGTGGTGCTCCCTTGCAAAGTTATTTACCAAAATATGAAAAAAAAATCATAATTTCCATAACCTAAGTCCAAAACAAACTTTGATATCTGCACGTGTCAAACATACAGGCACAATTATTTTACCATGTTAGAACCAGCAATACTGTCTTCAAAATGAGGTATTACTTCGCACATTCAGAGGCTCCCTTGCAAAATTATTTACCAAAATATGAAAAAAAATCATAATTTCCATAAGCATAATTCTCAGACAAACTTTGATATCTGCACATGTGTCAAACATACTGGTACAATTCTTTTACCATATTAGAACCAGCAATACTGTCTTCAAAATGAGATATTACTTGGCGCATTCAGATGCTCCCTTGCAAAGTTATTTACCAAAATATGAAAAAAATCATAATTTCCATAACCTAAGTCAGAAACAAACTTTGATATCTGCCTATGAGTACAACATACAGGTACCATTCTTTTACCATGTTAGAACTATAAATAATCTTTTCAAAATGAGGTATTACTTAGCACATTCAGATGCTCCCTTGCAAAGTTATTTACCAAAATATGAAAAAAATCATAATTTCCATAACCTAAGTCCAAAACAAACTTTGATATCTGCACATGTGTCAAACATACTGGCACAATTATTTTACCATGTTAGAACCAGCAATACTGTCTTCAAAATGAGATATTACTTGGCACATTCAGATGCTCCCTTGCAAAGTTATTTATTTACCAAAAAATGAAAAAAAAATAATAATTTCCATAACAGTTATTTGCCAAGCTCAGAGAAATTAATTTTACACAACACATTTCATAAGTGTTTTACTTACTATACTGGTCTGACTTGGTCATGGGTGTTTTCCATTCTTCTCACAATCATGCCTTGCTCTCAACATGCCATTGTGGAGGTTGGTCAAGAAGAACGCAATGCCCTCACTTAGGTGAATGCCATCCCTTCTGAACCAGTGAACATCTTCCCTTCCAGTGATTCAGCAGAAGACAGTCTTACCTTATCTGAAATAAAGCATGGGTAGACACTGACAAGGAGTCAGCCAGGGCACATGTAAAGAGAAAAAGCAGGGTAAGGACCGCTGCTCCACTAATACGCCAAGGACAGGCATGGGGCTCCAGATGTTGGTTATCTGTAGTGTCCCATAGCTGTGCCGGCTGCCCACTCAGACTGCTGATACAACTATGGTCTCATGACCTCCTTCAGTGTCAGCAGTCTGCCTTACCTCTGCGTTTTCTCTTTACATGTGCCCATCCAGCAATGGACCCAACAGCCTGGTCACAACTTTGATGTATAGTGTGCTCTGCACATCTTACTGCTGTCAGCAGTCTGCTAGACTCTTATGGCCATGGTACTCACCAAAGCATTCCATGCATAGGTTAATCTTGCAGGTCGGGCATCCCCATGATGGTTCAGCACGTTTTCCCTTGATGGCACAGTTTTTGCATCGTGCCTTCCGCCATTTCACTGGAAAGTGTGAGCCTTCTTCAAATCGTGTCATGGGCTCTGGGATGGTAATCTCTATGCATCTTTTCCTCTTCTTGTAGGTGGTCAGGAGGTGCATGCCTAGGTGTCTTCTAAACTGTAACTGGCTTGCCGCAATAACGGCCAGAACGTGAAAGCTGCGGTGGCTAGCACTCTCACGAAATAAAATGTAAGCATTCACTATGGCCACATCCCATAGGAACCAGAACAAGTACAGCCACCATTTCCTTGCCTTTCGAGCAGTTGGATACTGCGTCCTGAGCTGATCTGCTCGGTCCACCCCATTCATATATGTGTTGTACATGTTTACAACTGGTGGACATGGCACTGCAGCTTTTGTTCCATCGTGCTGTCTCCTGCGTATGCTGGAGACTGCCAAGGTTGGGTTACTATTGGCTGACAGCAGAAATACTGGGTTGCTATCCTTCCATTCAGTTGCAAGCAATGGTCCACTCTGCAGCTGCTTGTAGAACCCTCGAGGCGCTTTACCAATGGCTTGTCGGTTGAATGTTACAGGCCATTCAGACCTATTGGTGCGCATGGTTCCACAGCAGTACAGACCGTCCTGCAGCAATTGTTGTGCCAGAGGGACAGATGAGAAGAAGTTGTCAAAGTAAATGTGATGCTTCTTTCCAATTAGCCCCCGTGTTAGGTCGACCACAACTCTGTGTGCCAGTCCAACGTCTGTGGTCTGCTCTGCCTTTCCAGTGTATACCTGGAATTCATGCACATAACCATTATGTGAGTCAGCTAGCACCCATACCTTAATGCCATACCTCTCCGGCTTGCCAGGCATAAACTGTCTAAATGTCAGACGTCCACGGAAGCCGACCATGGCTTCATCTACTGCCACCTCACGATGCACATTATACTGTGTCCTACATGCATGAAGTACGGCATCCAGTATTGGCCGTACATGATGGAGCTTGTCATGACCCACAGAGCCCTGTGGTTGTCTGAGGTTTTTGTCATTGCAGTGAAAATACTGCTGAATTTTTTCAAACCTCTCCTGGGTCATGTACTCTGCTATTGGGAAATGACCATACAGATGGTGCGTTTCCCAGTACTGCCTGTATTTTGGAACATGTACAATAGACATGTATATTCTGACACCTAGAAATGTGCGTATGTCTCCAGGACAAACTGGACTCCACCGCTTATCAACCTTGCCTGCTACAGCCTGCCTCTGTGCAGCATAGCGGTTAGTTTCATCAGCAATAAGCGAATACAGTTCCTCTGGGAACATCAAATTGAGGAAGTCCACCTCTGTGCTGTCCGAGTCCAGGTTAGTGACTGGGCCGACTGGACACACAAAATCATCGATGTGAACTGGTGTTAGGCGTTTCTCCCATGATAAGTTTCGTGGTGGGCATGATCGCCGTGCCTTTTCATTAGCCTCCCAGACTTTTGAATGCAAGGTACCCTGTGATCAGTGACATTACCCACTGGTTTGTACTGACTACTGAGTGGAGTACTCGCACAAATTCCATATTGTGGCACACTCAGATCCTTGCTTGACAAGCAGCTACTTCGGCTCAGATCCAGTGGACTTTCTCCATCTGAATAAACCTGCTGTAGACTACGCCTGAACTCATGTATAGTAGGAAGCATATCCGCTTCCTCTTCAGCACTAGGCCTGGCTTGGGACTGCAAAGGTCTGTCACTCGGGCCACGTCCGTGCCGTAACTCAGAGGCAATTCATCCTCTGTGTCAAAATCTGATTCAAGTTGCTGACCACTATTGTGTGTGCCATCATACCTTAACTGGGCTAGTGGCATGTCATCCTCACTGTCGTGGTCAGTTACATCAAGAGTAGTGAGCTCGGGGTTAGAGGGTAGGGGTCTGTCAGGAATCGCTGGGACAGGGGCATCTTTATCAGCAGTAATAGCCTTCTCGCGCAGACGTGCCAGTGGAATATGATCATCGGCATCATAACCGTCATCCTCACTCTGGTTTGGCTTACGCTGTGCATCAAGATCCAATTCCATTTCGGACCCACTGGTATTACTGTCTGAATCAGTATCCTCGCCCACGTAAACGGCGGTTATCTTCTTAACAGATGGCATCTTCACTGAGGGGTGTGATGTCGGGTGAATGCAAAGCTGAAAAACACAATTGTATAGAATATAATGTTACTCACCTGCACAGAGGCAGCTGAAAAGCAACACATGCAGTATGTAGTGATAGTTTGACACATTCAACTGTTTCATTATATGTGGTTCAGTTACATTAATTTACAAAGATATGAACTACATTAATAAAATGGATAGTTATATCTGTATGTTATAAGTGAAAATACAGATATGTCTGTGTGTATATATAGATTATATATTACATATACATATATACACTATATATATATATATATATATATATATATATATATATATATATATATATATACACACACACACACACACACACACACACACACACACACACACACACAGATATTATATATAAAATAAGGGGTTTCAGAGGCTAGGTAGTTGAAGAATAGAGGGGGTGGCTTGCAATGACTAGAAGCAGAGAAAAAATAACACAATCTGCCTTGTGCATTCATCAATGTGATAACGAGTTGCACTTATATAACTAACAGTGACAGCTCCTAATAGTTTTACCTGAAAAGTGATAATGACTCTGTGCTATATTGTAACTGACTTATTGCTAAGGTGATAATGACCTGCCTTTCATTACTGCAAAGGTATGCATGCTCAGACACAGGTGATAATTGCTGCACATCACCTGTTGAGTAGGTAATCATTATCTCCTTGTGCAGCTGTTATGTGAGACAGTAATTCAGTAAAATAGTATAACACTTAGCCCTTCCTCCCACACAAGTTGCACACATTACTGACAAAGGCCAGAAAAATTCCCAAAATATAGCATAGCTCCATGCAGGTAGTAGTCAGCAAGTAATAACATGGGTAACTTCTAGGCAAAACTAAATCATTCAGAATATCTGGAGCACTTGTTTATTTCTTGTGATGGTAGGAATGGACAGTCTGTTTCAAAACAGATCATTTTCAAATGAGTGTCCAAGACCATTACCTTTTGTTATAATCACAAAAAATCTATTCAAGTCAGGGTGAAGGCCCTCTCTCAAATGCATAGAGGAAATCTAGGTTCTGTTACAGGGTTGGATTCTAGAAAGAAAAGTTTTTTCTCTACACACTTCTATGCTGTTTGATAGATAAAGCTTATGAGAGATGCTATGGAAAGCAAATAAACCAGCAGTTCAAGGTATGGAATTTGGTTAGAAATGTGAATATCTGTGACAATACAAAGCAGTCACAGTTCAGCAAGCAAACTGTAAACATTTCAATATCTCCTTTCATACCTTTCAACTGTGCCTCAGTGAGCTCAGTCCTCCCTCCTAAAACTGTTAAGTTTGGAAAAAAAGTGGTAAGTTACACTTTAGAAAATCAAGACAGTTCACATTATCACATGTGGGAAAGTGGGTTGTGCTCTGGTGAGACCTGCATGGCTTTGTATAGTGTGCCTCGATAAACTATGTTTGGGGTGGTTGCAAATGAAATAAGATAAATGCATGTTGTTTTGAGTACTACCTAAGACTGCATCACCAATGTACATTTCTCTCCCCTTCCGCTTCCTCTCTCCCTCTCAGATTACTTCTTTCTCCAAGAACAAACAAAAGGGGAGAAATAACAGATCAATATAGCCTTTAGTAATTTAATTTAATTGAATCTTAACATTTTTTGCACTACATGCATCTAAGCTTTACTTCTGATGTTCGTATCTAAACAAATGATAAATGTATTATAACTGCACCAGGAGTTTAAGTTCTGCTCACTCAGATCAGAACACTAGAAGTCACGATAGAAGTCACAATACTTTTAGGTGAGCTGGCTTTCTCTAAATTCAGGTAAATAAATCTATTAAAAAAAGATTAAAAAAGATGCCCTGGTAAGATACTAACCAGCAACCAGGATGCTCTGACTTTATTCACATTTCAGGGAGTCCAGAAATGAGCGTGTTTCTCTTGCAGCACAGAGTAGACTCATGTCCAGGATAAATGCATAATTGTTTTCAATCAGGACATGAAGCAATACGTCTAAGTACAGTTAATCACAAACTTACTAACACCCTAGCCCAAAGGTTACTGGAATTCATAAATTCAAATGCAATGGAACAGCTAGTCACCTCTCCAAAAAAGGAGATATTATAGTAGACCTGATCATCACAAACATGGGGACAAAGTGCTCCACACTGGAAGTATACCCCTCTCAGTAGTGAGATGTGACCACAAACTAATCACCCTGGATATACACATCCCACCTCCACCCCCAAAACAAAAGACTGCAGTGAAAAACTTCTCAAAAGCTGACTTTACACTTCTTATAACTGAGATGGTATCCTTTAATCCCACTGGGCCAGTGGAAACCACATCCCACAATGCAGAATCCTTCACAAATGCTTTCTATGTACATCTCCAAGAATGCATGGATCATGCAATCCCAAATAAAACCAAGACCCTCCGCACCAAGGGAAGGCGTCCTGTCTGGTGGACCCCAGCCATAAACAAATTGTACAACAGAAGGAAACTACTGCACGTTCTACGTTCTCTCATAAAAAAAATCCAAGGCCAACTCAGAGAGAAAATCACTACGGACACTAAAGATAACCACAAGGCCTTCTTCAGCTATGTTAGAAACCTGGGCGGAAACCCTCAGATATGCTCAGAGTTAGTTCACAATGACAAAAAATACACTGAACCCACAGATATTGCCAACATTCTGGCAGACAGGTTCAGTGCAAATTTCTCCCCTCCCTCACCCCCAAAAGAAGAAATACTTATCCCAGCTGAATGTAACCTCCCTGTCACCTCAGGTGTCCAGGTGAGAACCGCCCGCAGTAAAGCTAAAAAGACAGCATCAAGGCTTACTACAGGATATGTACCTGAACACTGGCACAGCGCTAAAGCAATATACCTTAGGAAAACAAAACCATATGCCTCTAAAACAAAATCATCCTAGAGAAAAATTAAACAGCTAACAACGTTTTACATTTCTAGCTTCACATTTGTTAACTTTCTTTTAAAAATGCAGGCATTTATGAAGCTATCCCCTCCCACAAAGAAAAAAAGTACTGAAGGCTGAAATCCTTCAGAAGGATCCGTTTGCCACAAGCATACTTGCTAGTAACTTACCTGTAACATGATCAGCCGTCACAGAAACACAACCAAGTACACTTCGAAAAAGTTGTCTAAGGGAAAAACAACAAATTTCTCCTGTATGACAAAGTCGCTAATCAAAAACGTGCGAGACGTCAGCGGTAAATACATATCAGCGGTAAATACACAATCCTCCAAAACTTATGAAGTCAAACCTTCCGGGTTTACAGGAAACCACGCATAACGCAAAAAGTGTACTCCCCAAGACACGGTTCGGACCTACTCTATAGTTGAACATACAGTGAAAAAGTACATTTGAAAATGAAATTCCAGAAGCAGCTAATCTACAATAACTATTTTTTTTAAAAAAAGCAAATTTAAACAGTGAGAGCTGTGCATTTCCTCATTGAACAACCCAGCCAAAAACTACGTCTAGACACAGAATCCCAAGTCAATATGTATATCAGTACACAGTGTATGTATACACACATCTACCAAGAATGTAATAGTTGTCTCGTATTTGTAAACACTGCATCCAAAATGAATCTGGGAAATACGAAGATAAAATATAAACAGACTATTCTCGTTGCGATAAGTGGTATCAAAGGAAAAAACAAATTTTCCTTTAAATACTTATATATAACCAGAAAATATACTCATTTCCATACATTTTACTTGGGAAAAGTGAATTTGACTTAGCGTTTCAACAATAATAAATAGCAAACACTGAGTGAGGTCTCCATAAGCAAATTTTAAACACTAATTATAACTTTAGGATGGAAAGTAAAAATATATACTGCTAGACTCGTCCTCATTAGTTATACAACCAACTTTGTTCATGGCATTCCTCAGGAAGATACCACCAGCAGCCCTGCGGCATTCCTCAGGAAGATACCACCAGCAGCCCTGTGTACTTCTTATCTTGATTTACAATGGAAACTAGTTTCCAAACATGCACAATCTCTGCATAGGTAGAAGTCATCTGAATCATTTCACAGATATATGTAACTTCTGAAGAGGTTGCTGCTAGCAAAGAACTTTATATTTCAATGTGTATCTACCAATGCAGAGGTATTAGCTGCTTTATGGAAGCTTCCAGTTCAAATGTGTTTTAAAGTTTTACATAATTACACACATTTACATCTAATTTCTATACCAGAATGCAAAAATCAAAGCTAAAATTGAAACAGCTGGCAACAACTATTCAGACACTCCATTTCTATTACTGAACCAAAGGTTACTAAAGCATGCTCATTGCTTTGAAGGTAAAGAACAGGATTTCCAACTACAAAATCAGCTACCAGTCCATTGCTCTAATTTACCACAAAGTGAATGGGATTCATACATATATATCGAAATACACAAATTTGCATAGACATATTTTTCCCCCTCTTGTGGGAGTGGTAACAAGTTGTTCCATAGCATTTGAGTTTATAAATTCTAGGAACCTTTGGGCTAGGGTGTTGGAGCTAGAGTAATGCTCCCAGTCTATGTTTGGGTAGTTGAAGTCGCCCAATAACATTGTGTTGGAGAGACCTTCATAGTTTCCAGTGTTCTCAGGAAGGCTGAGTGGGGTTCCTGGGTTTGGGAGGGTGGTCTGTAGCAGGCTATAAACTGGAAGTCAGTTTTACCCACTGTTAGTTGCACATGGATAATCTGATGCTTTGCTGTGCCACCAACCTGGAGGTGAGGGTATCTTTGTCAAATATTGATACTCCCCCTCCTTTTGTGGTTTGGTCCAAGTTTTGGGGCCGAAAAGCATGGTATGAGGTATAATCTGGTAGTGCTGGGGTGCTCTCGGGAGCCTTGAACCAGGTTTCTGTTACTGCACAGATATCAATGTTCTCCATGTTATGGAGAGTTTCGAGTGCATGCATCTTGAGGTTTAGACTTCTGGCGTTGAGTAGCATTACTCTTAGTTTATCCCTTGTGATACCTATGGAGGTGGGTTTGTCTTTTGACCCTTACCAATATCCGAAAGCCCAGACAGGTGCAAGTCGTCCCTAGCGAAGCATCGTGGCTTGTCTAGCATGTCATCCCAGGCTGACAGGCATTGGATCCCCTTTGAATGACACCAATACTTTAGCCAATTGTTAAAATTGATATCTTTGTCTTTATACTGTGGCATCATTCTTGGTGAGGGTAAGATGCTACTCAAGGTCAGGGTCATACCGGCCTGGGTTATATGCTCAGAGAGCTCCTCTGTCTCTTTTCATGTAGTCCAGGGAGGTACGTCTCAGGTCATTCACACCAGCATGGACAATGACTGAGTGCTATATCACATTCATAGACATAAATACTCGTATGTGCATTTACTATTAATTCTCTGCCACTGAAACTGCATGTAAACCCATATATATATAAAATGCATCTGGTCAGTAGAGGATTAAGTTTACATTTGGGCTATTTTCAAAACAGACTCCTTGCGCACATTTTTGCGGCCATGCATACATGTATTTGTTCTTTGATTCAACTTCCTGATTGCATTAAGTTATATTCCCTATGTAATACAGCACCACTTGTTAGAATGTGTTTTAAATTTGTAGTTTTAAGCATTCTTTAAATAAGCAAAGAACAAAATGTATAAACCAATAATGACAAAACTACCCATTTCAGAAAATTTCAGACATAAAAGGCCACTCAAACTTCTATCATTACAATCCACCAATATCACTCAATACAAACAATCTCTGCAGAAGAGAAATCATCTGAACAATTCCACATTATAGAAATCCGTAACTAATGAAGAGATTGCCACTGGCAAACAACTTTACAGACAAATCACTGCTCACCATAAAGAAATCTTAAATTCTGCAGGAGACTCCATATACTTTCTAGCACTAAAAACAGAAAAACATGGAAATTACTTAAAAAAAAAAAAAAATTAAATGTCACCAGACTGAAAAATTGATATGTTCCTGCATCTCACCAAGCTTACTGCCATTAACACCAACACATTTTAGCTCTTCACATCTCTATGAAATCATAGTTTATTCTGTAAAGCACATAGTCATGATCTGTCAAAAAATAAAACAAATAAATGCCGTTTCCAAGGGATGCCTCCTATCATGTCATATGGGGCAGATTACAGCTCTAAAAATGTTGGCAAGCAAAGGTATTTCATCTCTACATAAGAAAAAAGTACAGTGCAACAGTTGTCTGGGATAAGGTGCAATACCAAACTCCATGCAAACCTCTCAACCTCTAAGACCCAGAAATCTAGACAAAGCCATATATAATGAAAGGACAAAGCCCCGAAATAGGGACAATTTATAAAGATTGTTCTTACAAACTTAGAAAATTGATAGAATAACAGATTTTGCATTAGCATGAATTTTCTGAAGAGTATGAAGTCTGTAACTCAAATCTCAGTCATTATTTTCTGACTTCAATCCTCAATGATTTGCCAGAAAAACAATTGTTTTTTGAGGAGCAGACCAAAAATATGAGGCAAAAATCTGGACATTCTGCAAAAATCTGTACAGTTGAGAGGTACAACAGTTCCAACTTCAACAGGTTGCAAAAATGTACATCAGGTCAACATACTGCAAACATAAGTTTTGCAATTCGCTGTATCTTACAAGGGAAAATACAAATAATAAAAATATGATCGCTGCAGTGTACTGCAATATCTGCATGAAAAGACTGTGTTAACATCATGATTTTGCTTTACAAACTGCAGTTATTATTAGAGAATTAAAAACAAACTGCCAGCCACTAAACTACCAGGAGAAGAAACTAAACGACTACACACCAGCAGTCTAGGTGGACACCTGTATACTTTACTATGGGTGGAGACCAAAGAAACAAAACTGATCGATCATTAGCTGTCTACAATTTCCTTTTCTTTTATTTCAAAGAAAGATTTAAAAAAGTGTCATCTGGTAACTATTTAGAGCATTAAGTCCATCAAGACATGTCAACATTTTCCATAATACAGAGAAGGGAAGCTGTACAAAACTAGATGAAGAACTAACACTTTCATTTCAAACACAAACAAGTAATTCTCTAGGTTATTTTAAAATTCTCGGCCTCTGGGAGGCTGGACTCCAGACACTGCAGAGTCCACAGCAAACAGGCCACCACTAGAAAAATCAAAAGAGGACGATCTTTGCAAACTGTCATGTCTTTACTGGTCTATATACACTTGAATCAGTGCCAGGAGCTCTGCAAACAGCAAGCGCAGCGTTTTACTACGGTGTAAGGACTCCAATCGCTTTCTTTCTAGTTTGTAAGAAGGGAGCAATTATGTTTAATGGCACAAACTGTTTCAGGTCCCAAAGACATATTTGCTGTTTCAAGTTAATTTTTCTGGCTGTGTCAATATGCTTATGTTTTACACAACAAATGCGCATTTTTAGTAGTACAACTACGTTTCTTTTTTCTTTTTTTTATTTCACCACCGCTGCACAATTTCTAAATACATTTATACCAGGAAGGCAGAAAAAAAAAACAACTTTGAAGTAATGCATCGATGCTAAGTTGAAGTAATTTGTATACCTTAACTAAGCAAAAACTTTACTGTGACCAATACAAATTAAACTAAACAGAAACGCAATTCAGAAAATAAACTTCACCACAGAACAAGTGCCCAATGACCCACCTCCCACTTTGGCTAAATCAAATTCATTCTACCCAGAAAACCACGTGCACCCCAAGTCAACAGGAATGCAAAACATCAAATAAGAAGGAATAAGAAGGAATTATATTACTACTTTAGCTGAAGTAGGGCCTTCCACTCTAGTCTCTAGCGATGATCTGTCACTAGCAATGCCACCTCCCTACATCGATATCCAAGAAGCCTCCTTCTGAGTAGCCATTTCCAATTAAATACCAAACGAAAAGAGTGAAAAAGCAGAAACTGAAACCAAAAAGCAGAGCACGGACCGTTTATTCAATAAGCGCTAATCTTTCGTTTCCAATGCACACAAGACTTGATCTTTCTAACGGCTGATCACCCAAACAGAAAGGTTACCGCACTGCCTTTCAGGCTGTGGTGTAAATGATTACTGTTTAGAACATTAACAAATCGCGATGGTATCTCTCACAATACTGAGACAGAGTTTATTAAACACGAGTTGCTCTCAAAGTCAGTAAATTTATCTCTAAACGAAGTTAATCCACAAAAGCCATCACTCCAAGTAACGAAATTGATTAAATATAGAAAGAATTACACTAAAGCATATAAATGAGTACGTCCCACCACTGCCTCACCTCATCCCAAACATAATAGCAAATGCCAAATAGCACGTTTTTATGCAATGCAACATCGGAGTTCTGTTTACACCATTTACATTAAAAATGTTTTAGACAGTCGCACTGAAGCGCGTGTCCTCCCAAACAAGTTTAAGTTCTCACCCCCTCTGCACATCAAACTGGTTAGCATGATTTTTAAACAACCTAGTTACAAACAAACGCGAATATCTTTCACTCGATTTTCTGGGCTTTACATTTTATTTGACAAACCTTGATCGTTTGCATAAGGGGGTTGTTCGGAAAGAAGAGTCTCCACCTGAGTAGCCATTTCCAATGCACACAAATGATTACTGTTTAGAACATTAACAAATCGTGATGGTATCTCGTTGCCCTCTCACAATACTGAAACAGAGTTTACTAAGCCATCACTCCAAGTAACGAAATTCTTTAAATATAGAGAGAATTACACTAAATAAATAAAATATATAAATGAAAACACTTAGTTTGCTTACCGGAAGACACGAAAAAAAGAGCCAAGCTGACCGGGAACCGACAGTACTGTGTGCCGAGAAATCTTCGAAAGCTAGTAGGAAAAAAAAGAGGATCCAGCGGCAGGTGAAATCTCCAAATCTTTGGAAAAATAAAAGAAATACCTGCAGCTGGACCCTCTTTTTATTTACAGAAGACAAAAGAAATTTGGTTTGGGGGTGGAGGTGTTATGCAAGTGGTGGCTTGGATTGCAAGAATCCGATTGGCTGCCACCACTTGCTTTACGAAGATTTTTTCAAACTCAATTTTCTTTAAAATATTCAATGTTACCTTAATGTAATAACAAGCTGAATCGTAACTACAGAAGGTAAATTACACATTCTGTTACAATTTCAGCTTGTTTTACATTAAGGTGAAGTACAAATCTGGAGTCTCGCTTGTGGAAGGGACTCGGAGCTAATGGCTTGCAATTTCTATGTTCTCATGGCGCGCTCGGTGTTGACCACACAGGCGCCATGAGAAGGTACTCGGGGCTAATGAGTTAAGCAGAACTACCACGGATGCCCACGAATGGATGCTGCATCCAGACATCTTCAAATCCATTACAAGGAAATGGGGACTACCAGAAATAGACTTATTCGCATCCCCACACAACCACCAATTGAAAAAATTCTGCACAAGGACATACCACCCACTTGCTTGGAAGGTGGACTCCCTATCTTTCAGTTGGGAAAACCTGACAGCATATGCATTCCCACCTCTTCCTTTGATGCACAAGGTGCTATTGAAGATCAAAGAAGACCACCCAAGGATCATCCTGATAGCTCCAGACTGGCCGAGGCAGCATTGGTACCCATTACTGAGGAGTATGTCTCGGGAACTCCCATGGCCTCTACCTTTGGTTCCTTTACTGCTGACACAGAACAACTTCAAAACCCTGCATCCGAACTTGAAAACACTGCAGCTAGCTGCTTGGAACATTGCATAAGACAAAATAACCCAGATTTATCTCAAAGGGTTAAAGAAATTCTCTTGGAGGCTCGCAGACCCTCAACAAGAAAAACTTACTCAGCAAAATGGAAAAGATATCTCATTTGGAGTGCAGCAAAAGGGCAAAATGTATCACTGGTAAACATAGCTAACATCCTGGAATACTTAGCAGAGCTTTTCCACAATGGCCTGTCTTACTCTTCCATTAAGATTCATGCGTCAGCTATTTCAGCAGAATACAACATGGATCCTCCAGTCTTCTCTCATCCTCTACTCGGGCAGTTTCTGAGAGGAATTAAAAATGTAAAGCCACCAAGGAAGCCACCATTGCCTACATGGGACTTGAACTTTGTGCTAGAAAAGTTGACACTTCCCCCTTTTGAACCAGCAGCAACAGCAGAATTACAGTACTTATCATGGAAAACTGCTTTCCTGCTTGCAATCACTTCAGCAAGAAGGGTTTCTGAATTACAGGCATTAATGGCAGTACAACCCTTCCTTATCTTCCATCAGGATAGAGTGTCCATGAGAATTAATCCTACCTTTATGCCAAAGGTGGTCTCCAGGGTATCTTTAAACCAAGCAATCCACCTACCTACATTCTTCCCCAACCCACAGAACAGGGGAGAAAGACTGCTGCATACCTTGGATGTGCATAGGCAATTGCGCTACTACCTGGACAGAACCAAGAACAATAGAAAAACTGACCAGCTTCTGGTAGCATATGCCACAGGAATGGAAGGAAAAGCAATTTCAAAACAGACTATCTCAAAATGGATAGGAAATTGCATTAGATTTTGTTATTCTTATCATGGAAAGGCAACTCCAGAAAACATCAGACCTCACTCCACAAGGGCTACAGCCACTACTACAGCTTTTTACGAGGAGTGGCTACAAAGACATTTTAGAGGCTGCTACTTGGAGCTCCGTGCATACATTTGCCAAGCATTATAATCTACCCTTATACTCCAGATCCCGAGCAGGTTTTGCCACTGCTGTTTTGCAAGGGATCTTAACTACCATAATCTTGTTAGTGCCTCCTCCCCCAGTTTGGCTATGGTATTCTACCAATTTGTTAGGACTGCAGATGCATCCTTGAAGGACATAGTACAGTTTTGTACCTACCATAAATGTAGATGTCCGAGAGGTATGCATCTGCAGTCAGGACCCACCCTCCTTCCCTCTGTGGTACTCCTAGGGTATTTGCCCATCTTGTAGCTAGCTGGGGGAATCTATTATGGTGTATTTGTTTGTATATATGTATATACATGTTTATTTCTATTTGCTCTCTGTTTGGAAACATTTGCATTTATCCAAATTTAGCCTTCCTAGAGGGCATCTGGCATCTGGGGCAAGAAACACTGAGGAAAATGGCGTTGGCTGATGCCTTTATACCCGAAGAACTGCAGCTATGACGTCGGGTGAAGTGCGACACCAGCCGAGGCCAGACCCAGACTTTGGAATCCGGCCGACCGAAGGGCTGCCTGAGGCCAGGACAACCCATTTGTTAGGACTGCAGATGCATACCTCTCGGACATCTACATTTATGGTAGGTACAAAACTGTACTTTTTCAGGCCCAACATTTTTATATAAAACAGACGCCAGCTTCAAAAACAAGATTAAAAACATCTTCTAAGGCTAAAAAAAGACGCATGAGCCACATGCTCAGGCCCCTATGCCTAAAAAACAGATGATCAAAATGGCCGAAGACCTTATTACCTTGACCAGGGGTTCCCAACCCCCACTGCTAAGAGGCCTAGGCAAGACACTGATTATGAATCTTCAGATCAGGTTTCCATTTATTCTGATTCCTCTTCTGATCAGGAATTTTTTATTCCACCCTGTGAGGATTCAGATGCAGAAGAATCCATCCCATCTGCATCCCCTCCTGAGGATTATTGTTTTGGAGAAACCTTGCATACTTTAAGGGAACATTTTCATTTGGAGAGTCAGGATTTCGCTGAATCAAAAAAGAGGCTTAGGGATTTTCTTCCTCAGCATAGGCCTTTGGCAATACCTCCTGTATTAGAAATTGTTGATGATGTGTTTTCGGAATCAAGCATGGCTCCTGATTCCTTACCTCCGGCTCCTAGTAAGCCAGACCGATATTACAGGGTTCCTGACTCCCACAAATTTCTATTCAAAAATCCTGCTGCTGATCCTGAGACTGTCTCACAGGGTCCCAAAGGTGTAAAGGTCTCTGCAGCCAAAAATCCTACCCCCTCCGATAGAGATTCCAGGGAGCTGGATAGATGGGGAAAGAAGGTTTATATGTCTGCAACCTTGGCAATTAGGGCCTTAAACTGCCAGTTTCATATGCTTAAGTATCAACAGCATGTTATGGGCTTATTGAAACAGAAAATGATGTTGATTTCTGATTGTGTGGAAAATAAAGAATCACAGGAATTATTGCATGCAGCAGAACAGGTTGGAAAGCATACTTTGCAATGTGGTTTTGATTCCTTGGAGGCCTCTTGCAGGGCCGCAGTTACTGGATCTGTGATTAGAAAGCATGCCTGGCTCAAGGAGCAAAATCTGCCTGATCATGTTAAAGCTAAATTGTTGGATGTCCCTTTACAGCATGATACTCTGTTTGGTAATAAGGTAGAAGAGGTTTAAGAAAATGGAAGACAAAGCTAAATCTATGCAAACTGCAAAATATTTCTTACAAGTGCAGCCACCCAGGTTCAGTAGGCACTGGCCTACTAAAACTTGGTCCTTTCCTGTGTCCAACAGAGCCTCTCAAGGCAAATCCAGGCTCACAAAAGGCTCTGGATACCAGTCACAGGGTTCTTGCAGGTCAAAGCAATGAGGTGCCTACACCTCCAAATCTGGAGGAAACCAAGCACAAACCCCTACAGTAAGCAGTCTCAATGACATCCCTCTTCCTTCACCAAGCACTTATCTTTTGATAGCCCCCGGGGGGGTTAACACTTCATGCTCAAAATTGGCAGTTAATTACCCAGGACAAGTGGGTATTAAACATAGTATCCCAGGGGTACATATTTCATTTCCATACTTTGCCAGTTCCAAACGGTTGGCCAGATCTGCCACAAAATCAATGGGCAGAGGCTCAGAAACAAGTTATGTCCCTCATGGATATGGGGGCTATTCAACCAGTACCAGAACAGGAAAAAAGACAAGGTTTTTATTTAAGACTGTTCCTGGCACCCAGAAAAGACAATGCCTGGTGTCCAATACTGGACTTATTGATTTTGAACACATTCCTGGACATTCCAAAATTCAAAATGCTGACTTTACAACAGCTACTGCCCATACTGGGCAAGAACGCTTGGTTATTGACTCTAGACTTAAGAGGCATACCTGCATATTCCAATAAGGGAATCGTGCAGAAGATAACCTCAGCTTCAAGGCAGGTTTTTTGCATTACCAATTCTCTGCACTGACCTGTGGCTTATCTACTGCACCCAGGGTCTTTACAAAGTGCCTGGCACCAGTAATTGCATTTTGCAGACAAAGAAACATACAAATTTATCCTTACCTGGACGACTGTCTCATTCAAGCAGAGAACAAGGACATTCTTCTTCAACATATGGCATTTGTAAAAAGGCTACTAACATGGCTAGGGTACACAATAAATGAAAAGAAATCCCAACTGGTACCCTCTCAAATAATTACATTCCTGGGTACAAGCTTGAATACAACTGTCCAGATGGCTTACCTTATGCCAGACAAAGGCAACTGACAACATACTTCAAATAGATGGCTACAAAAACCCAGTTATCTGCAAGACAGATTCTGCAGGCTTTGGGGTTCATGGCATCCTGCATTCAACTAATTCCATATGCTAGACTGCATATGAGGAAACTTCAGTGGTACCTAAAAAGTTGGAGTCAACATTGTCACGGTCTGGAAGCAATGATTCCTCTCATTCCCTGCCTACAACAGGAGTTTCTTTGGTGGGGAGAGACATGTCACCAAAACAAGGGACTGTCATTCACTGTACCCCCTGCCACCCAAACCCTAACTACAGACACATCAGACTATGCTTGGGGGGCCCACCTGGTGGGGAGATGCATTCAGGGCATATGGAACCCAAACCAAATGCATCTGCATATCAGCCAGAAAGAGATGCTAGCTGTTCAGAATGCTCTGACAGCCTTCAAGGACTTACTTCATCCAGGACAACTACTGATAAAGATGGACAACACCATGGTTATGTGGTACATAAACAAGCAGGGGGGGGTACACATTCCTACCCCCTTTGCAGACTAGCCATAGCATTGTGGGATACAGCTTTGACTTACCAAGTACATCTGCAAGCTCAATTCCTGCCAGGAAAACAAAATACTCTGGCAGATGACCTAAGCAGAAATCCTATGGACCCGCACGAGTGGAAACTGATTCCACAAATCTTCAGCATGGTAACACAAAAATGGGGGAACCCAGACAAGGATCTATTTGCCTCTCCCCAAAATTATCAACTGGACAAATTCTGCACAAGGACTTATCACAGACAAGCATGGAAATTGGATGCCTTATCCTTCAGTTGGAAAAACCGAACAGTATATGCTTTTCCCCCTCTGCCTCTTCTCTCCAAGGTCTTGCTAAAGTTCAGGCAGGAAAAACCAAAAATGATCCTGATTGCTCCGGACTGGCCTCGCCAGCACTGGTACCCAATTTTAAGGAATATGTCTCAACTCCCTGCTTGGTATTTGCCTCAAATACCTTATCTACTGTCTCAGCAGAACAGTCAAATTCTGCACACTCTGCTCCAAACTCTGAACCTTGCAGCATGGCTGATCATTTAATTATTCAAACATTTTGGAAGCCAGAAGGCCTAGTACTAGAAAATCTTATGCTGATAAATGGGAGAGATTCTGTGCTTGGAACCAAGCACAGGGAATGGACACAGCAAAACCAAATATCCCCCAGATTTTGCAATACTTGACTGAGATGCATGACAAGGGCCTATCTTTTTTTTTCAATAAAAATCCATGCCTCTGCCATCTCTGCTCATTACAACACGGAGCCTCCCCTCTTTTCTCATCCTCTGATAAAACAGTATCTTAGAGGGGCCAAAAATTTAAGGCCTCCCAGATCATCACCAATTCCTGCATGGGACCTCAATTATGTGCTGTTAAAACTCACCCTGCCTCCTTTTGAACCAGCAGCTACTGCGGATATAAAATTTTTATCTTGGAAAACAGCTTTCCTCTTGGCAATCACTTCAGCAAAAAGGGTTTCAGAACTACAGGCTCTCATTGCTGTGGAGCCTTTTATTACATTTTACTCGGACAGGGTGTCCCTCAGGACCAATCCTTCCTTTATGCCTAAGGTGGTATCCAATGTGGCTCTTAACCAAACAATTCATCTGCCAACATTTTACCCAAATCCGTAGAACAAGGGGGAGCGGATTCTGCATTCATTGGACGTACACAGACAACTAAGATTCTACTTAAACAGGACCAAATCTCTAAAAGTCTGAGCAACTACTGGTGGCATTTGCTTCAGGATCAGAGGGGAAGGCTATATCAAAGCAGACTATTTCTAAGTGGATAAGCCACTACATTCGTTTCTGCTACTTGCACCATGGTAAACCTGTGCCCAAGGGGATCAGGTCACATTCCACCAGGGCTGCCTCTACCTCAGCAGCCTTTCTCTCAGGAGTTCCAACCAAAGACATTCTAGAAGCTGCTACTTGGAGCTCTGTTCATACCTTCACAAAGCATGATCATTTGCGCCTCTTCTCCAAGTCCAGGGCAGGCTTTGCCACTGCATTTCTGCAGGGCCTTATAGCCGCTCCTAATGCTGTTTAGTTCCATCTTCCCATCCATAGCTTTGGGATTCTACCCAAATGTAATGACTGCAACAGTGAAACACGAAGAACATAGTACAGTTGTGTACACTTACACTGTTGCAGTTTAGGTTACCCACCCGCCACCTCCCTTTTCTATAACTTATCTTTCCTTCACTATACTTTAAAGCCTTTGTGGTGTATTTGCTTTTAGATGAAGGTAAAGTTTATGTTGCTAAAAGTGCATTTACATATATTGCTGTTTATTTATATCTATCCATATATGTGTATATATATATATATATATATATATATATATATATATATATATATATTTTTTTTTTTTGCTTCCCATTTGGTGGGCACCTGACATCTGGGGCAAGAAAAACTGAATAAAATGGCATCAGCTGCATGTTGTATACCCCTGATGACCTGACGTCATGGAAGAGGAGACCGCAACCGATGCAGGACCCAAGACTTTGATGTTTATCGTGCATACAGCTGCAGTCATCACACTTGGGTCATCCTGCCGTCAGGCAGGTCCTCGGTCGGCCAAATTCCAAAGTCTAGGTCCGGCGTTGGTTGTCGTCGCTTCTTCCCTGACGTCAGTGCGGCAGGGGCATAAAAGAGGCAGCCGACGCCATTTTCTTCAGTCTTTCTTGCCGCGCAGTGCCCGAAGCAGAAGCAGTTTGCAAGTGCCGGTCGGCCAGCTCCTGAGATTTACGAGAAGTATTTCAGCCGAAGTCTTCTTTAAAGCTAAGTACCCTGTTGGGGAAACTTTTCTTGCCTCAGACCGATGTCGGACCAAGTTAATAATTGCATTTCTTGTGGGAAGCAAATACCACATAAGGATTTTCACTCTTACTGTATACCTTGCTTAGGGCCAGACCACGACGTCTCGGCCTTTCGTTTTTCTGCTAGGTTTAACAAGCGCAGTATTAAGCGCCAGGCGGAGTTCGCCCTTCATTATTTTGGCAAAACATTTCATTATATCATGTCTTCGGATATACCGACGCCAGATTTAGGCAAAAAAATGGAAGGATAAGGACAGACATCCGAGGCCTGCACCGAGTACTGAGATCACGCTAAGGCCGACTTCCGGTTCTCAGCGAGGTGCCTATATAGCCCCTGACTACCGATGAAACTATTTTACCGGCGACTTCAGTACCCGAGGTCGCAGGTTCCTCTAGCTCCATTCCCACTGCAGATACCGACGCCACTCTTGGCGGAGAAACGGAAAGTTTAGCGAGGCCTGCCATTTCTGAAGGCGTTTTCTGGCCTACCACCTTCTCTATTAAATCGTTCACTAAATCTAAAGCTCCAATGAAAATTAAAAAAACAGGGTCCTCAGACCCCCTCTCAAGGCCCCATGCCTAAAAAACAGATGCTTAAAATGGCTGAGGATTTGATTACACTCATCAGGCGTTCTCAAGACCCAGGTTGGAGGAAGACTACCCTTCCTCAGACTAGGCTTCTATTACCTCAGACCTTTCTGAGGACCAGGATTACGCCTATTCCCCATTTGAAGACTCTGATGCTGAGGAGTCTATTTCCCCGGTCCCCCCCCCCCTGAGGACTACTCTTTTGGGGAAACCGTACATACATTGAGAGAGCACTTCCACTGGGAAGGCCAAGATTACTCGGATTCCAAGAAAAGGCTCAGGGAATTTCTGCTGCTTCCCCAGCATAGGCCCCTGGCTATTCCTCCTGTCTTAGATATTTTGGATGATGTGTATGCAGAAGCCAGTCTTAATCCAGACTCTTTACCTCCTGCCCCTGTTAAACCAGACAGATATTACCGGGTTCCTGATTCTCACCAGTTCCTTTATAAAAGCCCTACTGCTGACCCAGAGACTATTTCTCAGGGTCCCAAGGGGATTAAGGCCTCTACTGCTAAAAACCCTTTACCTTCAGAGAGAGATTCCAGAGCATTAGAAAGGTGGGGGGAAAAGGTGTATACATCAGCCACTTTAACCATGAGGGCATTAAACTGTCAATTTCATATGTTAAAGTACCAGCAGTTCTTGCTATCTCAGCTGAAAAGCAAAATGACACAAACAGAACAACCAGATTTGAAAGAGTTGCAGGATTTGTTGCATGGAGCAGAACAAGTGGGGAAACATACCTTACAGTGTGGATGTTCTTCATCTCACATTGCTGCAGTCCTTACACTTGGGTAGTCCGCTGTCCTCGGTCGGCCCGAATATCAAAGTATTAGGCTGACGTCGGTCAAAGGCGCAAGACTGACATCAGGACGCCAGGGTACAAATGCGCATGACCGACGTCATATCCTCAGTCTTTTTTGCCGCATGGTCCGATGCAGAAGCAGCGTTGCAAGTGCCGTTCGGCGTTCTGAAATTTTTCGAATTCGGAGTTTCAGACCGAGTCAAAGTTGGCTAAGTACCCGTTGGGAATATTTTAGTTTTTCTTGCCTCAGTGGTTTACCGGATGTCAGAAAAAGTGAATAACTGTATTTCTTGTGGGAAGCAGATACATAGAGATTATCATACTTTGTGTATTCCTTGTTTGGGGCCTGAGCACGGCGTTGTTGGGTGTCGCTTTTGTGCTAGGTTCAATAAGTGCACTATTGCGAAGGTTAGATTGTGCCAGGTTGGTCTTGAGCGGTGCAATTATAATATGCCATCGGATGCTCCGGCCGCTTCTTCAAGAAGCGCAAAGACAAAGCAGCTTGGGCTCAGACCCTCAACAAAACTTACTCAACAAAATGGAAAAGATATCTCATTTGGAGTGCAGCAAAGGGCAAATGTCACTGGTAAAAACATAGCTAACATCCTGGAATACTTAGCAGAGCTTTTTCCACAATAGCCCTGTCTTACTCTTCCATTAAGATTCATCGCGTCAGCTATTTCAACCAGAATACAACATGGATCCTCCAGTCTTCTCTCATCCTCTACTCGGGCAGTTTCTGAGAGGAATTAAAATGTAAAGCCACCAAGGAAACCCACCATTGCCTACATGGGAACTTTGTGTGCTAGAAAAGTTGACACTTCCCCTTTTTTTTAGACAGCAGCAACAGCAGGGGAATTACAGTACTTATCATACGGAAAACTGCTTTCCTGCTTGCAATCACTTCAACAAGAAGGGTTTCTGAATTACAGGCATTAATGGCAGTACAACCCTTCCTTATCTTCCATCAAGGATAGAGTGTCCATGAATTAATCCTACCTTTATGCAAAGGTGGTCTCAGGGTATCTTTAAA
Source organism: Protopterus annectens (assembly GCF_019279795.1). Classification (NCBI taxonomy): domain Eukaryota; kingdom Metazoa; phylum Chordata; order Ceratodontiformes; family Protopteridae; genus Protopterus; species Protopterus annectens. The sequence goes on along the minus strand of NC_056748.1, from coordinate 61,603,804 downwards.
CCAAGCAATCCACCTACCTACATTCTTCCCCAACCCACAGAACAGGGGAGAAAAGACTGCTGCACATACCTTGGATGTGTGCATAGGCAATTCTTCTACTACCTGGACAGAACCAAGAACAATAGAAAAACTGACCAGCTTCTGGTAGCACTTAGCCACCACAGGAATGGAAGGAAAAGCAATTTCAAAGTAGACTATCTCAAAATGGATAGGAAATTGCATTAGATTTTGTTATTCTTATCATGGAAAGGCAACTCCAGAAAACATCAGACCTCACTCCACAAGGGCTGTACTACAGCTTTTTACGAGGTGGCTACAAAAGAAGACATTTTAGAGGCTGCTACTTGGGCTCCGTGCATACATTTACCAAGCATTATAATCTACCTTATACTCCAGATCCCGAGCAGGTTTTGCCACTGCTGTTTTTGCAAGGGATCTTAACTACCTATAATCTTATTGAGTGCCTCCTCACTCCCCAGTTTGTATGGTATTCTACCAATTTGTTGGGACTGCAGATGCATCCTTGAGAAGGGACATGGTAGTTTTGTACCTACCATAAATGTAGATGTCCGAGGGTATGCATCTGATCAATTCCCACCCTCCTTCCCCTCTGTGGGGTACTCTAGGTGTTGCCCATCTTGTAGCTAGCTAGGGGAATCTGTATGGTGTATTTGTTTTGTATATAGCATATACATGTTTATTTCTATTTGCTCTCTGTTTGGAAACTTGTTGCATTTATCAAATTTAGCACTTCCTAGGGGCATCTCTGGCATCTGGGGCAGAAGAAACACTGAGGGAAAATAGAAGTTGGCCCAGTGCTGCCACCGAAGAACTGCAGCTATGGCGTCGGGTGAAGTGCGACACCAGCGGGGCCAAGACCCCGACTTTGGAATCCGGCCGACCGAGGGGCTGCCTGAAGGAGCCAGGACAACCCATTTGTTAGGACTACCCAGATGCATACCTCTCAGGACATCTACATTTATAGGTAGAACACAAACTGTACTTTTCAGGCCCAACATTTTATATAAAACAGGCGCCAGCTTTAAAACAAGATTAAAAACATGCTAAGGCTAAAAAGGCGCGCATGAGCCACATGCTCAGGCCCCTATGCCTAAAAACAGATGATCAAAATGGCCGAGGCCTTATTACCTGACCAGGGTTCCCAACCCCCACTGCTAGAAGGCCTAGGCAGAACACTGATTATGGAGAATCTTCAGATCAAGGTTTCCATTTATTCTGATTCCTCTTCTGATCAGGAATTTTCTATTCCACCCTGTGAGATTCAGATGCAGAAGAATCCATCCCATCTGCATCCCCTCACAGGGATTATTGTTTTACAGAAACCTTGCATACTTTAAGGGGAACATTTTCATTTGGAGAGTCAGGATTTCTCTGAATCAAAAAGAGGAAGCTTAGGGATTTTCTTCCTCAGCACTTAGGCCTTTGGCAATACCTCCTGTATTAGAAATTGTTGATGATGTGTTTTCGGAATCAAGCATGGCTCCTGATTCCTTACCTCCGGCTCCCTAGTAAGCCAGACCGATATTACAGGGTTCCTGACTCCACAAATTTCTATTCAAAAATCCTGCTGCTGATCCACCAAGGACTGTCTCACAGGGTCCCAAAGTGTAAGGTCTCTGCAGCCAAGAAATCCTACCCCCTCCATTAGAGATTCCAGGGCTTCTGGATAGATGGGGGAAGAAGGTTTATATGTCTGCTAACCTTGGCAATTAGGGCCTTAAACTGCCAGTTTCATATGCTTAAGTATCAACAGCATGTTATGGGCTTATTGAAACAGAAAATGATGTTGATTTCTGATTGTGTGGAAAATAAAAGAATCCACAGGAATTGTGCATGCAGCAGCAGAACAGGTTGGAAAGCATACTTTGCAATGTGGTTTTGATTCCTTGGAGGCCTCTTGCAGGGCACGCAGTTACTGGATCTGTGATTAGAAAGCATGCCTGGCTCAAGGGCAAAATCTGCCCTGATCATGTTAAAGCTAAGGGGTATTTGGATGTCCCTTTACAGCATGATACTCTGTTTGGTAATAAAGGTAAGAAGAGGTTTAAGAAAATGGAAGACAAAGCTAAATCTATACAGGCAACTGCAAAATCGCTGCCTTACAGAAGTGCAGCCACCCAGGTTCAGTAGGCACTGGCCTACTAAAACTTTTGAGTCCTTTCCTGTGTCCAACAGAGCCTCTCTGCAAAGGCAAATCCAGGCTCACAAAAGGCTCTGGATTACCAGTCACAGAGTTCTTGCAGGTCAAAGCAATGAGAGGTGCCTACACCTCCAAATCTGGAGGAAACCACAGCAGCACAAACCCTACAGTAAGCAGTCTCAATGACATCCCTCTTCCCTTCACCAAGCACTTATCTTTTGGTAGCCCGGAAGTGATTAACACTTCATGCTCAAAATTGGCAGTTAATTACCCAGGACAAGTGGGTATTAAACGCTTATGAAGTATCCCAAGGGGAATTTACATATTTGCATTTCCATACATACACCCAGTTCCAAGCGGTTGTAAGATCTGCCACAAAATCAATGGGCAGAGGCTCAAGAGCTTAAGTTATGTCCCTCATGGATATGGGGGGACTTTATTCAACCAGTACCAGAACAGGAAAAAAGACAAAGGTTTTTTATTTAAGACTGTTTCCTGGCACCCAGAAAAGACATGTGCCTGGTGTCCAATACTGGACTTAATGAGATTCTTGAACACATTCCTGGACATTTCCAAAATTCAAAATGCTGACTTTACAAGCAGCTACTGCCCATACTGGGCAAGAGAGCTTGCAGTTATTGACTCCTAGACTTAAGAGAGCATACCATGCATATTCAATAAGGGAATGGAGTGCAGAAGATAACCTCAGCTTCAAGGCAGGTTTTGCATTACCAATTCTCTGCACTGACCTGTGCCTTATCTACTGCACCCAGGAGGTCTTTACAAAGTGCCTGGCACCAGTAATTGCATTTGCAGACAAAAAGAAACATACAAATTTATCCTTACCTGGACTGACTGTCTCATTCAAGCAGAGAACAAAGGACATTCTTCTTCAACATATGGCATTTGTAAAAAGGCTACTAACATGGCTAGGTACACAATAAATGAAAAGAAATCCCAACTGAGGTACCCTCTCAAATAATTACATTCCTGGGTACAAGCTTGAGATACAACTGTCCAGATGAACCTTACACCTTATACCAGAACAAAGGCAACTGACAACATGTACTTCAAATAGATGGCTACAAAACCCAGTTATCTGCAAGACAGATTCTGCAGGCTTTGGGGTTCATGGCATCCTGCATTCAACTAATTCCATATGCTGGAGCTGCATATGAGGAAACTTCAGTGGTACCTAAAAAGTTGGAGTCAACATTGTCACGGTCTGGAAGCAATGATTCCTCTCATTCCTGCCTACAACAGGAGTTTCTTTGGTGGGGAGAGACATGTCACCAAAACAAGGGACTGTCATTCCTACCCCCTGCCACCAAACCCTAACTACAGACATCAGACTATGCTTGGGGCCCACCTGGTGGGGAGATGCATTCAGGGCATATGGAACCCAAACCAAATGCATCTGCATATCAGCCAGAAAGAGATGCTAGCTGTTCAGAATGCTCTGACAGCCTTCAAGGACTTACTTCATCCAGGACAACTACTGATAAAGATGGACAACACCATGGTTATGTGGTACATAAACAAGCAGAGTACACATTCCTACCTTTGCAGACTAGCCATAACATTGTGGGACACAGCTTTGACTTACCAAGTACATCCTGCAAGCTCAATTCCTGCCAGGAAAACAAAATACTCTGGCAGATGACCTAAGCAGAAATCCTATGGACCCATACGAGTGGAAACTGATTCCACAAATCTTCAGCATGGTAACACAAAATGGGGAACAGACAAGGATCTATTTGCCTCTCCCCAAAATTATCAACTGGACAAATTCTGCACAAGGACTTATCACAGACAAGCATGGAAATTGGATGCCTTATCCTTCAGTTGGAAAAACCGAACAGTATATGCTTTTCCCCTCTGCCTCTTCTCTCCAAGGTCTTGCTAAAGTTCAGGCAGGAAAAACCAAAAATGATCCTGATTGCTCCGGACTTGCCTCGCCAGCACTGGTACCCAATTTTAAGGAATATGTCTCAACTCCCTGCTTGGTACTTGCCTCAAATACCTTATCTACTGTCTCAGCAGAACAGTCAAATTCTGCACACTCTGCTCCAAACTCTGAACCTTGCAGCATGGCTGATCATTTAATTATTCAAACATTTTGGAAGCCAGAAGGCCTAGTACTAGAAAATCTTATGCTGATAAATGGGAGAGATTCTGTGCTTGGAACCAAGCACAGGGAATGGACACAGCAAAACCAAATATCCTTCAGATTTTACAATACTTGACTGAGATGCATGACAAGGGCCTATCTTTTTTTTTCAATAAAATCCATGCCTCTGCCATCTCTGCTCATTACAACCACGGACCTCCCTCTTTTCTCATCCTCTGATAAAACAGTATCTTAGAGGGGCCAAAAATTTAAGGCCTCCCAGATCATCACGAATTCCTGCATGGGACCTCAATTTTGTGCTGGAAAAACTCACCCTGCCTCCTTTTGAACCAGTAGCTACTGCGGATATAAAATTTTTATCTTGGAAAACAGCTTTCCTCTTGGCAATCACTTCAGCAAAAAGGGTTTCAGAACTACAGGCTCTCGTGGCTGTGGAGCCTTTTATTACTTTTTACTCGGACAGGGTGTCCCTCAGGACCAATCCTTCCTTTATACTAAAGTGGTATCCAATGTGGCTCTTAACCAAACAATTCACCTGCCAACATTTTACCCAAATCCGCAGAACAAGGGGGAGCGGATTCTGCATTCATTGGACGTACACAGACAACTAAGATTCTACTTAAACAGGACCAAATCTCTAAAAGTCTGAGCAACTACTGGTGGCATTTGCCTCAGGATCAGAGGGGAAGGCTATATCAAAGCAGACTATTTCTAAGTGGATAAGCCACTGCATTCGTTTCTGCTACTTGCACCATGGTAAACCTGTGCCCAAGGGGATCAGGTCACATTCCACCAGGGCTGCCTCTACCTCAGCAGCCTTTCTCTGAGGAGTTCCAACCAAAGACATTCTAGAAGCTGCAACTTGGAGCTCTGTTCATACCTTCACAAAGCATGATCATTTGCCTCTCTTCTCCAAGTCCAGGGCAGGCTTTGCCACTGCATTTCTGCAGGGCCTTATAGCCGCTGCTAATGCTATTTAGTTCCATCCTCCCATCCATAGCTTTGGGATTCTACCCAAATGCAATGAGTGCAACAGTGAAACACGAAGAACATAGTACAGTTGTGTACCTTGCTGTTGCAGTTTAGGTTACCCACCGCCACCTCCCTTTTCTATAACTTATCTTATCTTCCTTCACTATACTTTCAAAGCCTTTGTGGTGTATTTGCTTTTAGATGAAGGTAAAGTTTATGTTGCTAAAGTGCATTTACATATATTGCTGTTTATTTATATCTATCCATATATGTGCTATATATATATATATATATATATATATATATATATATATATATATATATATTTTTTGTTTGCTCCCATTTGGTGGGCACCTGACATCTAGGGCAGAAAAACTGAATAAAATGGCATCAGCTGCATGTTGTATACCCCTGATGACCTGACGTCATGGAAGAGGAGACCGCAACCGATGCAGGACCCAAGACTTTGATGTTCATCGTGCATACAGCTGCAATCATCACACTTGGGTCATCCTGCCGTCAGGCAGGTCCTCGTCGACAAATTCAAAGTCTAGGTCCGGCGTTGGTTCGTCGGTAAACTTCTTCCCTGACGTCCAGTGCGGCAGGGGCATAAAGGGCAGCCCGGCGCCATTTTCTTCAGTCTTTCTTGCAGCGCAGTGCCCGAAGCAGAGAGAAAGCGGTTTGCAAGTGCCGGTCGGCCAGCTCCTGAGATTTCACGAGAAGTATTTCAGCAGTCTTCTTTAAGCTAAGTACCCTGTTGGGAAACTTTTCTTGCCTCAGACCGATGTGGGACCAAGTTAATAATTGCATTTCTTGTGGGAAGCAAATACCACATAGGATTTTCACTCTTACTGTATACCTTGCTTAGGGCCAGACCGGCGTCTCGACCTTTCGTTTTCTGCTAGGTTTAACAAAGCGCAGTATTAAGCCAGAGGCGGGAGTTAGCCCTTCATTATTTTGGCAAAACATTTCATTATATCATGTCTTGGATATACCGGCCAGATTTAGGCAAAAATGGAAGGATAAGGACAGACATCCGAGGCCTGCACGAGTACTGAGATCACGCTAAGGCCGACTTCCGGTTCTCAGCGAGGTGCCTATATAGCCCCTGACTACCGATGAAACTATTTTACCGGCGACTTCAGTACCCGAGGTCGCGGGTTCCTCTAGCTCCATTCCCACTGCAGATACCGCGCCACTCTTGGCGGAGAAGCGGAAAAGTTTTTAGCGAGGCCTGCCATTTCTGAAGGCGTTTTCGGCCTACCACCTTCTCTATTAAATCGTTCACTAAATCTAAAGCTCCAATGAAAATTAAAAAACAGGGTCCTCAGACCCCTCTCAACCCCATGCCTAAAAACAGATGCTTAAAATGGCTGAGGATTTGATTACACTCATCAGGGAAGCGTTCTCAAGACCCAGGTTGGAGGAAGACTACCCTTCCTCAGACTAGGCTTCTATTACCTCAGACCTTTCTGAGGACCAGGATTACGCCTATTCCCCATTTGAAGACTCTGATGCTGAGGAGTCTATTTCCCGATCCCCCTGAGGACTACTCTTTTGGGAAACCGTACATACATTGAGAGAGCACTTCCACTGGGAAGGCCAAGATTACTCGGATTCAAGAAAGGCTCAGGGAATTTCTGCTGCTTCCCAGCATAGGCCCCTGGCTATTCCTCCTGTCTTAGATATTTTGGATGATGTGTATGCAGAAGCCAGTCTTAATCCAGACTCTTTACCTCCTGCCCTGTTAAACCAGACAGATATTACGGGTTCCTGATTCTCACCAGTTCCTTTATAAAGCCCTACTGCTGACCCAGAGACTATTTCTCAGGGTCCCAAGGGGATTAAGGCCTCTACTGCTAAAAACCCTTTACCTTCAGAGAGAGATTCCAGAGCATTAGAAGGTGGGGGAAAGGTGTATACATCAGCCACTTTAACCATGAGGGCATTAAACTGTCAATTTCATATGTTAAAAGTACCAGCAGTTCTTGCTATCTCAGCTGAAAAGCAAAATGACACAAACAGAACAACCAGATTTGAAAGAGTTGCAGGATTTGTTGCATGGAGCAGAACAAGTGGGGAAACATACCTTACAGTGTGGATGTTCTTCATCTCACATTGCTGCAGTCCTTACACTTGGGTAGTCCGCTGTCCTCGATTCGGCCCGAATATCAAAGTATTAGGCTGGCGTCGGTCAAGGCGCTTAAGACTGACATCAGGGCGTCCAGGGTACAAATCGCATGACCGGCGTCATATCCTCAGTCTTTTTTGCGCATGGTCCGATGCAGAAACAGCGTTGCAAGTGCCGTTAGGCGTTCTGAAATTTTGAATTAGGGTTTCAGACCGAGTCAAAGTTGGCTAAGTACCCGTTGGGGAATATTTTAGTTTTCTTGCCTCAGTGGTTTGCGGATGACAGAAAAAGTGAATAACTGTATTTCTTGCGGGAAGCAGATACCGCATAGAGATTATCATACTTTGTGTATGCCTTGTTTGGGGCCTGAGCACGGCGTTGTTGGGTGTAAGCTTTTGTGCTAGGTTCAATAAGTGCACTATTAAAGCGAAAGGTTAGATTGTGCCAGGTTGGTCTTGAGGCGGTGCAATTATAATATGCCATCGGATGCTCCGGCGCCCGCTTCTTCGAAGAAGCGCAAAGACAAAGCAGCTAAACCCAGGCAAGAAGAGTGCGTCCATTGCGGACGCCCGGTTCTTCGCGGCGTCAGTGGAACGGTGGTTCCGCCGGGCTCTCTGGAGTCCCAGGGGAGACTTTGATATTGCAGGATGTGGCCTCTCAGGGAGGCAGGTCAGGCTGAAGGGCTTCTCAGGTTACTGTACTCCCCTCCCTTCCTAGGGTGGTTAGGCCCTCTCCTTCTGTTTCCAAGGCTTCTCCCAGAGGCAGGCCAGGTTTAGCTTCTGTTGGTGTCACTCCTAGTTCAACAGGATCTGTGCCAAGAAGCACATGCTTAAATGGCAGAAGATTTAATTACTTTGATTAGGGTTCTTTGCCCCTCCTGATAAGAGGCCTAGGGTGGAACCAGAGTTGGGAGTTTTGAGCAGGCCGGATGTTTCAGAGTCTTGGCTGAAGACTTGCAGGAGTACTCTCCTTATTCTGATTCTGATGCAGATGATTGACTCCTTCTGCTTCTCCTCCAGAGGATTTTTCTTTTTCAGAGACTCTTCATTCCATGAGGGAACATTTTAAGTGGGAAGATCAGGACTTCTCTGATTCCAGGAAAGGACTTAGAGGATTTTTGCTTTTAGCCCAGGATAGTCCTTTGGGTATAGAACGTGTTCTGGATGTTGTGGAAGATGTGTTTGCAGAGGCTTCTCTTAATCCTGATTCTTTGCCTCCTGCTCCTGTTAAACGGATAGGTATTACAGGGTGCCTGAGGCTCATAAATATCTTTATAAGAGTCCTAGGCGGACCCAGAAACTGTTAGTCAGGGACCTAAAGTGTCAAGGCCTCTGTTGTAAAAAATCTGGTGCCTCAGATAAAGAGGCCAGAGCTTTGGATAGATGGGGAAGAAAGTCTATACTTCTTCCACCTTAGCTATGAGGGCTTTGAATTGCCAGTTTCACATGTTGAAATATCAAAACTATCTTCTTTCTCAATTGAAGTCTAAGGTAGATGCTCTGGCCGGAAGGCATTGAGTGTAAAGAATTACAAGATTTGGTGCATGTCTGGAACAGGTGGGTAAGCATTCTTTGCAATGTGGTTTTGATGCTGTACAGGCCTGCGTCTAGGGTGGCTGCCACTGGTTCAGTTCTTCACAGGCACGCCTGGCTGAGGATCAGAATTTATCTGACCATGTTAAGACAAGGATTTTGGATGCTCCTTTACAGTCTGATGTGTTGTTTGGTTCACCTGTGGAGTCAGTCTTGAAGAAAATGGAAGACAAGGCTAAGTCTATGCAGGCTGTTAAGGATTTTTGCAAGTTCAGCCTCAGTTTAGTAGGAATTGGCCTGCTAAGGGTGGATATCCTTCTTATGATTCTCCAGTCTAGGGGTAGGTCTAGGCGTGAGTAGGGGCAGAGCTCAGAGTTCCTTCAGACCTAGAATGGGGAGTTCACCTGCACAGTCTTGGTGAGGACAGGGGCCAGTCCTTTTCGTAAACAGGCCCAATGACCTACCTTTTCAGCTGCCAGATCCTTCTTGCCTGGCAGCACCTTTAGGAGGAGGTTGGCACTCTTCAAGGAAAATTGGGTTTGATTACTCAAGACAGATGGGTATTGGATATCATACACCAAGGTTACAAGTTTTATTTCCATACCTTGCCTCCTTTCAAAGGCATGCCAGGCGTTCCTCCTCAACAAAGACTAGAGGCTCACAAACAAATTTCTCTGCTACTTCAAATAGGGGCCATACAACCGGTCCTTCTACCAGAAGTGGGCCTAGGATTTTATTCTCGCCTGTTCCCTAGTACCAAAGAAGGGAACACGTGGAGACAATTTTGGATTTATCTATCCTCAACACATATCTGGACATTCCCAAGTTCAAAATGTTGGCGTTACAACAGCTTTTGCCTCTGCTGGGCAAGATCACTGGATGGTGACTCTGGATCTCAAGGAGGCTTACCTTCATGTTCCTATCAGGCTCAGTTGCAGGAAGTATCTGCGTTTTGGGCTGGGACTTCTCATTATCAGTTCTCTGCATTGCCCTTTGGCTTATCTACTGCCCAGAGTGTTCACGAAAGTTCTGGCTCCAGTGATAGCTTTCTTCAGGCTAAGAGGAATACAGATCTATCCTTATTTGGACGATTGCCTGATTCTGGCAAGAAAGGACAAACTTCTTCATCATTTACAGTATGTGATAGCAGTGCTAAGATGCCTGGGGTATTCTGTGAGCGAAATAAAGTCCAGTCTAGTACCCTCTCAGGACATGTGCTTTCTGGGTGTGAGACTGAATACAGCATCCCAGATGGCCTTTTTGACCCCGGACAAACAAAAGAATCTTTCTCGTTACTTCCATCAATTGTCTCATCAGTCCAGGCTGACTGCAAGGACAGTCCTTCAAGCCTTAGGGTTCATGGCATCTTGTATTCAGGCTCTGGTGCTTCCCAATGCCAAACTGCATATGAGGAAGCTACAATGGTATCTCAAAATGTATGGACACAGCACTGCCAAGATTTGGACCCTGTCTTTCAGATAATACCTTGCATTCATAAGGAGTTTTTTGTGGTGGGCTCAGGAATGTCACCTGAACAAGGGACTCTCTGTGACCCGACCAGAGGCGAGTCAGATTCTAGCGACAGATGCCTCAGACAAAGCTTGGGAGCTCATCTAAATGGAAAGTGGGTACAAGACCGCGTGGCCTGCCAGACTTCAACATCCACATATCAACTTGAAGGAGATGTTAGCAGTCCAATTTGCATTAATAGCTTTCATGGATTTACTTCTTCCAGGGCAGGTGTTGGTTCTAACAGACAACACAACTGTCATGTGGTACATCAACAAGCAAGGGGGCAGCATTCTTATCCTCTATGCAGACAAGCAATGATTTTGTGGGAGACTGCTCTCAGTTTACAGCTGAATCTTCAGGCAAGGTTTCTGCGGGAGCACAGAACTCCTTAGCAGATGTGTTGAGCAGACAAATTATGGATCCCACAGTGGAATTGGATCCTCATGTATTTCAGAAATTGACAGTGTTATGAGACTCCAGACATAGATCTGTTCGCTTCTCCACTAAACTACCAGCTGCCAAAGTTTTGCACAAAGGTTTCATCCACAGCTTGGAAAGTGGATGCTCTTTCATTCAATTGGAGCAATCTTCATGTATATGCCTTTCCACCTCTGCCTCTCCTCCCAAAGGTACTCCTGAAGGTCAGACAGGACAAGCCAAAGATGATTTTAATAGCTCCAGATTGGCCTTGACAGCACTGGTACCCATTACTGAGAAGTCTGGTGCGGAGCCTCCATGGCCTTTGCCTTGATTCCACACCTGCTGTCTCAGGAGAACAGTCATTTACTCAATGTCAAACTTCACTCTCTTCATCTAACAGCCTGGCATATTCTGTTTTAAACCCTGGAGGGTCTCAGCTTCCACAGCAAGTTTTGAATGTTATTTTGGAGGCCAGAAGGCCTAGTACAAGGAAAGATAGTGTGCATGGAGATAATGGAAGAGATTTTTTATTTTGGAGTACAGCAAAGCCTCTCAGGAGGCAGGTCAGGCTGAAGGGGCTTCAGGTTACTGTACTCCCTCCCTTCCTAGGGTGGTTAGGCCCTCTCCTTCTGTTTCCAAGGCCTCCCAGAGGCAGGCCAGGTTTAGCTTCTGTTGGTGTCACTCCTAGTTCAACAGGATCTGCCCAAGAAGCACATGCTTAAAATGGCAGAAGATTTAATTACTTTGATTAGAGGTTCTTTGCCCCTCCTGATAAGAGGCCTAGTGGAACCAGAGTTGGGGAGTTTTGAGCAGGCTTGGATGTTTCAGAGTCTTGAAGACTTGCAGGAGTACTCTCCTTATTCTGATTCTGATGCAGATGATTCGACTCCTTCTGCTTCTCCTCCTGAGGATTTTTCTTTTCAGAGACTCTTCATTCCATGAGGGACATTTTAAGTGGGAAGGTCAGGACTTCTCTGATTCCAGGAAAAGGCTTAGGAATTTTTGCTTTTACCCCAGCATAGGCCTTTGGCTATACCTGTTCTGGATGTTGTGGAAGATGTGTTTGCAGAGGCTTCTTAATCCTGATTCTTTGCCTCCTGCTCCTGTTAAACCGGATAGGTATTACAGGGTGCCTGAGGCTCATAAATATCTTTATAAGAGTCCTAGGGCGACCCAGAAACTGTTAGTCAGGGACCTAAGGGTGTCAAGGCCTCTAAAAAATCTGGTGCCTCCAGATAAAGAGGCCAGAGCTTTGGATAGATGGGGAAAGAAAGTCTATACTTCTTCCACCTTAGCTATGAGGGCTTTGAATTGCCAGTTTCACATGTTGAAATATCAAAACTATCTCTTTCTCAATTGAAGTCTAAGGTAGATGCTCTGAAGGCATTGAGTGTAAAGAATTACAAGATTTGGTGCATGTCTGAACAGGTGGGTAAGCATTCTTGCAATGTGGTTTTGATGCTGTACAGGCCTGCCTAGGGTGGCTGCCACTGGTTCAGTTCTTCACAGGCACGCCTGGCTGAGGATCAGAATTTATCTGACCATGTTAAGACAAGGATTTTGGATGCTCCTTTACAGTCTGATGTGTTGTTTGGTTCACCTGTGAGTCAGTCTTGAAGAAAATGGAAGACAAGGCTAAGTCTATGGCTGTTAAGATTTTTGCAAGTTCAGCCAAGTTTAGTAGAATTGGCCTGCTAAGGGGTGGTATCCTTCTTATGATTCTCAGTCTAGGGGTAGGTCTAGACGTGGGGGGCAGAGCTCAGAGTTCCTTCAGACCTAGAATGGAGTTCACCTGCACAGTCTTGGTGAGGACAGGGCCAGTCCTTTCGTAACAGGCCCAATGACCTACCTTTTCAGCTGCCAGATCCTTCTTGCCTGGCAGCACCTTTGGGAGGAGGTTGGCACTCTTCAAGGAAAATTTGAGTTTGATCTCAGCTCAATTTAAGTGTGGCTCTTCAATATCTTACTGAGTTACTGGACAAAGGTTTGTCCTTCTCTTCTATTAAGGTTCATGCTGCAGCAATTTCTGCTCACTATGACTGTGACACCGTTTTCTCATCCTTTTAAGCAATTCCTTAGAGGCAGAATAGACCCCTGAGCTCCTACTCCTGCTTGGGATCTCAATGTGTTGGAGAAACTCACTCTACAACCTTTGAGCCTGCAGCTACTGCCGAGTTGAAATATTTATCATGGAAGACTGCTTTTTGTTGGCCATTACCTCAGCAAGATGGGTTTCTGAATTACAGGCCCTTATGGCGGTTGAGCCTTTCTTAATTTTAAGGATAGGGTATCTTTATGTACTAATCCTTCCTTTATGCCTAAAGTGGTTTCTAGTGTGGCTTTAAAACTATTCATATGCCTACACCTTGACCCCAAAATAAAGGGGAAAGATTTTTGCACACTTTGGATATACACAGGCAGTTGCGATATTATTTGAGCAGAACTAAAGGATTCAGGCAGTCTCAGCAGTTATTTGTTTCTTTTGCTTTGAGTTCTCAGGGCAAGCCTGTGTCAAAACAAACTATTTCTAAGTGGATTGGGTTTTGTATTGCTTTCTGTTATTCCCATCAGGAGATTCCAGCTGGGATTAGGCCTCATTCCACTAGGGCTACTGCCACTACAGCTTTTTGGGGGTGGCACTAAAGATATTTTGGCAGCTACTTGGAGTTCAGTGCATACTTTCTCTAAGCATTACCTTCCACTTTACTCTAAATAGGCTGGTTTGCCACTGCTATTTTACAGGGCATTTTGGCAGCTCCTAATGCATAGTTTTCCATCCTCCCTTACCTCTGCTTTGGGATTCTACCCAGTGTAAGGACTGCAGCAATGTTGAAGAACATAGTACAGTTTGTACCTACCATAAATGTAGATGTTCAAGATCCACATTACTTTCCTGTCAATTTCTCCTCCTTCCCTCTGTAGTTAGGCGGTTGTGTGGTTTGGGTTGTAATATTGTGGTGTATACATTGTGCATATGATTAGTGCAAGGGTGGTTGGTTGGCTGTCTTTTGGTTTTGACCTTTCTTTTTAGGGTCTTCTGACATCAGCAAGAAAGACTGAGGATATGGCGTCGGTCATGCGCATTTGTACCCTGGCGTCCTGATGTCAGTCTTAAAGTGACCAAGTCAGTTTTTGATATTGAGAGGACAGCGGACTACAATGTAAGGACTGCAGCAATGTGGATCTTGAACATCTACATTTATGGTAGGTACAAAACTGTACTTTTGATGCTTTAGAGGCCTCATGTAGAGCTGCTGTCACGGGTCTGTCATCGTAGACGCTTGGCTCAAAGAGCAAACCTTACCAGATCATGTCAAAGCAAAGTTATTAGATGCACCACTCAAAAGATGTTGTTTGGTGTTAAAGCTGAGGAGGTACTAAAGAAAATGGGTATTGGATATCATACACCGGTTACAGTTTTATTTCCATACCTTGCCTCCGTACAAAGGCATGGCAGACGTTCCTCCCCAGCAAAGACTAGAGGCTCACAAACAAATTTCTGTGCTACTTCAAATAGGGGCCATACAACCGGTCCTTCTACCAGAAGTGGGCCTAGGATTTTATTCGCCTGTTCCTAGTACCAAAGAAGGGGAACATGGGAGACCAATTTTGGATTTATCTATCCTCAACACATATCTGGACATTCCCAAGTTCAAAATGTTGACGTTACAACAGCTTTTGCCTCTGCTGGGCAAAGATCACTGGATGGTGTCTCTGGATCTCAAGGAGGCTTACCTTCATGTTCCTATCAGGCTCAGTTGCAGGAAGTATCTGCTGGCTGGGACTTCTCATTATCAGTTCTCTGCATTGCCCTTTGGCTTATCTACGCGCCCAGAGTGTTCATAAAGTTCTGGCTCCAGAGATAGCTTTCTTCAGGCTAAGAGGAATACAGATCTATCCTTATTTGGACGATTGCCTGATTCTGGCCCAAGAAAAGGACAAAACTTCTTCATCATTTACAGTATGTGATAGCAGTGCTAAGATGCCTGGGGTATTCTGTGACAAATAAAGTCCAGTCTAGTACCCTCTCAGGACATGTGCTTTCTGGGTGTGAGACTGAATACAGCATCCCAGATGGCCTTTTTGACCCCGGACAAACAAAAGAATCTTTCTTTACTTCCATCAATTGTCTCACCAGTCCAGGCTGACTGCAAGGACAGTCCTTCAAGCCTTGGGGTTCATGGCATCTTGTATTCTGGTGCTTCCCAATGCCAAACTGCATATGAGGAAGCTACAATGGTATCTCAAAATGTATGGACACAGCACTGCCAAGATATGGACACTGTCATTCAGATAATACCTTGCATTCAAAAGGAGTTTTTGTGGGCTCAGGAATGTCACCTAAACAAGGACTCTCTGTGACCCGACCAGAGGCGAGTCAGATTCTAACGACAGATGCCTCAGACAAAGCTTGGGGAGCTCATCTAAATGGAAAGTGGGTACAAGACACGTGGCCTGCCAGACTTCAACATCTACATATCAACTTGAAGGAGATGTTAGCAGTCCAATTTGCATTAATAGCTTTCACGGATTTACTTCTTCCAGGGCAGGTGTTGGTTCTAACAGACAACACAACTGTCATGTGGTACATCAACAAGGGAAACATTCTTATCCTCTATGCAGACAAGCAATGATTTTGTGGAGACTGCTCTCAGTTTACAGCTGAATCTTCAGGCAAGGTTTCTGCCAGCACAGAACTCCTTAGCAGATGTGTTGAGCAGACAAATTATGGATCCCCACGAGTGGAAATTGGATCCTCATGTATTTCAGAAATTGACAGTGTTATGAGGAACTCCAGACATAGATCTGTTCGCTTCTCCACTAAACTACCAGCTGCCAAAGTTTTGTAAAAAGGTTTCATCCACAGCTTGGAAAGTGGATGCTCTTTCATTCAATTGGAGCAATCTTCATGTATATGCCTTTCCACCTCTGCCTCCTCCCAAAGGTACTCCTGAAGGTCAGACAGGACAAGCCAAAGATCATTTTAATAGCTCCAGATTGGCCTTGACAGCACTGGTACCCATTACTGAGAAGTCTGGTACGGGAGCCTCCATGGCCTTTGCCTTGATTCCACACCTGCTGTCTCAGGAGAACAGTCATTTACTCAATGTCAAACTTCACTCTCTTCATCTAACAGCCTGGCATATTCTGTTTTAAACCCTGGAGGGTCTCAGCTTCCACAGCAAGTTTTGAATGTTATTTTGGAGGCCAGAAGGCCTAGTACAAGGAAAGTGTACGAGATAATGGAAGAGATTTTTATTTTGGAGCAGCAGGAATTTGATGTTTCTCAGCCTAATTTAAGTGTGGCTCTTCAATATCTTACTGAGTTACTGGACAAAGGTTTGTCCTTCTCTTCTATTAAGGTTCATGCTGCAGCAATTTCTGCTCACTATGACTGTGACCCACCATTGTTTTCTCATCCTTTGTTTAAGCAATTCCTTAGAGGGCAAAGAATATAAGACCCCCAGAGCTCCTACTCCTGCTTGGGATCTCAATTTTGTGTTGGAGAAACTCACTCTACAACCTTTTGAGCCTGCAGCTACTGCCGAGTTGAAATATTTATCATGGAAGACTGCTTTTTTGTTGGCCATTACCTCTGCAAGAAGGGTTTCTGAATTACAGGCCCTTATGGCGGTTGAGCCTTTCTTAATTTTCCATAAGGATAGGGTATCTTTGTGTACTAATCCTTCCTTTATGCCTAAAGTGGTTTCTAGTGTGGCTTTAAACCAAACTATTCATATGCCTACTTTTTATGCAAACCCCCAAAATAAAGGGGAAAAGATTTTGCACACTTTGGATATACACAGGCAGTTGCGATATTATTTGAGCAGAACTAAAGGATTCAGGCAGTCTCAGCAGTTATTTGTTTCTTTTGCTTTGAGTTCTCAGGGCAAGCCTGTGTCAAAACAAACTATTTCTAAGTGGATTGGGTTTTGTATTGCTTTCTGTTATTCCCATCATGGTAAGGAGATTCCAGCTGGGATTAGGCCTCATTCCACTAGGGCTACTGCCACTTCTACAGCTTTTGAGGTGGCAACTAAAGATATTTTGGAGGCAGCTACTTGGAGTTCAGTGCATACTTTCTCTAAGCATTACCACCTTCCACTTTACTCTAAATCGAGGGCTGGTTTTGCCACTGCTATTTTACAGGGCATTTTGGCAGCTCCTAATGCTTTATAGTTTTGCCATCCTCCCTTACCTCTGCTTTGGGATTCTACCCAAGTGTAAGGACTGCAGCAATGAGATGAAGAACATAGTACAGTTTTGTACCTACCATAAATGTAGATGTTCGAAGATCCACATTGCTGCAGTCCAATTTACCCTCCCTCCTTCCCCTCTGTAGTTAGAGGCTGTGTGGTGTTGTGAATATTGTGGATATTGTACATTGTGCATATTAGTGCAAGGGTGGTTGGTTGGTTTTTTGCTGTCTTTTGGTTTTGACCTTTCTTTTAGGGTCTTCTGACATCTGGGGCAAGAAAAGACTGAGGATATGACGCCGGTCATGCGCATTTGTACCCTGACGTCCTGATGTCAGTCTTAAGCGCCTTGACCAACGTCAGCCTAGTACTATGATATTGACGCCGACTGAGGTCAGCGGACTAGACAAGTGTAAGGACTGCAGCTATGTGGATCTTCGAACATCAACACTTATGGTAGGTACAAAACTGTACTTTGATGCTTTAGAGGCCTCATGTAGAGCTTCTGTGGGTCTGTCATAGACACGCTGGCTCAAAGAGCAAACCTTACCAGATCATGGCAAAGTTATTAGATGCACCACTCCAAAAGATGTATTGTCTGTTAAAGCTGAGGAGGTACTAAAATGATCTTTTCTATGCAAACAGTTAAAGATTTTAATGGCAGCACCAGCAGAGAAACTGGCCTTATTTTCAAAAACTGGCACATTGTTACAAAGGACAAATGGATTCTGGATATTATAGACAGAGGCTACAGGTTCCACTTTCACACCCTTCCAAAATGAGAGGCATGCCAAGCCTGCCACAAAATCAATGGGCAGAGGCAATAAAACAAATTTCCTCATGGATATGAAAGCAATTCAAGAGGTACCTGCAAAAGAACAAGGTCAAGGTTTTTATTCAAGACTATTTCTGGTACCAAGGAAGGACAAAGATTGGAGACCCATCTTAGACCTATCTATTCTAAACACATATCTAGAGGTACCAAAATTCAAGATGCTCACATTACAGCAGCTTCTTCCCATGCTGGGCAAGGAGTCTTGGCTGGTAACATTGGACCTCAAGGAGGCATACCTGCATGTCCCTATCAGACAAGATTGCAGGAGATACCTCAGATTTCTTGCAGGTTCAACCCATTATCAATTCTCTGCATTGCCCTTTGGCTTATCTACTGCGTCCAGAGTGTTTACGAAATGCCTGGTATCAGTAATTGCTTTCTACAGACGAGGAATACAAATCTACCCATATCTGGACGACTGCCTGATCCAAGCGTACAGCAAGGACATTCTATTGCAGCATCTGGCATTTGTAATAAAGCTGTTAAACTGCCTGGGGTACACAGTGAACAAAAAGAAATCAAAACTAATACCCTCTCAACAGATAATTTTCCTGGGTGCCAGCTTAAATACACCCAGATGGCCTACCTCACGCCAGACAAAAGCGAGGGCAATCTATGCAAACAGTTAAAGATTTCTTGCAGGTGCAGCCTCCACGCTTCAGCAGAAACTGGCCTTATTTTCAAAAAACTGGCACATTGTTACAAAGGACAAATGGATTCTGGATATTATAGACAGAGGCTACAGGTTCCACTTTCCTTCCAAAATGAGAGGCATGCCAAACCTGCCACAAAATCAATGGGCAGAGGCACAAAAACAAATTTCCGCTCTCATGGATATGAAAGCAATTCAAGAGGTACCTGCAAAAGAACAAGGTCAAGGTTTTTATTCAAGACTATTTCTGGTACCAAGGAAGGACAAAGATCCATCTTAGACCTATCTATTCTAAACACATATCTAGAACCAAAATTCAAGATGCTCACATTACAGCAGCTTCTTCCCATGCTGGGCAAGGAGTCTTGGCTGGTAACATTGGACCTCAAGGAGGCATACCTGCATGTCCCTATCAGACAAGATTGCAGAAGATACCTCAGATTTCTTGCAGGTTCAACCCATTATCAATTCTCTGCATTGCCCTTTGGCTTATCTACTGCCCAGAGTGTTTCTGAAATGCCTGGCATCAGTAATTGCTTCTGCAGACAAGGATACAAATCTACCCATATCTGGGCGACTGCCTGATCCAAGCGGACAGCAAGAACATTCTATTGCAGCATCTGGCATTTGTAATAAAACTGTTAAACTGCCTGGGGTACACAGTGAACAAAAAGAAATCAAAACTAATACCCTCTCAACAGATAATTTTCCTGGGTGCAAGCTTAAATCCAACGGCCCAGATGGCACCTCGCCAGACAAACAAGGGCAAGTGACACAATACTTAAACAAAATGGCAACTTTGACCAGGCTAACTGCAAGGAAAATCCTGCAGGCTCTGGGGTTCATGGCATCTTGCATCCTACTAATACCATTTGCAAAGCTGCATATGAGGAAACTACAATGGTACCTAAAAAACGTATGGTCTCAACACAGCCACAGCTTGGAAACAATTTTACCACTCATTCCATGCCTTCAAAAGGAATTTTTGTGGTGGGCTCAAGCATGCCAAAGAAACACGGGTCTCCCTTTCTGTATACCACCAGCAAGTCAAATCATCACAACAGATGCCTCAGACTACGCCTGGGGAGCACACATGGCAGATCAGTGCATCCAGGGAAAATGGTCCCAAAAACAGATGCACCTACACATCAACCAAAAGGAGATGCTAGCTGTGCAAAATGCTCTTATGACCTTCAAGGACCTACTGCATCCGGGCCAGCTATTAATAAGGACAGACAACACCACAGTCATGTGGTACATAAACAAACAGGGAGGGATGCATTCATACCCCCTGTGCAGGCAAGCTATGACCCTGTGGAACACGGCATTGAAATTACAAGTTCAACTACAGGCACAATTCCTGCCAGGGAAGGAAAACACACTGGCAGACAACTTAAGCAGAAATATGACAGACCCACACGAATGGAAGTTGCATCCTCAAGTCTTCTCAAAGATAACTCAAGCATGGGGGCAGCCAGACATAGATCTATTTGCTACCGACAGAAATTACCAGTTGGAAAAATTCTGCTCAAGGACTTATCATCCACAGGCCTGGAAAGTGGACGCACTCTCTTTCAATTGGACAGCATTGACAGTCTATGCCTTCCCGCCTCTACCTCTACTGACCAAAGTCCTATTAAAAACCAGAGCAGAGAGGCCACAAATGATTCTCATTGCTCCAGACTGGCCACGACAGCACTGATATCCTCTCCTAAAGCCCGTCACACTCACCACCATGGATCCTACCTCAAGTTCCTCTTCTGTTGTCCCAGCACAACTACAAGACCCTTCACAGCCAGCTCAGAACTCTAAATCTAGCTGCATGGAAAATACCTTAATTTGCCAACAGACTCTCCTCTCCAAGGAGGTACAGGATGTCATCTTGGAGGCCAGGAGACCCTCTACTAGAAAAACTTACTCCGCCGAATGGAAAAGATTTTGTTCCTGGAATCGAGCAAAGGGCCAGAATCCTTGGGTAATAAATATACCTCAGATTTTACAGTACCTAGCTGAGATGTTAAACAGTGGCCTTTCCTTCTCTTCCATCAAGATCCACGCTTCAGCCATTTCAGCACAGTACAATACGGATCCTCCTTTATTCTCACATCCTCTATTAAGGCAGTTCCTCAGAGGGGCAAAAAATATAAAACCCCCACGGAAACCACCAGCTCCAGCTTGGGACCTCAACTTCGTATTGGAGAAGCTGACACTGCCTCCTTTTGAGCCGGCTTCTTCAGCAGAGCTACAATACTTGTGGTGGAAAACGGCCTTGCTTCTGGCTATTACCTCAGCACGCAGGGTTTAGGAGCTACAGGCCCTCATGGCTGTGCAACCTTTCATCATTTTCCATCAGGACAGGGTTTCCTTATGAACCCAACCCTACCTTCATGCCAAAGGTAGTATCCAGTGTGGCTTTGAATCAGACTATTCATTTACCTACCTTTTATCCAAATCCACAGAACAAAGGGGAGAGGCTACTACACTCCTTGGACATTCACAGGTAACTCCGTTATTACTTGGGCAGAACAAAGTCATTCAGGAAATCTGAGCAGCTCTTTGTGTCCTATGCTACAGGTGCTCAAGGAAAGGCCATTTCCAAACAGACCATTTCAAAATGGATAGCCCACTGCATACGCTTTTGTTATTCATTTCATGGAAAATCAGTGCCTGTATACATCGGATCCCACTCCACCAGGGCTACAGCTACCTCAGCAGCTTTCCTCAGGGGGGTCCCTACCAAGGACATTTTGGAAGCAGCTACTTGGAGTTCAGTGCACACTTTCACCAAGTACTACCACCTTCCACTATACTCAAAATCTAGAGCGGGCTTTGCCACAGCAGTCCTGTAAATGTATGATGTTTCTTGTTTAAAAAAATTATTCCATTTAAAAATGAAAAGTTGATCTTTGTAACAAATTCATCAGAGTTGGCTTTGATTGTGGATTCTGTCTGTGGTTTGATTCCTACATATTGTAAATGTTTGCACTTTGTGCGAATTTAACCATTAACTCTATAATAAGCTGTTGGTTTAAATATTTTTACATTTTGTATTTATTAGTGGTATATAGGGATTAAGCACCGACTACAGCCCATGTGACCCAGGTTTGATTCGCTGTGCAGGCATGGAGGGTGGTGTTCTGTATGCATTCACATTCTTGGTTACCTGATGACCGGGAAACCAACCATGCATGTGTTGCTGGTTGTAGGTGGGATGTCCCCTTGATGAAATGCGTAACACTGAAGCCCGTTGCACAACCTACCCACAGAAGGTTACTGGGCTGCACCAGGTGGGGAAAGTAAGACAAAAATCTGCTCCAGCAGTAGTTTGGCACTGCTACAAGTACCCCCTGGCCCTGAACATGGGTCTGTGTTAGTCCATGAGAAGCTGAAATCAGTTCAGTAGACCTCGTGGACAAGGAAAAGCCCATGGGAGCAGATTGTCAGCTGCAGGGAGACAAATGTGCAAAATAATTAACATTTTAAATTGGATACTTTTCCTAATTCTGATAATAGATTTACTTATTTGGATGGCATTTAATTGCATTACAAATTGCAACAAGTTGGTATACTGTCAGTTAGACAGTTTTGTTTGATTTCCCTTTTAAATTCAAAAAACCCTTTATGTTGCAACATAATCTCTCTAGCCAGCAATATAAGGTCATCTTGCCAAAGCAAAAAGTAAAGGGGGACAAAGGACAACCCTGATAGGTATCCTTCATAATTGTTTCTTTATGTAAATATGACCCATTCTTTATTTATTTCATAATTATTGTTCCTTCATATAAAGGTAAACCAGTTGCCCAGTTGGCCCATTTTGTTTTTTTTTTTCTTTTTTCTCTTCCTACTGCTTTCTGTTGTGAGGATTTCATATCATCCAGGAAAGGCACGTGTCAATGTGGGAGACATATTCCACACAAGGATAGCCACAACCTGTGTCTCTTTTTTGTTTGGAGCCTATGCATGACCGTACATCTTGCTTTATTTGCCAGGCCTTCATCCCTAAGACTGTATGTAGCCATCTTTCGCCCCTTAAGATTTATTTAGAAAATCAGTGACTGAGGCGGTTAGCTTAGGGTGTTATGAAGCATATGTCTGAGACGTCTGTCGAGCCTGTTTCAAAGGGGAAGGACAAAAAGCCATGGCCTGAATCTTCAGCTGCGCTTTCTACCTCTGATGTTGCTCTCTTGAGGTCGATGAAGGCCCAGAGATCTGTCCGGAGGTTGGCTCGGGTTCTTTGGCAGGTGCCACATTGGATGCCAACAAAGAATCTGCCTTAAACACTTCCTCTAACGCCATGCAGATGTCAGCATCAGACAGTCTGGGGAGACCAAGGCTCATTATTTCAGAAGGCCCTTGGGGTATCCCTCCGATACTAGTCAAGGAGGATATTCCAACTAATATTGAGTGCAGGCCTATGTCAGGTCCCTCCACTTTCCTTAGGCTGATGTCAGGATAAAAAAGAAGCAGAAAGCCAAGCACATTTCTGCACCTAAAACTCCACAAACAGATTGGGAAAAGTTTTCTTAAGGCTTGCTTAATGCATTCATGGCTGTTAAGCCTCCTTCAGCTGATCCTGTTTCTCCTTTTAACTTCTCCACTCGAGTTAGGGTACTGGAATCTTCGGAGGATGAATCTTTGGCCTTTGCCACAGAAATTCCATCCCCCCTTGAATATGCTTACCCTGAGGAAGTGTGTAATGGTGCAGATTCACCAGTGGAAGAGATCTCATTTGGGGAAACCTTGGCTAAAATGAGGGAATTTTTTTAACTGGGACTGCTGTCAGGTTTCTTATGTGCAGAAAAGTTATGATCTTTTACAAATGGATTCTCTTTCCCCTTCTGTTGTACCTCCAGTCTTACCAGCCCTTTTGGATGCTTTTTCTTCAGCATCTAAGGTCCCAAATTCTCAGGCCCCTGCCATAAAAGGCCTGATCAGTTTTATAAAGTGCCAGAAGACTGTAAATTTCTTTACAGATGTCCTTCTGCAGATCCTGCAGTGGTTTCCGTTGCTTCTGACACAACTTCACAGACTGTTGCCATCCAAGCTTCTCTCTTTTTATTTTCAAACACCTTTATTGAAGTATCACTTGTGACATAGGCAAATTTACATTCATATAAAAGTAATCAAAACTATATTAACATAAACATTATACTTCACATATATTGCTAAGCAGCATTGCACACATTATTCAATTCCTGCCTTTTTTAACAAGAAATATCTTTTTTAAACCATCACTTACCACATAGGTAATCACACATTTATACAATTGAATACAAACCACACCAACACAATCCTAGTTGCAATCAGTTTACATCACCAACCATACTGACACACTCCCATTTGCGAACATTACACATCACCCACAATCTACCAAGTCTTTCTCACTCAGTCATTACGTAGTTCATTTAAGTTCTGCCACCTTTTATACCTCATTCCTCCCTTTTGTGTAGTGTTCCCACAATTCCCATTTTTTCCTATGTAGTTTGCTCCTACCCTTTTCTAAAAATCTCAATTCCAGCTGTTTTGCTGTTACTATATTCACTACTTCCAGTATAGTTGGTTTAGATTTTGATTTCCATTTTCTAGTAACTGCTTTTTTGGCAGCCACCATTATTAGACACAGCAAGGCCTTACCACGTCTAGGCAATTCCAATTCTGTATCATAATAGCTCAGAAAAATCATGTCTCTCATCAGACCAATCTGCCCACCCAGTATCTCAGACAGTGCATCTCACAGGGAATCCTTAAAGTCCGGCAACTCACTGCCCTCCCAGAAATTGTTCCCCATTACCTCTTTCTTCTTCACACCTCCAGCATTTATTGTCCGCCCGAGGAAAAAATTTCTGGAGTCCATCTGGGATATAAAAATATTTATTGAAACATTTCCGGGCAAAAATCCTAAATCATCTAGACTTTAATATTGTTTCTTTAATATTTGGGAGACATACGTACATCCTCTCATTGTTTCTTTAATATTTGGGAGGCATACGTACATCCTCCCATTGTTTCTTTAATACTTGGGAGACATACGTACATCCTCCCATTGTTTCTTTAATATTTGGGAGACATACGTACATCCTCCCATTGTTTCTTTAATATTTGGGAGACATACGTACATCCTCCCATTGTTTCTTTAATATTTGGAACATACACATCCTCCCATTGTTTCTTTAATATTTGGGAGACATAATCCTCCCATTGTTTCTTTAATATTTGGGAGACATACGTACATCCTCCCATTGTTTCTTTAATATTTGGGAGACATACGTACATCCTCCCATTGTTTCTTTAATATTTGGGAGACATACGTACATCCTCCCATTGTTTCTTTAATATTTGGGAGACATACGTACATCCTCCCATTGTTTCTTTAATATTTGTGAGACATCGTACATCCTCCATTGTTTCTTTAATATTTGGGAGACATAACATCATGTACATCCTCCCATTGTTTCTTTAATATTTGGGAGACATACGTACATCCTCCCATTGTTTCTTTAATATTTGGGAGACATACGTACATCCTCCCATTGTTTCTTTAATATTTGGGAGACATACGTACATCCTCCCATTGTTTCTTTAATATTTGGGAGACATACGTACATCCTCCCATTGTTTCTTTGTGAATTGCTTATCCAGTATCTCTTCTCAATCCTTTCTAACCTCCTTTGATTCTTATAGTTATTTATTTTTTTATTTATTTGCAGTTGGTTTACCAGGATAGTCCATTGGGCCAACGTAAACCCGTTTTCAGTGGAGTCCTGGGGAGAAAAGCTCCATAAACAATCAAGGTTACAATATGACATAGATTATAAGCTTACATGTGTTATAGAATAGAGCAGACCAAAGACTATTAACGTTACTATATGTGATAGATTGAAAATGTACAACTGGATTAGACAAGGACAAATATTACAAACAGATTAGTGATAAACGAACAGGTAATACAGAATTTTAAAGGAATAATTACAAAATATATACAGGAACGTTAATACATGTTAGGAAACTTGCGGTAAGAGGTGTCACCAAGAATTATATGCATTTAGAAAGTAATTAACAAGAATATGAGTTGGAAGAGAAGTTAAAAGGAAGAATGCTATTGAAAAGAAGAGAAGATGAAAATTTGCAGGGTAAATTATGTAGGGTGACAGCAGGAGCATTCCCACTGGGATACTAGATATGAGTGAATTTTTTTGAAGATAGGGTAACTAGGGGTAGTACGAATGAATGGTGGTAGGGAGTTCCAGTTGTGCTAGACTAAAGGATAGAAGATGTTTGCCTGGGGGACAAGCTGGTTTGTATAAGTCTAGAAAATTTTGGTTGTTAGACCTTAGCACTCTGTCAGGTAGGTGCATTTTAAATGCAGAGGAAAGGGAGGGACAGAGTGAGGGGTTGAAAATGAGCTTTGTGTGCTAGAGTGAGTTGGGTATAGATAAGGTGATTGGGGTAGTTCTAGCCATTTTAGTTTGTGGAGAGAGGAACAGTGGTGAGTGGAGGACTTATGACTAGTGGCGAACTTGGCGATTTTGTTGTAGCAACATGAGAGTTGAGTTTTCAGGGAGGATTGTAGATTAGTTAGTAGTGGAGCTCCATAGAGAAGGGAGGGGATGAGAAAAGATGTAGAGAGGGTGAGTTTAGTGGAGGGTGTAAGATAATGGTTTTGTCGATAAAGCATACCTAGTTTTTGATGGGTTTTTTGATATTTAGATGTATGTGGGAGTTAAATTTAAGCTGATTGTCAATTTGGACACCAGGTAGCTTGGTCTCTGATACCATTTTCAGAGTTGTGTTGTTATGACTAGTAATACAAAATGTGTTTTTGTTGAAAGGGGTGACTTTATAGGGAGTAAATACCATTAATTTGGTTTTAGAAGCATTGAGTGCCAAGTGTTTTTTTTTTCATCCATTGTTCAATGGTTGAAAAGCATCTTGAGTTAGCTTTAGAAGTATGGGGACAGAAGTGGCTGAGCAAATAATGGTTGAGTCGTCTGCATATTGGATGATATTAGAGAAGGGGATAGAGTTGCGGAAGTCATTAATAAATATATTAGAGGAGGGGACCCAATATGGAACCTTGTGGAACTCCAGTTGGGGTATTAAGGAATGAGGAGGTGGCCTTTTTCCATTTTACTGCTTGATATCTGCCGTCCCTTGCTAAGCAGCGTGGCTTGTCAAGCATGTCATCCCAGGCAGACAGACACTGGATCCCCTTTGAATGACACCAGACATTAAGCCAATTGTTAAAGCTGATCATCTTGTCTCTATATTGTGGCATCATTCTTGGTGAAGGAAGGATACTGCTCAGGGTTAGGGTCATACCTGCCTGGGCTACATAATCAGAGAGCTCCTCTATGTCTCTTTTCATGTAGTCCAGGGAGGTACGTCTCAGGTCGTTCACACCAGCATGGACAATGACTGTGTCATATTTGTACTTGCCATGGAGTGACCCGAGTGCTTGTGTTATGTGGCGGATTCTAGCGCCCGATAGGCAGCTTACTGAAACATTTGAAACATTTATTTATTTATTTATTGAAACATTTCCGGGCAAAAATCCTAAATCTTCTAGACTTTAATATTTGGGAGACATACGTACATCATCCCATTGTTTCTTTGTGAATTGCTTATCCAGTATCTCTTCTCAATCCTTTCTAACCTCCTTTGATTCTTATAGTTATTTATTTTATTTATTTATTTGCAGTTGGTTTACCAGGATAGTCCAATGGGCCAAAGTAAACCCGTTTTCAATGGAGTCCTGGGGAGAAAAGCTCCATAAACAATCAAGGTTACAATATGACATAGATTATAAGCTTACATGTGTTATAGAATAGAGCAGACCAAAGACTATTAACGTTACTATATGTCATAGATTGAAAATATACAACTGGATTAGACAAGGACAAATATTACAAACAGTCTAGATTAGTGATAAACAAACAGGTAATACAGAATTTTAAAGGAATAATTACAAAATATATACAGGAACGTTAATACATGTTAGGAAACTTGCGGTAAGAGGTGTCACCAAGAATTATATACATTTAGAAAGTAATTAACAAGAATATATGAGTTGGAAGAGAAGTTAAAAGGAAGAATGCTATTGAAAAGAAGAGAAGATGAAAATTTGCAGGGTAAGTTATGTAGGGTGGCAACAGGAGCATTCCCACTGGGATACTAGATATGAGTGAAGAGTTTTTTTTGAGGATAGAGTAACTAGGGGTAGTACGAATGGATGGTGGTAGGGAGTTCGAGTTGTGCTAGACTAAAGGATAGAAGGTGTTTACCTGGGGGACGAGCTGGTTTGTATACTTCTAGAAAACTTTGGTTGTTAGACCTTAGCACTCTGTCAGGTAGGTGCATTTTAAATGCAGAAGAAAGGGAGGGACAGAGTGAGGGGTTGAAAATGAGCTTTGTGTGCTAGAGTGAGTTGGGTATAGATAAGGTGATTGGGGTAGTTCTAGCCATTTTAGTTTGTGGAGAGAGGAACAGTGGTGAGTGGAGGACTTATGGCTAGTGGCGAACTTGGCGATTTTGTTGTAACAACATGAGCGTTGAGTTTTCAGAGATGATTGTAGATTAGTTAGGAGTGGAGCTCCATAGAGAAGGGAGGGTATGAGAAAGGATGTAGAGAGGGTGAGTTTAGTGGTGGGTGTAAGATAATTATTTTGTTGATAAAGCATACCTAGTTTTTGATGGGTTTTTTGATATTTAGATGTATGTGGGAGTTAAATTTAAGCTGATTGTCAATTTGGACACCAAGTAGCTTGGTCTCTGATACCAGTTCCAGAGTTGTGTTGTTATGACTAGTAATACAAAATGGGTTTTTGTTGAAAGGGGTGACTTTAGAGGGAGTAAATACCATTAATTTGGTTTTAGAAGCATTGAGTGCCAAGTGTTTTTTTTTTTTCATCCATTGTTCAGTGGTTGAAAAGCATCTTGAGTTAGCTTTAGAAGTATGGGGACAGAAGTGGCTGAGCAAATAATGGTTGAGTCGTCTGCATATTGGATGATATTAGAGAAGGGGATAGAGTTGCGGAAGTCATTAATAAATATATTAGAGGAGGGGACCCAATATGGAACCTTGTGGAACTCCAGTTGGGGTATTAAGGAATGAGGAGGTGGCCTTTTTCCATTTTACTGCTTGATATCTGTTGGATAAATAGCTGGAGAACCAGTTCAGAGAGAAAAGAGATAGGTTAAGCCTAGAGAGTTTAGATAGAAGAAGGTTGTGGGAGATGGTGTCAAAGGCCTTAGAGAGATCCAGTAAAAGGGTAGAAACACTATGACCTGAGTCTCGGGCTTTGTTTACAATTTCCAGGAAGGAGAGGAGGGCTGTCATAGTGCTGTGGCCTGGTCTGAAAGCATGTTGTGTGGGGGGTTAATAGGTGGTTATCAATGAGATATGGTAGGAGTTGTAATTGGATACACTTTTCAAGGAGTTTAGAGATGGGAGACAGGATAGCGATGGGACGGAAATTAGTGACATTATTGTTGCCTCCTTTATGCAATGGTATGATAAAGGCCTTTTTCCAAATTAGGGGTACTGTGCTTTCTTGGATAGAGCTGTTTATTAAAATACTAATGCGGTAGGCAATTGCTTCGGCAGTTATGCTCAGGAATTGCGAAGGAATATTATCAGGAGCATTTGAACCTGGCTTCAGTTTTAAGAGTTTTTTTATGGTAGATATGGGTATGGGTTTTAAAGAGAAAAGTGAGGAGTGGGAGGAGGGGGTATTTGGGGGTGGGGGTGATGAGGGAGGGAGAGTGGAATAAGAGGAGGAGGGTGCAGAGTTAGAAGATGAGAGAGGGGGTGAACTAGTGGTTGATGGTAGAGGGTAAGTAGATGAGGGTGGGGGTAAACGGGAGAGAGTGGTGGTGTTAGAGAAGGATGAGGTTAATTTGGAAATAGAATCAATAAAAAGAGTTAAATTGAGTAGCCAAGTCTATATCGGAAGCATTTGGGTCTGGGGTGGGGGTGTCTGGTTTACTGGGATGTAGGAGAGTGGAGATGCCTTTCCAGAATTTCTGAGGGTTTGTTATATTATTGTTTTGGAGTAAGGAGAAGTAATTTTGTCGATCAGTGGTGATGATGAGCTTTTTTACTTTATTTCGAAGTGCTTTGTATTCATTATGGATGAGGGGGGTCCTATTTTTCTGGTAGTATGTCCAGTGTTTGTCTCTGTGTCGCATTGTAGCAAGTGTATTTTTGGTAAGCCAAGGGGCAGTTTTGGTTTTTATTCTTTTTGTTCTTAGGGGAGCGTGGTGGTCTAGGAGGTTTAAGAAGGTTGTGTTGAAGTGGGCAACTGCATTATCTAGAGGAAGTGTTTTTAGACTGTTCCAATTTATTGCTTTTAGAGAGTTAGAAAAAGCTGTTGGGTTAAAGTTTTTTTGGTTACGAGTAGTAATAAAGTTATGAGTACGATGAACGGGTAAGGGGAGTTGGTGTGTAAAGGTGGGTAAGTGGTCACTAAGAGGATCGGGAAGAGTACCGCTGTCAGAATAATAATGGGGGTGAGAGACTAAGATCCAGTCTAGGGTACTGCCACTGGAGAGGTTTTTTGAGGGGCGGGTTATAGAGTTGATAAGCTGAGAGAAGTTGTAAAGGTTAATGTTAAGTGGGTTTGAGGGAGACTGAATGGAGGCCCAATTGATATTTATGTCTCCTAGGATTATTGTTTCATTGCTGATGTTGGTGGAGAGCCAGGAGAGGATGTCTTCAAGTTTAGAAATATTCTCTCCTGGGGGAATGTAGAGGGAGGCTATACATATATGCTTGTGTTTGTTGATTTGAAGTAACATTAGTAGTAATTCAGCGTTATTAAAGTGGGGAGTGGGTTTATTATAGGGAGTAACTGATAGTGAGGATGAGTATAGGAGAGCTACACCACCCACTTTTTATGAGATCTGTCTTTTTTAATGATAGAATAGTTGGGTGGGATTATTTCAAAGTCTTTTATATGAGGTTTTACCCATGTTTCAGAGATGGATAGGATGTCAGGTTTATTGTGTGCAAGCCAGGCATGCAGGTTTGGGATTTTGTTGACTATGCTTTGGGAGTTTAAAGAAGTAGGTAGTATGGACTTGTTAATAGTTGTTGAGGAAGGGGGACCTGGGTTAGGATGGATATCTCCAGATAATAGGGTGGTAATTAGATATAGGATAGAGTTAGAGGTGTAATTGGAAAGTTTAGAGTATACATTGGGCTCAATTATGATTCTGGAAGATTTGCTAGTTACTATGGGAGTAGAATGTCTGTGAGGTAAGAAGTTTGTATGGAAAAAGTAGATTTTTTTTATGGGATATAGGTGTGGAGAAACTGGGGTGTGAGTGTGTAGGAGAGATGAGGTAAGATGGTTGCTTATGTGGAAGGATTGTGAGTGGTAGAGATTAATGGGCTGTGTGAGGTAGAGAATAAAGGAAAGCTGTAGAAGTAGTAGTACCTGAACGGAGATGTGTAAAGGGTTACAAAGAATAATGAGATGAGGTTGTGTTAAGTAGTTACTAAATTTGAGAATACCAGAGTGATTGAATGTGTCGTGGAGCTGGTAGGGCTTCTATATTTGAGAAAGGAGTGGGAAGTCGAGTAATGTTTGATATGGTAGTGGTTTAGGGGTGTTTGTTAATAGAGTAATTGATACCAATTGGATAGGTGGGGTAAACTAGGTGGGGTAATTGAAGTTTAAAGTGGGCGGGATAAGGGAATTTGTGTTTTCAGGGAATGGAGAATGATTGGATAATTGGAACAGTGGGTGTGGATTGTGAGGAATAAAGGTAGAGGTGCTGGGGGCGGATGTGATTTGGGGGCAGGGTAGGGGAGCGGAGTGAGCCCACAGGGTGAACGGAGCGGGTAGAGCCAAGGAAGGCAAGGGAAGATCGAGAACCTATCAGTGGAGTGTGGATAGCAGACCGGTAAGTACAGGGGACAGAGATATAGTCTGATACAGTAGGCTATGGTGTTTTAAGAGAGGAAAGTAAAGTTAGAGCTTATAGTGCTTTAAAAGGGGAAAAGTAAAGTTAGAGATTAAACAGAAAATATAAGAGAGTTAGTGAATTATAATTAAATTAGTGGGGAGAGGGTGCCATCTAGTGGACAGGTGCTGAAATGCATCTGTGGCTCCACCAAGGCTATCTCTGGAGTAGATTGAATTGGGAGAGAAGGAGGTCAGTATAGGTCAGGGAGCTGGGAGAGGGGGAAGTATGGATATACAAAAATTAAAGGAAGGGTTGGCTGCTGGCTTTCCTGGCAGGGAAGCATTCTCAAACACCTAGCAGGGCTTAAATAACTGTAATAGTATAGGTTTAGCAGCAGATGCACATACTTCCTTGGTTCCTTCAAGGAGAGGCTTGGTTCAAGCCTGATAAAGGGGATGAGGCAGCAGAGTTTGTAAAAAAAATTGCTTGAGCTTGTATTAAATTTAGTTTAGGTCTAGGCGTCCACCCAGGCGTATCCACAGAGGGTAATACAGGGCCTGAAAGTTCCTTGGTTCCTTCAAGGAGAGGCTTGGTTCAAGTCCGATAAAGGGGATGAGGCAATAGAGTTTGTAAAAATTGCTTGAGCTTGTATTAAATTTAGTTTAGGTCTAGGCGTCCACCCAGGCCTTTCATTCAATATTGGTTATCATTCAATATTTTATATGCTGTATTTATTAATTCCCTATTTAATGGCAGCTTCTGTTCTAGACGTGGTTAAAAACTCTACCAGTGCTGTTCTTTTGTTTAGGACCCCCTATTTCTTTCTCTTTACCTATACTATTGATATCAATCCCTGATGGGGAAGGTGGTCTGTAACCTGCAGTCCAAATAAGTTCTTGGCGTCTTCCCATTTTTATCACTTTCCCCCTCTAGTTGTTTGCTCCCAATACCTTGGTTCCTTTACAGGTTTTCCCCAATAAATTCCAGCCCCCTCTTGTCTGTTGTCTAATTGCAGTCTTCCCTATCAGCAGAATCTCCTTTCTCCATTCCCATGTTGGTTTGGTTCTTAGACTACTTTCTGCTAATGGATTATAATCTGCATGATTATTGTTATTCTCCTTAAAGGCTTGCATCCAAAATCCCGGTCTCTCCTTGTCTCTTGAACTCCTCCTTGGTTTCATCATCATCCCTTTCCACTTTGAATTATCATTTTCTGCTTGTGCTGTTTATAGGAGTCTCAGCTGTGTAACTCTTAAAATACTCCTTCAAATTGGGAAATCCCAGTTCGCCCTGTTCTACTGGAAGAATCAGCTTATCCCACTTGACTCTTGCAGTCTTCCCCTTCCAGATGGACTTTCAGCTCTTTACTACTTGCTATCCACAGCTTCTCCTCTGGTTGATAAAAATTTGCCTGACCTGTGTATAAGACTAAAGGGACTAAGAACATTTTAACTGCTTGTATTTTACTATCCATATAACAAAGCTTCCATTTCCTCAGTTTTAGTATTATCTTTTGTTTAGTTTCTTCCACATATCCTTAGGTGCCACATTAGAATCATTTTAATCCATACATATTTATGGGCATTCCTGAACCAGTTCATGTGTGGGTTCATAATTTACCAGTATTGGCTTTGTTTTAGCTTCATTAATTCTGTATCTTGAAAAGATCTGAAACTGTGTCAATGTTCCACAACACTAATGTCTTCTGGTTTTGTCAGGTACAACATATCTGCGAATAAAGCCAGTTTTTCTTGACTACCATACCAGTTATGTTCTTGAATTTGAGTCCCTTATTTTCTTTGCTAATGGTTCTAAATGTAATGCAAATAAGCAAGCTTCTCCCTTCTGATAAGGAGAGCAAGACTATGGAAAGAATAGGGAAGAAAATATATACTTCGCCAGTCTAGCTTTCCATGTTATAAATTAACAAATTCATATGACCAGATACGCTTTGGCTGTTCTTTCTCAAGCCTCGCAAGCAGTTTCCTTACCTCCCAGACTCTGCTGTTAAAACTCAGCTCTTTTAGGAGCTTCTTCTCAGGTAGCTCATCACTCCATTAAATGCAGCTATGATGCAGGAGAAGCATCTTCCAGGGCAGCTGTATCCGGCTCTGTTCTTAGGAGACATTCATGGTTGAGGCTTCATCTACTTCCAGATGATGTCAAAGCAAAATTAATGGATGCTCCTTTAGACAACAGTGCTTTGTTTGAGGCTACAGTTGCAGATTTGTTTAAATCTTTGCATGAGAAAGGCAAGAAACTACAGGACTTAAAACATATATTTGTTTTTCCAGTCCCCATATTTCAGAGAAATTATCCCTCAAAGACTTTCTTTGTTTTGAAAACACTCACCTGCCCACTTCCAAAAGGAAAAAAGGAGGTATGAGAGCTCCTTATCCAGATCCTGCACAAAAGCAGCCCTTCCCAGACAAACCAGATAGTCTGTGACTACCACACTCATCTCAGTCTTGTTCCTCTTTCTCTACATCTTTCTCTGTTTCTTCCAGTTTGAGAAACTATTACTCAAGACTCATGGGTTCTTTCCTTTATCAAACAGGGGTACTTCATGGTCTGGAAAACTTTTCCTCCATTTATGGACATTCCACAACCACTTCAAGACCAACTGGATCTATTTCTGCAGGTGCTTCAGGGGTTTCTATGTTAGGGAATAATTCAAGAAGCCTCTGCACCCCTCAGGGGAAGAGGGTTTTACTCCAGGATGTTTCTAGTACCCAGGAAAGATGGCCTATGGAGACTCATTATGGATCTTTCTCATCTTAATACTTGAAAGTTTCTACCTTCTGCATGCTGTCCTTGCAAACCTTATTTCCTTAGGCTTACACTCTTTGGACATCAAGAATGTTTATCTTCACATTCTCATTCACCCCCTTTACATGAAGTTTTTACATTTCTCTATTGCTTCCTTGGACTTTCAGTTCTCACTTTGCCCTTTGGTCTTTCCACTGCCCCAAGGGTTTTCACAAAATGCCTTGCTCCTGGTATTGCTTACTGCAGACCTCAGGGCATTCAGGTTTAACCTTACCTGGACGATCTTCTTTTTCTAGCTCCTTGTCTAGAAAGCCTGGAACAAAATCTACAGTTCCGTATTTCTTTTCTGCAAAGATTGGGGTTCACAATAAATTTCAAAAAGTTCTTTCTTTCCCCCCTCCCAGGACTACATCTTCCCGGGGTGCATGTTGCAGACAGATATCATGTTGGCCCCCCTCGAAAAGTTCAGTCTCTCATTTTCTTCTACCTCTTCATCCTCTTTCAGCCAGGGAGTTTCTCAGGCTCCTGGGTTTCATGGCATCCACCATTCCCATGCTCCCTCTGGCCAAATGTCACGAGTTTTAGTGGTACCTGAAATCAGTTTGAATGTAGCTTGCACAACCACTGGAGTTTGTCATTCCTCTTCTCCCTTGTCTCAAAAGAACTTTTTTGGTGGATTCATCAGCAGATTTCCCTGAACCCAGACCTTCCTTTTACATCCTCCACTTCTCACTCAAGACTTGTTTACAGACTCATCCAACCAAGGATGGGGAGCAACCTTCGCTTCCATGAAGGTGCGGGGCCTTTGGTCTCCTCAAAAGAAAGACCATATCAACATCAAAGAGATGAGAGCTCTCATTTTAGCTCATCAAGCTTTCCATCCTCTTCCATCCAGGACCTCTAAAACTGTTTACGGACAGCACCACAGTTCTCTGGTATGTAAACAAATGGAAGGATGAAGTTGTACCTTCTGTGCAGGTTACCTTTCATGGATTGGACACTGGCAGTTCAGTACTAGGTCACGTCCTCCAGTCAGAATTCTGTGACAGACCATTTGAGCAGGTCCATGACACAGGCCCATGAATGAATCATAGAGATGTGTTTCTAGACATTGTCCACCGGTGGGCTACTCCTCAAGTAGATCCATTTGCCTCCCCTCTTAACATAAGAATTTTTTTTTTTGTCAGAGTGAAGATAGACGGCCTTTCAATTTTCTTGGAAGGGGATGTTTCTTTATGTATTTTCCCCCTTTCCTCTCATTCAGAAAGTCCTGCTCAAATTCAGCAGGACAAACTAAAAATCTTGCTGGTGACTTCTTTTGGTCAAGATGGCACTGGTTCCTTCTGCATTTAGCCAAGGGCAATCATCACAAGTTACCTCAGAGTGAACCTTTTCACATAGGGCAAAGGATGTCTTATCCAGCCACATCTGTCAGCTTTTCTTCTGACTCTGTGAGTGATGGGCTCCTGATTCTTTTCAGACACCTTTTTTTTTCTGAGGACATGCTTAGGGTCCTGCAGGAAGCCAGAAATCCCAATACTAGAAAGTCATACTTATCTAAATGGAAGAAGTTTTCTATTTGGTATCATTCGCACAACCTGGATCCGCTGTCTCTCATTGTTCCATTGGTTCTTAAATACTTGTGTGAGTTGCTCAATAATAGTTTGGCTGCTCAATAATAGTTTGGCTTACACCTCAGTGAAGGTTCTTCATAGGTTCATAGGTAGGTACTAGGCTATAGTCCCTAGGGCCTATATAAGCTTAGCCAACAAGTTACCCTGGCTTTCACCACCCAAGAAAATAATTTTCCTGTGCCCCTGTCGAGCAGAGCCACAGAGGTGATTCCGGAGTGAATTTCCCATTTCCCATCCAATCATCATGATTTTTGTTGGAGTGCTAATGAGGAGCTTTGTTTGATATAGATAGGTAGTTTGTTCCAGAGTATGGGAAATCTGGGGGCTTTTGTAAGCCATTTCTGCCTGCTTGCCCTTGCCTCCCCCTTTGGCTTCTAGGTTAGAGGTTAATTTTTTTCTCAAAGTCATCCTTGAAATTAGACCTCCCACAAAACCTGTTTTTCCTTCTTGGGATTTGGACTTTGTTTTGGAGGAGCGGACTGTGGCTACAGCTTCCTTGTAACTCTGTACTTGGAAAACTGTTCTGTTACTACCTTTGACTTATGCGAGAACATTATCGGAGCTTCAAGCCTTAATGGTTTTCCCGCCTTTTCTGATTTTCTTTATTCCCAAGGTTGTGAATGAGTCGTCTCTTAACCAATCTATTCATTTGCCTACCTCTTTTCTTCTCCACAATATGCTAGTGAGAGGATTTTACACACCTTGGATGTGCATAGACAACTCAGATTTTAATTTCATAAAACTAAGGCTATCAGAAAATCTGATCAGCTTTTTGTTTCTTTTCACCCCAGGGCTCTGGGATTGCTGGTTTCCAAGCAGACTATTCCTGATGGATTTTAAAGGCCTTTTTCTTTGGTTATGTTTTCCTTGAAAAGAGCCTCCCTTTTCTCATTAAGGCTCATTCTACTAGGGGTGTGGCTTCTTCAGGTGCTTTCTTTAAGGGTTTGGATACTAATTGCATTTTAGAAGCACCTACTTCGACTTCTGTACATACCATCACCAAACATTCCAAACTGGATGGCATTTTGAAATCTAGAGCTGGCTTTGCTGGAGCCATTCTTCATGGTTTTCTAGACAGGTCTTTTCCGTCCTCCTCTCAGGTTCCCTCATAATCTTTGGCACTCTCCCTCATGTAAAGAATACTGCAACATTAGAATAGAAGGACATAGTTGTGTAAAGTCTTACCATAACCATAGATGTCTTTGTTTTCTTTGTGAAGTTCTATCCCTCCCTCCTTCCCCCTGGTGCTTCTGTTCTGAATGTCTGATAACCACCTTGTTTACTTAGGCCTGCTTTCCTCCTGGGGCATTCAGTTCGGAGGACTGTACGTACAGACGTCACTTTAATTGGCCAACGTTCTCCTAAGCCATTCTTTTGACGTCTCGCATACTAGCAGTACTTTAAAGCTCTTGCATACTAGCCAAATGTCGGGTCACCCAAGACCGAGGATCCCTCATGTAAAGAATATTGCAACACAGAAGAGAAGAACATCTATGGTTATGGTAAGATTTTCCACAACTACTATTTCTTAAAAGTATCTCTACTACTGCATGGAACAGGATACCCAATTACATTAAACAAGCATCAGCTACTCTCTCATTTGAACCACGTAGTAATGCTTCTCATTCCTTTATAATCATCTTCATATGTTGTCAGAAGGTTTTGTACTTTTTTTGATAACCTCAAACATTCCCAGAGGTGGTTGGCTCTAAATGTCCTGTATGCCTGAATAAAGTCAACTCTTAAATATCTGTATGAGACACTGTGCAAGTTCAGATTTTTTTAGTATTTCGTAACTTAACTTTTCGCTTTCATTGTTTCTAACTTGCTCACGCTTGTTTTCTTAAGGTTCAATATTGTTATTCAGTACTGTAGGTTGCATTTAATGCAACTTAAAAACAATGATTTCACCATTCCCAATTTCCTTGACTTGGTAAGCCTTTTTAAATAACCTACTGTTCTATGTACATCATAAACTCAAAACCGGATCTACCTGTATACCCAGGTTCTTAAATGAATTTACAGGTTCAATCAGTGTGTGCTGTATTTGCCCTTCAATACATTTCCCATATCTATTATGTTTAGTTTTTGATATATTTATCAGCACATTATTCTCCTGTGGCCAAATGGTTAAATTATTCAGGTTCTTTTGCAGATATCCCCTGTGTAACACATGCAATACTGTTACCAGTTTTTGAGTCATCTGCATACAGACTGCAGTACCCCCAAAATGATAAAGATGGATCTGAAAGATACAATCTATGTATGGGCCTAGGACAGAACCCTGTAAGACACCCTGACTGTAAACTCGAGTTTCCCCTGTGCAATTGTTATATTCTTGCCATTGTAAGCCATGAAGCTACCCATCTTATCAAGACTGCATCAATACCTAATTGTTCTAATTTCTTGATCAGTGTTTTGTGTATGGACCCTATCAAAGGCTGAAGTTAAGTCTATAAATAACATCACAGCACATCAGTAGCTAATATATTGTTATAAAACATCCTGTTGCAGCTAGTTAATAGATCTATTTTCAACATATGCATTCTGATATATGGTTCAAATCCCAACTTTTCAATTTCTGACAGTTTATTCAAAATAACTTATTTTCTACAACAAGGAGGTGAACTTGTGGGGTCTGTATGAGACTGGGCTTCTCCTACTCACCTTTCCCCTTAAAGCTAGCTTTAACAAGTGCAGGTAAGTGATGGCTGTGTGTCATAGCACACATTGGCCTGCCTTTTCTTTGTTCATCTGAGAGTGACGAACTGTTTTCCTCTGGATTGTCTTCAGTACCGCAGGAGATAACTTCATGGCTGAGTGCAAGACTGAAAGCAGTGGATACATGTCTATCGAGATCTGCCGATCACATATGTACAGCTTTTCTTTTCCTGGGTAAGACACACCCAGTTAACAAGTGCAGTGTCCAAAACCAACTTACGTCAATACAGTGCTACCCAAAACAATGTTACATACATAGATGTTATATCTAGAAAGTGTGTACTCTGGGTTTGCATACATTTGGGGGTACTGACTGTGTGTGTGTGTGTGTGTGTGTGTGTGTGTGTGTGTGTGTGTGTGTGTGTGTGTGTGTGTGTGTGTGTGTGTGTGTGTGTGTGTGTGTGTGTGTGTGTGTGTGTACCATAAGTTTTCATTGCATTCCGAATTTGTAAGAAAGTTTGGTAGTGAAGTTGGTCAAATAATCATGAACTGTTTCAAGTAGCTCATTTCCAGCACCTCTAACTTTCTCCACTGTTGAGGTTTCTATGCCATACAGTAGTTTTTGGCATAGCACTATTTTGTACACCTTACTTTTCAGCTTCTTTGGCATTCTTTTGTCATACAGTACCCATGGTACTCTGTGTCAGTTGGCTGCAGTCTATCTAATTCTAAGTTTAACCTCCTCATTCAGACTTCCCTTCTCAACCACCCCCTTCCAGGGTACTTGAAGCTGTTAATCTGTTCACTGTTTACCCTTCTATCTCAGATTCTTCTGATTTCTGTCATTTTCTGCCATTACTGCTGTCTTATCCAGACTGTGTTTCATTCCTCTATCCTTTGATGAAGTTCTTGTTCAGAGTCTGCCTGTAATGCCACATCATTTGGATTTTGCAGCTTTGTTCTGTCCAATTCTACCGGTTTGCTAATGAAGTCCATCAGTAGTATGAACAACAGTGGTTAGGAGGGTGGCCTAATGGTTAAGGTGTTTGCCTTACAAACACAAGGTGCAGGGTTTGAGTCTCACAAGGGATAATTGGCTAGGCTTAAAATGGCTTGCAAGGGCAACTAGCCTAGTACTAATATATTAATCTATATAATCTAATCTAATCTAATCTGAGTTGAACCCTAATACACACCCAATCCCACTGGGGACCCCCTCTGAGACCGAACAGTGTTTGTACTTAGTCATTGGGTCTTTGTGCATTGCATGCACCAATTCTAGCACAGGACTGTCCAAATAATTTTTTGGGACCTTGTCATAATACTTTCTCCAAGTCGAGGAAAGGCCAGATGTCCTCCTATTCTCATGTTACAGTATTCATTACAGTAGGGAGGTTGCTGCCTCCAGCCAGTATACCAAATTCGTTTCAGGAAGGTACAGGTGATGTCCCTTACCAGGGTCATAAACCAACATTGGATATAAAAGTGACGTCTGCATGTACCCTCTTCAGAATTTTTCTTCCGCAGTGAACGTCGGACTCGTGTTTGCCAGTTCCGAAAGCAGATCGTGTTTTCTTCAGATTACCAGTTACGATTCTGTTTAAGACCAGACTGCTTCTTCGACCAATACAGAAAAGTGCCCTGTTGTTTTTTTTTTCCTTGCTTTGATTACAGTTTAGACTTGCATGTCAGCTACAAAAGGGGAAGTGTGCTTGTGGGAGACAAATTTCTCACAAGGGCACCCATGAGAAGTGCATATTTTGCTTAGGCGAGGCCCATGACCATATGTCCTGCCCCATTTGCAAATCTTTCATCCCCAATACTCTTCGCAGCCGCCTGGCGGCATTGAAATTGTACTTAGAAAATCAAAGGCTACATCATTTAGCACTCTGTATGGAAGGAGGAATAGGCCCGTTCGAAGAGCCAACGAAGAGGGCCAAGAAAATTAGGCCGGAATCCCAAGCTGTGCCTCAGGTGTTCGAGTAAGTTCTTGAGGCGCTTGAAAGCCCGGAATCCTCTCTGACGGTAGCTTCCAAACCAGGCCCGGGAACCTTAATGGAAGCCGGAATGTCGGGAACCACGTGTACGTCTGCTGAGGCTAATCAGTTATCTGATCCTGATGGCGGAGGAGAACCACGACTCACGCAGTTGGAAGGCCCTGCTCCTTCTCTTCCTACTAAACAGACGTCAACCTCTATGCTTTCTCCACAGTCTACTACTCTGAAGAGAAAACAAAAAACAAAGCACCCTGATCTTCAACCAGTTCCTGGTTGGAAAGTGTTCTCACAAAGTCTCTTTAAGGCATTTCAGGCCTTGCAGTCACAACTGCCCCCTACCATCTCACCTCAGCCACCCTTACAGGTATCTGAGGATGATGCTCCACTTCTGAGGAGTCTATTTCCTATGAAACTCAAATAGACTCCCCCAAGGATTTCATTACCCCAGAGGAGGAGGAGGATTCCATTTCTCCTGAGTTCCCAAGAGAAGAATTTACCTATGGGGATACTATCTCCCTCATGAGGGAGCATTTTAAGTGGCAG
This sequence comes from Protopterus annectens, assembly GCF_019279795.1. NCBI lineage: Eukaryota > Metazoa > Chordata > Ceratodontiformes > Protopteridae > Protopterus > Protopterus annectens. The sequence continues at coordinate 61,562,748 of NC_056748.1, read as the reverse complement.
GCATCAGAAGTTTCTGACTCCCAAGAAAAGGTACTTTGACCTTTTACAAATGGAGAGCCATCTTCATGTGCCATCCCCCCTTTATTACCTGCTTTCCAGGATGCTTTTTTGGCTGCTTTTCAGTCTCCTGACTCACAACCACCAGCCTCTAAACACCCTGACCGTTTCTTTAAGGTCCCCCAGGACACCCACTTCCTCTTTAGAAACCCTCCAGCAGACCCAGCTGTTATAGCAAAACGAAACAACCAAGCCAATGAAAAAACGTTTATTTCTCTAGCGCCTCGGCCACAGTAAGCCTTCAAGGAGCTGTTATAGCAGTCTTTACTGACAAAACAAGGCAATTACCTTCGGCTGCCTTTTACCCAACGGATAAAGACAGCAAATTCATGGACAGACTAGGGAAGAAAGTGTATACCTCCTCTACTTTGGCTGTAAGGGCCCTTGACTATCAAACACATATGGCTAGGTATGTCCTAGATACCATCTCCAAAGCCTCTACCCTCCTTTCCAAGGTCCCGGATTCTCCCATAAAACCCCAAGTCAACACAATGCTTTCTACAGCATCCCAAGTAACTAGGCACTCCATTAAGTGCATTTATGATGCTGTGGAAGCCTCCTCTAAATCTGCTACTTCAGGATCTATTATGAGGCAATACTCCTGGGTAAGGCTTCAACCTGTCCCTATAGCTGTACAGACAAAATTACTTGATGCACCCGTGGACAATAAGGCCCTCTTTGGACAGGCTTCTGTTGAGCTCCTCAAATCCCTTCAAGAAAAGGGAAAGGAACGACAAAATCTTAAATATATTTTGGTATCCCTTATTCCTAGATACCACAGGAACTGTCCTCAGAAGCCTTCCTTTGTTAGAAGAAGGTCCTTTCACACAGCTCCACAATCTCTAAGGGACGTAGACAACCCAGAAAAAATTCTGCTCCCAGGTTTCCCACCAACTCCTCCATTACATCCTTTCGGAGACGGTATGACCAATCCAGACCACCTCCACTGTGACTCACCTCATTTGGACCCAAACACACCCTTATCCCTTCATCTCACCCTCTTTCTACCCTCCTGGCAGATGATGACAACAGAACAATGGGTCCTCTCCATCATTCAGAGAAGGTATTTAATGACTTGGTGGATGCTTCCACCTTTCCAAGGTATTCCCCAACCACCAAAAAACCAAATCCACCTTTTACCAACTATAATTCAACTCCTCCTAACTCAAGGTACCATAGAACAGGTACCTGCCTCACAAAGCAACATACGCTTTTACTCCAGGATGTTTCTGATACCAGGGAAAGACGACCCTTGGAGGCCAAGCCCAGACCTATCTTTTCTAAACCTCTTCCTCAAAGTTCCCAGCTTCAGAATGACCACCTTACCCCTTCTCTTACCACTCATACCCCCACAAGCATTCATGGTAGCCCTGGATCTGAAGGATGCCTATCTCCACATTCCCATCCATCCAGATTACAGGAAATGCCGCCTCTTTGCTATAGGCTCTTGCCATTTTCAGTTCTCTGCCTTGCCCTTTGGTCTCTCCGCTGCCCCTCAAGTGTCCACAAAGTGCCTAACCCCCTTGATTGCTCACTGCAGGACTCATGATATACAGGTATACCCATACCTAGACGACCTGCTCATCCTTCACGAAGATAACCAAGTTCTTCTATTTCACCTACAACAGGTGACTTCTACCCTAACTCAACTAGGGTTTACTGTAAACCAAGAAAAATCTCACCTGACTTCCTCTCAGGACTTACTTTTCTTGGGGTACAGGATCAGAACAGACTGTATGAAAGCCTTCATCCCAGACCAAAAGATCAAAGACCTTTGTCTATACTTCATACAGATCCTCGCCCACTTCTCCTTGACAGCTTGGGAGTTCCTCAGAATGTTAAGCCACATGGCATCCCTGGCATCCATGTTGCCTCTGGCAAGACTCCACATGCGCAAACTCCAGTGGGTTTTAAAAAACCTCTGGAGTCAACCCTCCCAACCCATGGACTCGCCTCTTCCACTACTTCTGTGCCTAAAAAGGAAATCTAGTGGTGGGTGTCAGCCTCCACCTCAACCTAGGAACCTGCCTACAGGTTCCAGCACCCCAACAACAGGTCTCCACAGATGTCAGACCTGGGGTGGGGTGCAGTGCTCCTAACAAACCAGAAACAATTCAATGCAAGGCAAATGCTCCACTCTGAGACAAAAGGACCACATCAACATCAAGGAAATAAGGGCATTACTATTAGCCCTTCTAACTTTCAAATCTACTCTCCTACCAGGAATCCTAAAAGTTATCACAGGCATCATGACTGTCCTGTGGTACATCAAAAAGCAAGGGGGGACAAGGTCCCTACCCCCCCATGCAGCCTGGCCACCTAGATTTGGAACTTAGCATCTTCTCTCCGGGTTCACCTGGTAGCAGTCTGTATCCCGTCAGCAGAGAATGTTATGGCAGACAAACTCAGCAGAACCTCGGCCCCCTCTCACGAATAGATGCTTCAGAGAGAGGTTTTCCTGGACCAGATACACAGGTGGGGTATTCCACAAGCAGATCTCTTTGCCTCCCCCCAGAACAAACAGATTCCCAGCTTCCGCACAAGGGATCCACATCCACAAGCTTGGAAAGTGGACGCAGTCTCCTTTTCTTGGGAGGGAATGTACCTTTACACTAATTCAGAAGTCCTTCTGAAAATTCAGAAGGACAAACCCAAAATCCTGCTGGTGACCCCGTTTTGGACAAGACAGCATTGGTTTCCCCTCCTCCACTTACTAGCCAAGGGCAAATGCCACAGATTACCCCACTGACTAGACCTGCTCACACAGGACAGGGGATCCCTACTCCACCCACAGGTGAGCAACCTGAAACTGACCTTGTGGGTGATAGGTGTCTGTAGGGGATTAGAACCCTATTTTCAGAGGATGTAGTCAATGTTTTGCAGAAGGCCAGAAAACCTAGTACCAGGAGAAATTATGTGAGTGGCGCAGATGCTCCAAGTGATGTCAAAGGAAAAACCAGGACCCCCTTATTACTCCTATACCAATGGTCATATCCTATTTGTGTGAGCTACTCCACTCAGGACTAACTTACTCTTCAAAGTCCACTTATCTGCCATCTCTGCTTGTCTGCCCATATCACCTCCTCTGGCTTCCACACTGGAAGTCGAGCTTTTTCTGAAAGGAGTTCTTCATATCAGACCTCCCAGGAGACGTATCCCCCCCCTCCTTGGGACCTCAGTTTCATATTAGAAAAGCTAACCTTACCTCCATTTAAACCAGCTCACTCAGTTTCCCTGAAGCTGTGCACCCTGAAAACAGTTCTGCTAGTGGCCCTTGCCTCCGCCATGAGGGTTTCAGAGATATAAGCCCTTATGGCTACCTCTCCTTATCTTGTCTTCCACAAGGACAGAGTTGCTGTCAGGACCAACCCTTCCTTCATCCCCGAGGTATTTAATGAACTTTCATTAAATCAAACCATTAAGCTACCAGTTTTGTAGCCTCATCCACAAAATTCCGCAGAGGACTCTGCATTCCTTGAATGTACACAGGCAACTCAGGTACTACTTAGACAAAACCAAATCTATTAGAAAATCTGACCAATTATTCATCTCATTCCACCCCAGAGCCCTAGGGATGGCAGCCTCCAAACAAACCATTTCCTCCTGAATCTCTAAATCCATTACCATGTGCTACTCCCATCATGGAAAATCCTTGCAGGGTCATGTAAAACCTCCGTCTACCAGGGCAGCTACCTCCTCCTACTGTCTTTTTAAAGGCATTGACTTCACCTCCATTTTAGAAGCAGCCACTTGGACCTCTGTCCACACCTTCACCAAGCACTACAAGCTGGACATGGCTTCCAGAGCAAGAGCAGGTTTTGCCAGGTCAGCTCTCCAAGGCCTTGTTGACCAAGGAAACCACTCCTCCTCCCAGGTTCATACCTAAAGCTCTGGTACTTTCCCTACTGTTATGAATACTGCAACATGAGAATAGAAGGACATAGAATAGTTGTGCAAGAACTTACCGTAACCTTAGATGTCCTTCTCTTCTATGTTGCAGTATTCACTCCCACCCACCTACCCCCTGTACTTTTCCATGCCATGGCCTACCTGTGGGGACAGTCATTTTCTTCCCCGGTCTCCACTCTCAACACAGCCAACCTACTGCCCTGGGCCTGGCCTACATGCAAGTCTGAGGGTCCCCAAGTAGGACCCTCTTTTAACCCACAGGAGCACTACTGTATGCGGCAGTACATTCTGAAAAGGGTAAGTGCAGACATCACTTCATACCCAATGTTGGTTTATGGCCCTGGTAAGGGACGTCACATGTACCCTCCTGAAACAGACTTTGGTATACTGGCCGGATGGTGGTGCTGCAGGCAGCAACCTCCCTACTGTTATGAATACTGCAACATGGAAGAGAAGGACATCTAAGGTCATGGTAAGTTCTTACACAACTATTCTTTAGATTGTATCTCCTTTCTTAACCATTTGTCTCATTGTGAACATTGAGTCAGTTGTGCTGTATCCTGATCTGAATCCAAACTGCTCACCTCCCATCTTACTTTCTTCTGTGCTGCTTATTTATCAATCATCCTGTCTAGAACTTTCATGTAGTGTGACAGGAGTGTGATATCTCTGTACTGTCTGCAGTTATGAATGTCCTTTTTGTTTTTGTGCACTGACACTAATGATTATTCTCAAGTCCTCTGCTATGAGTACTCTCAGGAGCTATTTCTCCCCTAACACAGCCAGTATCTTTATGAATGCTGTGACCTCATCTGAGCCTGCTGCATTCCTTGACTTCATTTTTAGAACTATTTTTACTTCTTCTAGGGTGGGTTCCTCTTCTCCTTTCATTGTAGGTTATGTCTGGGGCACCAAAGCTTCTCTGGGTTTTGTCATTCAGAAGCTGCATGAAGTATTCCTTTCTTCTGCCTTTTTTTATCCTGTTGCCTGGTGAGCAGGTTGTTGCTGGATTCCCTTTTGAGGGATGTCTAACTAGCTTCTTTATCTTTGTTTTCACTTACAACCTGATAACAGTTTTTGTGCCATCTACTAAGTCACTTTCTAGAAGCTGGCAGTGTGCCTTTGATGTCTTGTTCTGTGCTACAACTGCTCTTATAACCTATTTCTTAGTCACACAGTATTCCTTCTTAGTCTGGTCATCTCCCACTTCTTCCTGCGCCTTCTTTTGATAACTTCCTGGATTTCTGCATTCCATCACCAGATTTCCTTGTGTACCTTATTTCTAAACCCGGCTTGGCTTCTTATTTATTCTCCGTACTTGTGCTCTTTAGAGGCACTGCCATTCTTCAACTCCCCCTATTTATTTTTTTCCTGAGGTGCTAAGACTCCTGAGAATTTCTTTGAACTGTTGGTTTCTCTCTGTTTAACTTCCAGGCCTTAAACCTAGTCTCTGACCTTGGAGCCTTCTTTGACCACTGCCAGTAGCTGATTGTGGCAACCAGTGATTTACGCTGTTGGCCAACTTGTTTCACTGGAGAGGACTTTGCAACCATTGAGTATACTCAAAAGCCCTTGCCTTACTAATAGTAAGCCTTCCTGAGTTGAACTCTGGTAGACTTCCTATTAGTATGATGGCCACTGCTGTATGTGATCTTATGACGGTCTTGCTGAACCATGTGTGGGCCACAATAAAGCCATTTGCCTGCTATAGCAGTCTAGAATGGCCTCTCCTGTCTTGTTTCTGTTCCACCTGTATGGATCCAGACAGATCTCGTATCCTGTTATCTGTCCCGCTGTGTGCATTCAGGTCAGGTAATGTTAAGTCAAACCTCATGAGATCTACTGCTGAATAATTCAATACTTTCAATTTTTCCAGTATTGTGCAACTCTGGAGTCAAGTTCTAGAGACTCTGGCAGATCCCACACATAAAAGCAAATTATTTTCTCTGTGATCACAAATGCAACACTTGTGATCAGGATTTTATTTTCAGTAGTTATGGCTAACTAGATTTTCCAATGCATTTTTCAATGATCATTATATTTGGAGGTGATTCATTATATGTGTGTGCGTGCATGCGTGCGTGCATGCGAGTTTGGGAAATCTGCAAGGATGTTAATCTCCTTAAAGGGACAGTCCACATGTATACTGTCTGAACCTTCTAGGCTTGCACATGTAAAGGAACCAGTCTGCATTATGCTTCATATGCGAGCGTATACACACACACACGAACAAGTTATATAAGTGTGTGTGTTGTATGTAGTATATGTAGTGTATGTATGCATGCGTCGTGTGTGTGTGTGTGTGTGTGTGTGTGTGTGTGTGTGTGTGTGTGTGTATATATATATATATATATATATATATATATATATATATATATATATATAGTATATCTGGGTCTATAATGCGAAATCTTCATTTCACTGAAACTCAAATGGTTGAACTTTTATTTTGGTGAAAAATGTCTCCAAAAGAAAGGTATCCCCACACCTTCATTATACTAAGCCATGTTTCCACAACCACAGAGAAAAGAAAACACCAGCACACAGAGTGAATCCGTGCTGGAGGTCAAACACGGAATCTATAGGTCTTGGGGCACATCGTGATGCTGACCCATCACAAGTCACATGTGTTCTGCTAGACTCGCTTCCCTAATAACTCCATGATAAGAAATGTCGCCATCACATACTTTCTTTCCACGTGTACATTTTTCTTTGAAATGAGTTTTCAGTTAAATTGATCCGACCATTTAAGTTTCAGTAAAATGCAGATTCAGTGTTATGTCAAGAACCTGCATATCTATCTGTATATACAGTGCAATGAAAAAGTATTTGCCCCCTTCCTGATTTCTTATTTTTTTGCATGTTTGTCACACATGTTTCAGATCATCAAACAAATTTACATATTAGACAAATATTAGACAAAGATAACCCAAGTAAACAAAGGCAATTTTTAAGTGATGATTTTATTTAAGGAAAAAACTATCCAAACCTACATGGCCCTAAATGAAAAAGTAATTGCCCCCCTTGTTAAATCATGAAGTAACTGTAGATGTCCTATTCCCATGTTGCAGTATTCATAATGTGGGATTTCCAAGCTTCAGGCAACCCAACGTCTGCTCCTATGCGCAAAAGCTTAAGCCTGGCTGCCGTAGGTGCATGGGACGTCACATGTAGGGCCATAAACCTGGAGTATGTGTGACATCGGCACGCACAGACCTCAGAACTTTTCAGCCGCAGATGATACTTTCGACCACTTTGCTCCTACGTCCGAAGACTTCTAAAAGATAAGTTCCCCACTGGGGTTTTACTTTTTCGTACTTTCTTAAGCTTTAGCTTGGTTGCTGTAGATGGTTTTCTCTAGCTCATGTCGGAGAAAAAGAGTAAATGTAGTTGCAGGCATCAGATTCTGCACAAAGACTCCCACGACCGCTGTGTTTTTGCTTAAGTAAGGAACATGACCACAAGGCCTGCTCCATTTGTCAATCCTTTGTGCCGAAGACCTTAAGCAGCCAACTGTCTGCCTTAAGTCTATTCTTAGACAACCAAAGGCTTAAAGCCTCGCGCTTAGGATGGATCCTGAGTTGGCCGCCCAAGCCAAACAACCATGGAAGAAGGCCAAGGTTTGCAGGCCTTCTCCAGATGCTACTCCACCTTCGGATGTCCTGCTGACTACCATTCTAGGGGCCGAGGGACACCCAATTACTCCAACAGTTCCGATGGCTACTCTGGAAGAGGCCGTGTCTGTATCCACGGAAAGCACGTCTGCGGAGTTGACTCAGACGATGGCGTTAGCCACCGTCTAGGGGGAACCATTGGTGGACCGGCCAACCGAGACCTCTCTTACTCCAACACAGGCCTTTGTTTCCTTGCCCACCCAGATACACACTCCTTCCAAAAGGAAACCGAAAACTGAATACTTGAGCCTGATGCCTCTAGCAGCCCCTGACTGGGAGTCCTTCACTTCCTCCTTGATGCAGGCCTTTGTGGCTCTTAGGCCTTCAGGCCCTTCTCCTACTAGCATCCCTGTACTGAGCCCTAGGCTGGCTTCTGCCCCCTCCCTGCTTTTAGCACCTACTCAGCAAGCAGTTACCCAGGAAGTCCCAGACCAGTCTTATTCCTCCTTTAAGGAGTCTGTCTTCTATGTTTCACAGATTGCCTCTCCCACAGAGTATTACTCATCTGAAGATGACTCTATTGAAGGGGACTCCCCACATGAAGACTTGTCATTTGGGGGGACTATCTTGAAAAATGACCCCACCTGAAGACGTCATTTGGGGGGACTATCTTGAAAATGAAAGAGTATTTCAAGTGGGATACATCTTTAGTCTCTGATACCCAGAAGAGAGAATCTGAGCTTGTACAGCTTGACTCCCCTTCACCTTCAGCCATCCCTCCAGTACTCCCACCTTTTCTGGATGCCTTCACTTCTGTGTCCAAGAACCCAGACTCCCACCTCCTGCCTCCAAGAGGCCGGATAGGTTTTACAAAGTCCCTGATGAATACCAGTTCCTTATAAAACCACCTTTGGCTGACCCAGCTGGTATTGCAGTATCCCCAGAGAGACAGTCTAGGCCATTGCCTTCTGCTTCCCTACTGCCTTCCAGTAAAGACAGCAAAACCATGGACAGGATGGGGAAAAAGGTATACACCTCTTCTACCCTAGCTTTCAGGGCTATAAACTACCAAACCCACATGGTGAAGTATGCCCTAGACCTAGTCTCTCAGGCCTCCACCTTGTTGGATACCACCCCAGACTGTCCAGCCAAATCTGACAGTTCCTCCATATTATCACTGGCTACCCAAGTAGCCAGACACTCTATTTGCTGCAGTTATGATGCTGCAGAAGCAGTTGCCAGATCCGCTGCCACTGCATCCACCTTGCGCAGATACTCCTGGCTCAGACTACAACTTCTGCCAGATGATTTTAAAGCCAAGATCCTGGATACTCCTCTGGATAACAACTTTCTAGTTGGCAAAAATGCTGCAGACCTTTTTAAAAACTTGCAAGAAAAAAACAAGGAACTGCGGGACATTAAGCATTGGGTGGCCTAATGGTTAAGGTGTTTGCCTTACAAGCAGAAGGTGCAGGGGGTTTGAGACTCACAAGGGATAATTGGCTAGGCTTAAAATGGCTCACAAGGGCAGTTAGCTTAGTACTAACCTATGAACTATGAACCTATGAACTAGTGTCCCCAGTGCCAAGATATTACAGGAACTACCCAGCCAAAACTTCCTTTATTAGAAGGGCAACTTCCACATCTCACCCCACTACTGCCAGACCACGTAGGGACTCTCTAAGATGCCCTATACCCACCCAACCGCAACCCCCAATGAACAGCCATTTTCGGAGAGAGGGGACCCTCCTCTGCGTGACTGCCTTGTCCAAGTGCTCCTGTCCACCCACCTTACCCAATGCCTTCCTTTTTGGAAAACCATCACTACAGATCAGTGGGTTCTTTCCATCATCCAAAAAGGATAATTTCTTTCCTGGAAAGAAAAAAACTACACCACTAAGGATTCCTTCTCCCCAAACATCAACTTCCTCTACTTCCTCCCATCCTGCAGGAACTAGCCTCCCAAGGAACCATAGAACTTGTCCCCTCAGGTCAGGAGGGACAAGGCTTTTACTCCCGCCAGCTCTTAGTCCCAAAAAAGGATGGCTCCTTGAGACCTATCCTGGACCTCCTTACATAAATCTGTTCCTACAGGTTCCCACCTTCAGGATGCTCTCCTTTCAAACTCTTTTACCCCTCCTTCCACCTCCAGCTTTCATGGTTACCCTAGACCTAAAGGATGCATACCTGCACATCCCAGTCAAACCCTCCCACAGGAGGTTCCTGCCCTTCTCTGGACCCTCTTCTCATTCTCAATTTACTGCATCGCCTTTTGGCTTGTCTACGGCACCCAGAGTTTTTACCAAGTGCTTGGCCCATGCCATCGCCCACTGCAGAACCAAGGGAATACAAGTCTACCCTTACTGGAACAACATTCTCATTTTAGCCGAATCACAGTCCACCCTACTGGCAAATCTCCAATTCACCATGCACCTTCTAGACAATCTGGGTTTCACTCTCAACCTCCAAAAATCCTCTCTCCTTCTTCAACAGGACAAGCTTTTCCTAGGGTGCAGAATCAGAATAGATCTAATGAGATCCTTCTTACCACGAGACAAGGTACAATCTCTCTCCTCCCATTTTCATAGTCTGCTGACAGAATCATATCTAATTGCAAGACAGTTTCTGCAAACTGTAGGTCTCATGGAAGCCACCATTCCCATGTTCCTGCTAGCAAGGATGCACATGAGGAAATTCCAGTGGTATGGTAACTGTTTGGTCCCAGAGCCAACGGCCTCTAGACAAACTCATCCCCCCCTTCTGCCTGTCTAAAATTAGAGCTGAAGTGTTGGATTCAGCAGGTTTCCAACAACCAGGGAATTCCTCTTCAACTCCCTCCCACTCCCCAGTCTGTGCACACAGATGCATCAGACCTAGGATGGGGAGCAACCCCCCTTGTAGGGCTACAGGGTACAACAATGCCGGTCCCCTGCCCTGCAGAAACAGCACATCAATGTCAGGGAAATGACTGCTGTCCTCCTAGCTCTAAAAGTCTTCCCTCCCATGCTGCAACCAGGGATACTCCACATTGTGACAGACCACACGACTGTCATGTGGTACCTAAACAAACGAGAAGGGGCAAAGGCAGACCAGTTATGTCAGATAACCCTGATAATCTTTGAAGTAGCAGCAAAACACAACCTCTTCCTGAAAGCCTCTTATATCCCATCTCAGGAAAACAAGCAAGCAGACTTGCTCAGCAGAACCACATCTCTGCAACACGGATGGATGTTGCACAGGGATACCTTCCTACATATAGTCCATCGGTGGGGTACACCACAAGTGGATCTGTTTGTCTTTCCCCCAGAACAGAGAACTAAACTGATTTTGCAGGAGGACTCGTTCACCACTAGCCTGAGGAGTGGCTGCCTTCAGATTTACATGGCAGGGAATGTTCGTGTATGCCTTCCCTGACATTCCTCTAATTCACAGAGTCCTTCTGAAAGTCAAGAAGGAACAACCAATAATCTTGCTGGTGACTCCCTGTTGGCCAAGAAAACACTGGTTCCCCCTTCTGTTTTCACTAGCCAAGGGCAATCACCACTAGTTACCCCTCCAAGTGGACCTGCTAACTCCACAACAGGGAACCCTCCTGCACCCACAACTGTCTTTACAACAACTAACTCTGTGGGTGATCAACTTTTGATCCCTTTTAGACAACACTACTCAGAAGACATGCTCTCTGTCCTGAGGGAGGCCAGGAAACCAACAACTAGAAAAAATACTACTTGTCTAAATGGCAGAGATTCTTGAAATGGTCTTCTCTGAGAAACAAGGACCCATTTCTAGCAGATAATTCTCTGGTCGTGAACTATACCTGTGGACTCATTAAGGAGGGATTAGCTTACTCTTCTGTCAAAGTCCATCTCTCAGCCATTTCTGCTTGCTTGCCTTTGCAGCCGCCTCTTCTCTCTAGACTGTATGTAAAACTTTTTCCTGAGAGGGGTCTTACACATCAGACCACCAAGAAAGCCCATTCCTCCTCCCTGGGATCTCAACTTCGTGCTAGAAAAGCTTACTCTACCCCCTTTTGAGCCAGCCAGCACAGCATCTCTTCAAATGTGCACATGGAAAACCATCTTTTTAGTGGCCATTGCCTCTGCTAGAAGAGTGTCTGAATTACAGGCCCTGATGGCTTGCCCTCCTTACACCACCTTCCACAATGACAGGGTTTTCGTTCGCACAAGCCCGTCCTTTATGCCCAAAGTAGTGAACAAGCTTTCCTTAAACCAGTCTATTCGCCTACCCACCTTCTTTCCCTCTCCTACCAACTCCGCGGAGAGGATCCTCCGTTCCTATAGATGTACATAGGCAACTGAGATTCTACTTGGACAAAACCAAGTCTTTCTGGAAATCTGACCAACTGTTCATTTCCTTCAATCCCAGGGACTTTGGTAAGGCAGTCTCCAAACTATCTCCTCCTGGATCAGGAAATCATCCTTTTTTGCTACTCTCATCACCACAAACCATTGCCTCAAGGAATGAGAGTGCATTCTACCAGAGGCATGGCTACCTCTAAGGCTTTCATGAAAGAACTAGACACAGCTTCCATCATGGAGGCAGCCACCTGGTCCACAGTCCATATCTTCACCAAGCACTACATACTGGACCAGGTATCTAGGGCCAGGGCAGGATTTACCAGGGCAATCCTGCAAGGATTCCTTGAATCCTCCACTTTTGCCACCTCCCAACTTTCCTCTTAGCTGTCGTACTCTCCCACAGTATGAATACTGCAACATGGGAATAGAAGGACATAGAATAGTTGTGTAAAATCTTACCATAACCGTAGATGTCCTCTTCCATGTTGCAGTATTCCTTCCCACCCTCCATCCCCCTGATATCATCTGTCTTCTCTAGGGTATACCCTCACTGCAGGCCATCATTGCAGCCCTGCTAAGACATTTACTTTTGTCTCCTGGGCCTTGTAGTCTCTTCTCTGGGCTTCAAGTTCTGAGGTTTGTGCATGCCGTCACATTTATACTTCAGGTTTATGGCCCTACGTGTGACGTCCCATGCGCCTACAGCAGCCAGGCTTAAGTTTTTGTATAAGAGCTGATGTCGGGTCACCTGAAGGCTGGAAATCCCACAGTATGACTACTGCAACATGGAAGAGAATTATATCTATGGATGTGGCAAGATTTTACACAACTATTCTTTAATCACATTTTTGGGAAAGCTGAGTTCAGTTTCACTAGCCACACCCAGGCCTGATGACTGCCAGACCTGTTGAATCAAGAGATCACTTAAATAGAACCTGTCAGACAATGTGAAGTAGGCCAAAAGATCCCGAAAAGGAAGAAATCATGCCGCGATCTAAAGAAATTCCGGAACAGATGAGAAACAAAGTACTTGACATCTATCAGTCTGGAAAAGGTTACAAAGACATTTCTAAAGCGTTAGGACTCAAGCAAACCACGGTGAGAGCCATTATCCACAAATGGAGAAAACCTGGACCAGTGGTGAACATTCCCAGGAGTGGCCTACCTACAAAAATTTGCCCAAGAGCGCAGCAACGACTCATCCAAGAGGTCACAAAAGAACCCAGCACAACATCTAAAGAACTGCAGGCCTCACTTGCCTCAGTTAAGGTCAGTGTTCATGACTCGACCATAAGAAAAAGGCTGGGCAAAAATGGCATGCATGGTAGAGTTCCAAGGCGAAAACCCCTGCTGACCAAAAAGAACATAAAGGCTATTGTCACTTTTTAGGAGGTGTGTGTCCCGTTACATCTGGCGTAAAAGTAACAGCATTTTAGAAAAAGAACATCATGCCAACAGTCAAACATGGTGGTAGTAGTATGAGTGTCTGGGGCTGCTTTGCTGCTTCTGGACCTGGACAACTTGCTCTGATGGATGGAACTATGAATTCTGCTGTCTACCAAAAAATCTTGAAGGAAAATGTCTGGCCATAAGTTCGTGACTTCAAGCTGAAACACACTTTGTTCTGCAGCAGGACAATGATCCAAAACACACCAGCAAGTCCACCGCTGAATGGCATAAAAAAACAAAATGAAGGTTTTGGAGTGGCCTAGTCAAAGTCCGGACTTGAATCCAATTGAGATGCTGTGGCATGACCTTAAAAAGGCGGCTTATGCACAGAAACCCTCCAATATGGCTGAATTAAAACAGTTCTGCAAAGAAGAGTGGGCCAACATTCCTCAACAGCAGAATGAATGACTCATTTCCAGTTATCGCAAACGCTTGATTGCAGTTGTTGCTGCTAAGGGTGGCACAACCAGTTACTGGGTTTTAGGGGCAGTTACTTTTTCAAATAGGGCCATGTAGGTTTGGATAGTTGATTTTATTTAAGGGGGAAAAAAAATCACTTAAAATCTGCATTTTGTGTTTACTTGGGTTATCTTTGTCTAATATTTACATTTGTTTGATGATCTGAAACATTTAAGTGTGACAAACATGCAAATAAATAAGAAATCAGGAAGGGGGCAAATACTTTTTCATTGCACTGTATTTATAGATGTAAAAAATATGTGTGTGTGGATGGATGTAATGGCAGTTTTAACTTTGTTTTATTAAATTGGGACTTTTATTTTGGTACATTTCTATTTGGTTGAACATGGGTACATTTCTATTTGGTTGAACATGACGTGTTTTTCTTTGTGAATGTTTTATTTGTGTAAGAGCTATTAATTTGTATGTACAAGTTTTTGCATCTGTGTGGCATTGGTTTGAATGCCTGTAAGGAGTTTTACTACAAGATTTTCATACAAAGCAGTTGAGGTTTGTATTTTTCTTCACTGTTGTATGATCAAGGAGTTGAGATATATTAGATGGATGAGTGTGTGGAGGTGCAGAAGGGCTTCAATATTTTATGCATTAAATATCTCGGATGGTAAGTCTGTCAGCTGCTTTACTTTGCTGGCATTATCTGTGTACATAATAGTGTAGTTATTGTATTACCTATTTGCATAATAAAGTGCTTATTGCATTACATATGTACTCAGTAGAATGCTTACTGCATTACCTATATATGTAATAGTGTGTATAGCATTACCTAGATAAGTAATTGAGCGCTATTACCTATGTACATAATAGAGCACTTATTGCATTACCTATATATGTAATAGTGTGGATAGCATTACCTAGATAAGTAACTGAGCACTTATTGCATTACCTATCCATGTAATAGAGCACTTTATTGCTTTACCTGTGTACGTAATGAGTGCTTATAGCATTGCCCGTGTACATAATAGTGTGTTTTGATTTACCTATGTATGTAATGTAGTGCTTATAGCTGTAATAGTGCTTATAGAATTGTCTGTGTACATAATGCTGTGCAGTATGCTGGTTCTGGAGTATATGCCAAACTGCTGGATTGATTATTCCAACTATAAATTATCTATCTTTATATGGTGAGAATTTGTACTGGGGCAAGAAAGAAAATAGGGGGCTTAAGCAAACAGCACCTTCATAATGAAAACGTACTCATGTTGCAGTAGAGGAGATGTCTGCCATAGCTCAGAGGTGTGTCTGTGTGTGTGTCTGTGTGTGTGTGTCTGTGTGTGTGTGTCTGTGTGTGTGTGTCTGTGTGTGTGTGTCTGTGTGTGTGTGTCTGTGTGTGTGTGTCTGTGTGTGTGTGTCTGTGTGTGTGTGTGTGTGTGTCTGTGTGTGTCTGTGTCTCTGTGTGTGTCTGTGTGTGTGTCTCTGTGTGTGTCTGTGTGTGTGTCTGTGTGTGTGTGTCTGTGTGTGTGTGTCTGTGTGTGTGTGTCTGTGTGTGTGTGTCTCTGTGTGTGTCTCTGTGTGTGTGTCTGTGTGTGTCTCTGTGTGTGTCTGTCTTGTCCTTGAGAATCATGTGAGGCTGTGAGTGCACATATAAATTCCAGACATGTGCAATCCCTAGTGCTACTTTGTAGAAGCAGCCAGAGAGTAAGCCTGTATGATCTCAGTAGTTACTGTATACAAGTTACTTAAGTCAGTCAATAGCCTCTATAGTGATGTTTGTATAGAATAAAGTTGCTTAAACAGAACCCACAAAGAGTCATTTATTCGTGTACAACACGAAAGCAACGTAGTGTCAGAACCGGGATGGATAAGAGAAGAACATTTGGAGCCATGAGATGTAAAGATGACAGCAAAGGCAAAGCCAAGAGAAAACAGTACAAACACAATCCGAAAGAATCAAAGGTAATGAGGCATAATATGAATTATTTGCTCAATGCCAAAGGGGGTATGAAAAGGCATTACAAGGGCACAAACCATCAGGCAAGTTGAAAGTACAAAAAAAAAGTTGGTTAACTAAGACAATGTTTACGATAAAAGTATTTGACAAGACTATTAACTTTAAAATACAAAACGAGGATGTTTAAGGCAAAATGAGCATGTTTAAGGCAGAACAAGTGGGTGTAAGGTAGAATTGTGCCTGTTTAAAGTAAAGCGAGCACAAGAAAAGTACGTTCAGCATAAAAAGAGATTAAACATGTAAAGAATATAATAGAAAAAGGGCACAGTAAACAAAAATAAAGCAAGGCGACTGCTTGTGTTTGGGCAAGGTGCTGTGTTTGGGTATAACTACGACTTTGCATTGTATCAAAGGTGTAATTAAAGTTATTCAAAGCATCTTAGAGTGTGTAAAAGTGCTCACATTGTGTGGTTATTACTGTGCATGTGTTTCAAAAAGTTCTCTGTGTGTAAGGTGCAACTATTTTGTGTAATCCACCAGTCAAAGCATAGCTATTTGGAGAAAACTTCTTGTGCTGAGTGTGTCTTTTCACAAAGTGCTGCCATTACAGAGATCTTCTTGTACTTTAAAGACTTGCCTAGCAAGGTACCGCCATTTTGGGGACATTTCAGTGTGCTGCATACAGTCATTTGCAAAGTACAATTACTTCAGAAGATATTGAATTTGGGAAACAGAAGTCTGATTTATTCACATTGTATAGTTGCTTGATACATTTCTTGCATTGGCAAAAGGTGTTTCTTACAAAAGAGTACAAGAGTATTGTAGTGCTTGTGAATTGCTCAGCTACATCGTAAAGTTTTCAAATGTTTCTTAGAGTCAACTTCAGGTGATGAAACATTATTTTGGCATTTTCTATCTTTACCGATTCTTAGCATTCTTGCTTTTATCGATAAAATTCCGAAAGCAATTACGTTAGCATTTCTGTCTCTGCCAATTCTGAGAGCAATTTACTTTTGCATTTCTGCCTTTACCAATTCCAAAAGTGCATTACTTTGGGATTTCTACCTTTACCGATTCTGAAAGTGCATTACTTTGGCATTTTCTACCTTTACCGATTCTGAAAGTGCATTACTTTGGCATTTTTACCTTTACCGGTTCTGAAAGCATAACGAGTGACGATAAGTGACTTTAGCAATTTTGCATTTACCAATCAAAGATTTCATAAAGCATTGAAAAATCAGAGAGATTATTCCGCTAAGCTCCATAAAGCATAGAAAGGTCTGAAAAGTTATTCCATAAAGTTTCAAGAAAAAATTGATAGCTCAAAGTCATTTCACAAAGCATGGCAAAGTATTGAGAACTTTATTTCGCAAAGTATAGCAAAGCATCGAGAAATCTGCAAAGTTACTTTATAAAACGGAGTAAAGCGTCGAAGTCTGAAAAGTTTTCACAAAGTACAATAAAGCATCAGGAAGCCTGATGAGCTTATTTTGCAAAGTCCAGTTATTCGAAAGCGCTACAAGATTGTTCATTTGTATAATTCCAATAAGCTTGAAGAGAAAAGGTATAAGTTCAGAGCACAAAGACATTGAGCAAATTGTGTTTATGCCAATTACTGATGCACGTATGTGTGTATGTATATTCGTGCCTGTTTGCAAGACCCTTCACTGGTATGTGTTAATATGGCAGACGAATTTCGAAAACCTCATATTTTTATACAAGCAGCTCATGCAGATAGAGGCACATGCCAAGGCATTCATTTTGTTAAATCTAGCATAGAAGCCATAGAAAGAGAGTGTTCATTTGTGTATGTGCCAGCAGTGTGTGAAGGTGAAGATGCAGACCACCATATTGTTGTGCAAGCTGAATCAAAGCAAGACCCTGAGTGTTTGAAGCGCAAGTTTAGAGAAATGTGCAACCCTCAGACGAATGTTACATTAGAGAGGCATTTGTTTTACATAAGAAATCAGAAAACCGGCAAAACGTTTGCAGCTTATATCAGTGACTTAAGAAATAGAGCTAAAATGTGTCAAGTTTGATGATTTGAAAGATGAGCTGATAAAGGACAGACTTGTGTGTGGTGTTAATAGTGCTGCAGTGAGAGAGATTTTACTTTGTGACAGTGATTTAACTTTGAGTAAAGCTACAGAGATTTGTTAGATCCATGAGGTGACAGGCATATGAATATGGTTGCGGGTGACAAAAAAGCATGGTTTCATTAAGCGCCAGAGAAAACGTAGATAGTATGCAACACGTGGCAAACAGAAACAGGCCTAAGCAAGGGGCAGCCACAGGGTTTACGAAGAAGATACAAAGCTTTCCACAAAGTTCCAGAAAAGGTGCAAGGTCCACTGCCAGCTCTGTTAAACACAAACGTGAGTCACCAAAACCTAAGTCTAGCCTCATTGTTAACTGTCACAATTGTGGTGCAAATCATGAATCTAAGAGAGAGAAATGATTACTGTATGGTCAGCAATGCCACAAGTGTTTAAAAAAAAAGGGGGGGAGGAGTAATTTCCAAAAATGCTGCAAATCAAGTAAGCCTCACACAGTTGTAAAGAAAGATCGCACAAAGAAGCAGGTTGATCAAGTAGAACCAAAACATTCAGCTTTCTAAGTGGATCGTGCATCAGTACTTGGGGAAAGAGTTGACACAGTAAACTTGTTAACAAGGAGTGAAGTATTTTTTACAGTTCGAATCAATGGAAATCCACAGAACTCAAAGTAAACACTGGGTCAAAGTGCAATATTATGTCAGCAGATACATTTGCAAAAGTGAGAACCAATGAACAATTTAATGTTACCGGCAGTGCGAGACTTGTTGCATATGGAGGTGAAAAAATTTAAACTGAAGGTTCAGTGATACTTTCATGTTATTTGGTTGAAAACTGGGAGGGTGGCCTAATGGTTAAGGTGTTTGCCATACAAACACAAGGTACAGGGTTTGAATCTCACAGGGGATAATTGGCTAGGCTTAAAATGGCTTGCAAGGTCAGTTAGCCTAGTACTAATCTATGAATCTATGAAGCTGTTCTGTGTAGTCCGACAACCAATGCAGTCTTTATTGGCTCTCAAAGATAGTTTGACAATGAATCTGCTTTCTTTTGCTAAAGAGGTTCATCATGTGAGTGCAGTTCCAAGTTCTAGTTTTTCTGAAACCATTTTCTCAGAATAAGCTGATGTTTTCGATAAATTGGGCAAACTTCCAGTTGTGTATTCTATGAAGTTAGACATTGAGGTCACGCTAGTAGTCAGAGCAGCAAGAATTCCAGTTGCAATGCAAAATAAAGTTAAGGCTCAGTTGAATAAGATGGTTTAGCAAGGTGTGATTTGTCCAGTCAGAACCAAACGTGAATGGATGTCATCTGGTAGCTGCTCACAAGAAAGACTCACACAAAATCAAAGTATGCATTCATTTTAGAGATTTGAACGGAGCATTAAAATAAAGACCTCATCCAATGCGTACAGTTGAAGTTGCAGCTCTACTATCGAATCCCACTGTATTTGCTGTTTTGGATGCAACAAGTTCATTTTGGCAAGAAATGCTTGATCGCAAATCCTTGTTTCTAACTACTTTTGGTACTTCGTTTGGCAGATGCCTGAGGATGCCATTTGGAATAAACTCTGCAAGTGAAGATTTCCAGCATGCAGTGGAACAAATTTTGTTCAGGTTATCCTTGTGCCGTAATAGTAGACGATCTATTAGTTGGAGGCAGTAGCGAAGCCGAGCATGACTGAGCATGTGAAGTAAATTTGAAGCTCAAACTTCTAAAGTTTAAATTTAAGCTTCCAGAAGTTACATACATAGGTCATTTGTTCACAAGTACAGGCTTAAGACCTGATCCGACCAAACAGCTATGTCAGCAGCAGACAATGTGCAAAGTCTACAGCGTTTTCTGGGCACGGTCAACTATTTAGGCAGTTATGACAGACTTTAGTGAGTTGTCAGCGCCATTGAGAGAGCTAACACATAAAAATGTTGTATGGTTATGGCTGGAACATCACCAAAAGGCATTTGAAAACCTTAAGCAGAAAATTGCCCCCCCCCCCCGTTGACACTATGATGTGAATACACCAGTTGTTTCTTGTGATGCTTCAAATTTTGCTCTTAGTGCAGTTATTCTTCAAGAGGGCAGACCAGTAATTTATGCATCTAGGACACTAACTCAAACTGAGATGCATTGTGCTCAAATTGAGAAAGAGCTTTTGGCGATAGTTTTTGCCTTTTCCAAGTTTCATGATTATATTTATGGTCATGCTGTCGAGATTGAAATTGATCATCAGCTTCTAGTTACTATTCTAAAGAAACCTGTGTATTCTGCTCTAGCGAGATTACAAAAAATGATGCTCAAATTGCAAAAAAACAATTTCAAAATGGTCTACACTAAAGGTAAATTACTGTATCTGGCTGATACCTTATCCAGATCACCTAAAAGTACAGTAGATCAGCTTGATGCCGAAACTTTTGACTTTGATGTAATGTCAGTGTGTAACTATGACTGATCAGTTTCACAAAAGCTTAATCACAGCATCAATGTCAGTTGGCTGTCAAAGCAATCTAATGTTTCACCTTGGATGCAGTCATATTTTCCATACAGAGATGAATTGATGAAAGAGGGCGTTATTTTCAAAGGTCCTAAAATTGTTCCAGCTTCCTTACAACAAGAATATATTTTGATTTTGCATCGTGGTCACCCAGGTTTGTTATCCACTAAGAGAAGAGCAAGAGAATTAGTATTTTGGGCTTCATTATCAAAAGATATCGACAGCGTTCTTTCTTCTTGTTCAGTATGTAATAGTACCAGAGTGCATTTTGAAAGAGGAATGCTTCAGCTAAATCCAAAACCTGAACTACCTCTGTCTACAGTTGCAGCTGATATCTTTGAGTGGAACAGTCAACACTCTTATTCAAATTGGTTTGAGATTGATCTGTTATCACCAAGTTTAAACATTTCTCAGTTCATGGTAGTCCACACAAACTTTATTTTTGGCAATGGTACTCAATGTTCCAGCCAGTTGTTCCAGAAATTTGCAAGATAATGGGACTTGATAGTATTGGTAGTAGTCCTGAATGTCCGCAGTCCAATGGCCTGGCTCAAAGAGCTGTCCAGAGTGCAAGGCAATTACTTGAAATCGAAGCGTGACAATACTGATGTATTCTTTAATCTACTTAATCTCAGAAACATATCTGGTGATGATATTCTTGGCCTACCTGCTCAAAGACTACTTTACAGACAAACTAGAATGAAACTACCTATTTCATCCATATTGTTGCAGCCTAACTCTAAGAACACTAAAACCGTCAAGGCTCAATTGTTTAAGAAGAGTAATATCCAGAAATCTAGTTATGATTATAAACTCTGTACCCATGAACTACCACATAGGCAGCAAATCTACTTAACAGCGAATGCGTGATAAGAGACCTTGGGACCCAGGTGGACAGTAGTCTCTCCTTTGATAGTCACATCGCCGCAGTAGTCAGGAAGTCCTTCTACGTGGCACACATCATAAAAGGGTTCTCATCCAGGACAAAAGAGGTCATTGTTCCCCTCTACTCGACACTCAGACCTATTATAGAGCACAACGCCCCTTTTGGAATGTACCTCACAAGACATCTGCAGCAGCTGGAAAGGCCACAGAAGTACCTCACAAAGAGAATTACTGGCCTCAAACAAATGCCCTACACTGACCGCCTCAGAAAACTCCAGCTTTACTCCGTAGCATATCACCTACTCCGAGGTGATCTCTGCCTAACATATAAAGCTATGTCAAACCCAGAGCTGTTGGACATGCTACACCTAAAGAAATCCCAATCCCTCCAAGCTACACGCTCTAGGGACCTAAACCTTGTCACCAGAATAAACGGGACATGCTGGAGGGATAGATTCCTGTCCCAGAGACTTCCCATACTCTGGAGCAGGCTACCCATCTATGTCAAGCAAAGTTCTTCATTAGCACTCTTAAAGAAAAATCTTGATGAGTGGATGGGAAATAGGAAATACACCCCGGGGATCACTTCTGTGTCTCTGCTCGACAGTGGCATAGGAAAATAACTTTCTTGGGTGGAGTAAGCCAGGGAACCTTGCTGGCTAGGCTTACATAGGCCCATGGGCCGATAGACTAGTACCTACCTATGACAGATTTAGCAGCTTTCTTCATTCGTTGAGGGAAGAAAAGACTGTACAAATTCAGACAATGAAAGGTTTTGATTGAACAGGACCGATTACAGGCATCTGTACTTAGCCAAGATAATATTTGGTAAGTTCCGTGGGTATGGAGTATAGCTGGAATTGCAGGCATTTACTTCCTGTATCAGAATCATCATCATTTCAATCACAACATTGTATCTGTGATGCAAATCCTAAATCGGAGAATGAGTCTGGCATTGTTTCCAGACCATAATGTGTTCAAAAGTCTGATTCTGTTCCAGAAAGTGACTTGAACATTCCACAGGTCAATCGTTTTGCAGAAACTGTTCCAGTTGCTAAATCCAATTCCCAGATATTCTTCGTGTTTCACTGTTGCAGTCATTACATTTGGGTTATCTGCTTCCAGGTAGCCCTCAGTCGGTCTGATTAACAAAGTCTTGGGTCCTGCGTTGGTTGCTGTCCCTTCTTCCATTATGTCAAGTCGTCAGGTGTATAAAACATGCAGCCGACGCCATTACGTCAGTCTTTCTTGCCGTGCGGTGCCCGAAGCAGAAGCAGTTCGCAAGTGCCTGTCGGCCGACTCCTGAAATTTTTGTTTTTGAGTTTCAGAACAGAAGTCTTCAACTAAAAGCTAAGTACCCCGTTGGGGAAGCTTTTTCTTGCTCTTAACCGATATCAGTAAAAGTAAATAATTGCATTACTTGTGGAAAGCAAATACCTCATAAAGATTTTCATTCGTACTGTATTCCTTGCCTAGGCCCAGACCACGACGTACGTCTCTGTCGGTTTTGTGCCTTATTTAAACCACGAACTATCCATCGTCTGTATAGTTACGCTTCTAAATATTTTGGTGCTCGGTTCAATTATCCTGATATGTCTTCGGTCCACTATCAGACTACCAACATTCTGAAAAAACGCAAAGGTAAAGACAAAGACAGGCCGTCTAGGTCCAAAGCTGCCAACAACGCTTCTCCTAAGCCAGTCGCCAGTTCGCCGATACTCAGTGAGGTGCTTTTGCAGCCTCTGATGCCCACTACTTCCGATTCGCAGGCCTCTACTGAGACCCATTTGGTGTCCGATATGCCGTGAGATGCTTCAGCTGTGGAACCTGCAGATGTTTGTACCTTGGATGGGTCCGGAGCCGCTGTGCAGGCACCGGCTTCTGTGAGTGTATTTAGGCCTACTGACTTGCATATTAAACAGACGCCATCTTCTTCTTCAAGGCGTAAATCTCGAACCGTGCCTAAAAAAACTGACACCCAGACCACATGGTCAGGCCTCTATGCCTAAAAAACAGATAAGAATGGCTGAAGACCTTATTACTTTAATCGGGGGAAGCCAGCCTTCCCCCTCTAAGAGACCTAGGAATGAGTTTGTTTATGATACTTTGACCAATTCTGTTTCCTCTGATGACCAGGATTTACCATTCTGTACCTATGAGGATTCTGATGCTGAGGACTCCATTCCCTCTGCTTCTCCCCCAGAGGATTTCTCTTTTGGTGAAACCCTGCATACTCTCCTAGAGCATTTTCGTTGGGAAAGTCAGGATTTCTCCGATTCTAAAAAGAGGCTTAGGGATTTCTTACTCCTGCCCCAGCACAGTACTTTAGCCATACCTCCTGTATTAGACATTGTTGATGCGTTTGCAGAATTTAGCTTGGCCACTGACTCTTTACCTCCTGCTCCCAGGAAACGTGATAGATATTACAGGGTCCCTGACTCTCACAAGTTCCTTTTCAAGAATCCTACTGTGGATCCTGAGACCATTTCACAGGGGCCTAAGGGCATTAAAGCTACTACTGCCAAAAATCCTACCCCCTCTGATAGAGACTCCAGGGTGCTGGATAGATGGGGTAAGAAGGTATACACTTATGCAGCTTTGGTAATTAGGGCCTTAAACTGCCAGTTTCATATGTTGAAGTATCAGCAGCATATTATTGATTACTTAAACAGGAAATGTTTCCTGATTGTGCTGAAAATAAGGAATTTTTGCATTCAGCAGAACAGGTTGGAAAACATACTTTGCAATGTGGTTTTGACTCTCTAGAGGCATCTTGCAGGGCTGCGGTAACTGGGTTTGTACTTGGAATGCATGCTTGGCTTAAGGAGCAATCCCTACCAGATCAAGTTAAAGCAAAATGCTCCTCTAAGCCAGGACCGCCTGTTTGGCAACAAGGCAGAAGAAGTTCTTAAAAAGATGGAAAGAAAAGCTAAATCTATGCTAACTGAAAGATTTTTTTACAAGTACAACCTCCGAGATTTAGTAGGCTTTGGCCTTCCAAGAATTGGTCCTTTCCTGCCTTTTCCAGACCTTCTCAGTCCAAACCCAGATCCAGCAGAGCTCCCAGGCTGCAGTCCCAGGGTACGCAAAGGACTAAGCAGTGGGGGGCCTCCACTTCCAAATCTGGGAATAATAAAATTTCCTCCCATGGTAAGCTGTCTCAATGACTTCCTTTTAAAATTTCCAAGCACTTAACTGACTGCCCCTTTGGGGGGGGGGGGTCGCTCTTCATGCAAAGAATTGTAAACTCATTACCCAGGGCAAATGGGTTGTATATATAGTGTCCCAGGGATGCAGATTTCACTTCCACACGTTGCCAACACCAAGCGTGTGGCCAGACCTACCCCCAAATCAGTGGGCAAAGGCCCAAAAACAAGTTTTCTCTCTTAAGCATGTGGATTATTCAATTGGTACCCGAAAAGGAAAAGGGGCGAGGTTTCTACTCCAGACTTTTCTTGGTGCCCAGAAAGGGCAATTCATGGCGTCCTATCCTGGACCTGTCTACTCTAAACACCTTTTTGGAGATTCCAAAATTCAAGATGCTGACTCTTCACCAGTTGCTTCCTATGATAGGCAAAGATGCCTGGTTGGCAACACTAGATGTAAAAGAAGCATACCTGCACATCCCAATCAGGAAATCTTGCAGAAGATACCTACGCTTCAAAGCAGGCTACATGTACTAGCAGTTCTCTGCACTGCCCTTTGGCTTATCCACTGCACCCAGGGTATTCACAAAGTGCCTAGCTCAAGTTATTGCATTTTGCAGGCAAATATTCAAATATACCCATACCTGGATGATTGTCTAATTCAGGCAGAAAGCCAGGACATACTTTTGAATCATCTCTCCTTTGTACAAAGGGTTCTAACTTGTCTGGGGTACACCATAAACAAAAAGAAATCACACCTGGTACCCTGTCAACAAAATATATTCCTGGGAGCAAGCTTGAATACAACTTCCCAGATGGCTTTCCTCACGCCAGAGAAACAAATTCATTTGACACCCTACTTTCAAACAAGTGGCTACAAAGACCCTGCTATCTGCAAGACAAGTACTGCAAGCCTTGGGGTTCATGGCCTCATGCAGTCTTCTAATTCCATATGCAAGACTGCATATGAGGAAACTACAGTGGTATCTAAAAAGCCTATGGTGTCAACATTCTCAGGATCTACAAGCAATGACTCCTATCATACCTTGCCTACGCCTAGAGTTCCTTTGGTGGGTAGAGGCCTGCCACCAAATCACCCCCTGCTGCCCAAACCCTAACAACAGACGTATCAGACTATGCATGGGGGGCTCACATGGCAGGGAAGTCCATTCAGGGCAAATGGAACCCAAGTCAAAGGCATCTGCATATCAATCAAAAAGAAATGTTAGCTGCACAGAATGCTCTGACAGCCTTCAAGGACCACATTCTTCCAGGACAACTAATGGTAAAGACAGACAACACCATTGTTATGTGGTGCATAAACAAGCAGGGGGGGTATACATTCTTAGCCCCTCTGAAGACTAGCTATGGCATTGTGGAACACAGCCTTGAGCTGCCAAGTGCACCTACAAGCTCAATTCCTGCCAGGAAAATTAAATACACTGGCAGACGGACTAAGCAGAAACCTCATGGACCCACACAAGTGGAAACTGGAACCAAGGATTTTCAACATGTTGACAAGCAAATGGGGGAGCCCAGATATAGAACTGGTTGCCTCTCCCTAGAACTACCAATTGGACAACTTTTGCACAAGGACTCCCCACAAACGAGCCTGGAAGGTGGATGCTCTGTCCTTCAGCTGGAAAAACCTATCAGTCTATGCCTTCCCCCCCCCTCTCCAAAGTACTACTAAAAAACCAAACGGGACAAACCAAGGATGATTTTGATTGCCCCAGACTGGCCACGCCAACACTGGTACCCCCTCCTGCGCAGTGTGTCATGGTTATCCCCATGGCACCTGCCTCAGACCCCTTCCCTGTTGTCTCAGCAGGAGAACCAGATTCTGCACCCTCTCAGCTTCTAACACTGAACCTAGCAGCCTGGCTAATTACCTAATCTCTCCTGTACCATTCCTCAGTAAACCTGTGATGGATATCATTTTAGAGGCAAGGAGGCCTAGTACTAGAAAATCTTATGCTGAAAAATGGAAAATATTCTGTGCCTGGAACCAATCTCAAGGGATGAGCACAGCAGTGCCCAATTTACCTCAGATTTTACAATACTTAACTGAGATGCTTCACAAGGGCCTGTCTTTTTCCTCCATCAGAATTCACGCCTCAGCCATTTCAGCTCATTATTACACAGAACCTCCCCTCTTCTCTCATCCAGTGCTCAAGCAGTTCCTCAGTGGGGCAAAAAAGTTGAGACCACCCAGGAGAGCTCCAACCCCAGCCTAGGACCTTAACTTTGTTTTGGAGAACTCACTCTACCTCTTTTTGAGCCAGCTGCTACTGCAGACTTAAAATTTATTTCTTGGAAAACAGCTTTCTTTTTAGCAATCACTTCAGCAAGAAGGGTATCTGAATTCCAGGCCTTTATGGTAGTGGAGCCTTTCGTCATCTTTCATGCAGGCAGAGTGTCTCTCAGAACCAGTCCATCCTTCATGCCCAAGGTGGTATCCAGTGCGGCTCTTAATCAGTCCATTCATTTGCCCAATCCACAGAACAAAGGGGAACGGATACTGCATTCCTTAGATGTGCACAGACAACTTAGATTCTACTTGGACAGGACTAAACTTCAAAGGAAATCTGAACAACTGCTGGTGGCATTTGCTGCAGAGGGGAAGGCGATTTCAAAGCAAACCATTTCTAAATGGATAGGCCTTTGCATTCAGTTCTGCTATAAGCACCATGGAAAACCTATCCCACAGGGGATCAGACCTCACTCCACCGGGGCTGCATCTACCTCTACAGCCTCTCAGAGGAGTCACTACCAGGAACATCCTAGAAGCTGCTACCTGGAGTTTTGTACATACTTTCACCAGGCATTATCATTTGCCAATTTTCTCTAAATCCAGAACTTGCTTTGCCACTGCAGTCTTGCAGGGCTTTATAGGTGGTCCTAATGCTATCTAAATTCCTCCTCCCAACCATAGCTTTGGGAATCTACCCAAATGTAATGACTGCAACAGTGAAACACGAAGAACATAGTACAGTTGTGTACACTTACCATAAATGTAGATGACAGAGTGTATTCACTGTTGCAGCCCTGGTTTTCCCTCCATCCAGCCCCCAAACTTCTTTTGGCTATATACCTCTACTTTCCTTTACTATGCTTAAAAGCTTTTTGGTGTATTTGCTTTTTTGTTGTAGGTATATCATTGTATTTTTATATTTAATTGCACCCCTTAAGGGGGATACCTGACATCTGGGGCAAGAAAGACTGATGTAATAGCGTCAGCTGCATGTTTTATACCCCCGATGACCTGACGTCTGGGAAGAAGGGACAGCAACTGACGCAGGACCCAAGACTTTGTTAATCAGGCCAACTGAGGGCTACCTGCAAGCAGATAACCCAAATGTAGTGACTGCAACAGTGAATACACATTTACATTTATGGTAAGTGTACACAACTGTACTTTTTATGTCACACGATATGGACGAGTTTCTAAGCCTAGTGTGAAATACGCACCAGCATGGGCGTGATTTTGTATGTATATATATATATATATATATATGTGTGTGTGTGTGTACTTAGTATTGTATAATGCATGTCTATAGATTATCTGTGATTTCTACATGCTAAATTTCATAACAAATTGCATGATCTATTTCTCAAAGGAGGATGTAGATCAGAGTGTAACGTGCTTGCGTGTGTGTCTTATGTCCTTAAGCATGCGTGGCTGTGCGTGCACGTATAAATTCCAGACATGTGCAATCCTTAGTGCCATTTTGTAGAAGCAGCCAGAGAGTAAGCATGTATGATCGCAGTAGTGAGATTGTATGTTACTTAATTCATAGTCAACAGCCTCTGCCGTGATGTGTTTGTATAGAATAAAGCTCCTTAAAGAGAAACCACGACGAAGATTCGTTTATTCATGTTCCAGCATGAAAGCGACATCTGGCTTCTCAGGAGGAGAAAAGATGCAAGACTCTGAAGTCAGTATGATGGTCCGTAGGGGTTGTGGCTATTGCAACCATAATCCATTTGAAAAATGGATTTTTAGGGCGGCGCAGTGGTGCAGTGGTTAATGCTGTCGCCTCACAGCAAGAGGTTCTCCGGTTCGATTCTCGGCTGGGGTGCCTTCTGTGTGGAGTTTGCATGTTCTCCCTGCGTTCACGTGGGTTTCCTCCGTGTACTCCGGTTTCCTCCCACATTCTAATACTTCTGGAGCATTTCTCCCCGGGCCTCCGCTGAAAACAGGATCTGTGGAACCTAGTCGGACTTTCCCAGTCAACAAATGTTAAATAAAATAAATAAATAAAAGAATATTAAGTGGCAAAGTTAGGAAGAGAGACAGTTTGCTGGGGTCCACGAACATGCACTGGTTTTGGGGGAAAAGCACTGTGTTACAGAAATAAAGCATAACATACCTGTTTTTACTTGGGGACCCTCTTGGTATAATTTTCATGGGGATATTTTGCATTCTGTCTTATTTGTACATGCTACCCCAACCCCTTTTGTATGTGTTCATTTTAGCTGCAGCCATTCTTGGACCATCTATAGGTGTGTTACGAATATTTAACTCTGTCCTTGTCCTTTAGTGTGTTTTCTTGATGTTAAAACCTAGTTTGTGTTCAGTCAACAGTCTGGGGATCACTTGTACATTTTGTTCCTTAGTGTTAGCCAGTGGGCAGAGGGCATGTCATACAGAAGCCTTGGGATTCAAGATTTTAAAATACGTCTCTGTGACCCCACAAAAGAATATTCTGATGCATCTGTTCTACTTTATGAAGCACTGTAGTTTTGTAGCTAGATGCTGATTCACATTGTGAAAAGCAGTGACTTGGATTAGAGCACACATCATGTGCCTTCATGTAAATTGGTTCACTCTGTACTGTAATTAGCATGTCTTCTAATATATTTTTAAATTTATGTACTTGGATAGTATCATTCTGATGTATGTTTTATAGTAATGCAAGAATATGAAATCCAACCTAGAAAACTTTCCCATTTTGTAATTACCTTATTTAATTTGGGGGATGGTTTAAAATGTGCTATTAAACTAGCACATTTATTGATCTAACTTCATAATAAAGGTTGGTCTCAGAAGAAGTGAAGGTAGAACTTGATGGCTACTGCCCCAAAGATATTTTAGAGGATGCCATTGCATTACACTGTGATTGCATATCTGCACCCACAACCAGCAGTCACAGCTACAAAGTCTGTCGTTATTTGAGAAGAAAGTGAAAAAAATCTGAGAAAAATGTGGGATAAGAATAGCTGTTCATGGCTTCCTTCCTTCTCATTGCAGGTGTGCTATCAATGGCTAATGCGGGGGCAAACACAAACGGATCTCAGTTCTTCATCTGCACAGTCAAGACAGACTGGTATGTACACTCTAGAAAATAGCCATTTTGTTTACATTTGTGTAAGATCACTCTGCTTGGAAGAGTATTGCTGACTCTAGTACTTTTTCTCCTGACCCCCACACATCTGTAACATCTTGCACATGCTTTCGTCAGGTGTTCAGTAACTTTTTCAAATTTGCCGGCGGGGTAGTGTAAGCCACCAGATATTCTAAAATGTTAATGAGATTGTTGATTTCTTTCTCTCTCTCTCTTTCTCTCTCTCTCTGTGTGTATGTATACGTATCCACACATACACATATATAATGCATGCACACGGGTCTATATTACGAACTCGAACAGTTGAATTGTCGAGTACAACAAAATCAAGACATGTACGTCGATCTGAGTCTTCACTGAAATGTTTAAACACCGAAAAGCATAACATCGAACCATCATAGTTGGCCAACATTGCCTCTGGCTCCACACTGAATACGTAAAGTAAAAGACCTGATTGCAACCCTACAACTAAAATCCATAATAATGTAATATTATATAATATGATATAATTTATAATAATTTTTATAATAAATACAACTAAAACCTGTGAAACTATTAACAGAAAGAGAAGGACAGACTAAATTATAATCTAGTAAATAGTGCATATGACGCAGTGAGTACATTTTTAAAAGAATAATAACCGCTGTCAGAAAATCTTTTGTACTGTATTTGGCTTCATTATTTAATACTGTTTGTAACTGGACCTTCAACAGATTTTTCATTATTTAGAGTACTACCATCTGTTTATTGTGAAATTTAGTTGTAGGGTTGTACATTACGTCTTTAATGTATTCAATGCGGAGCCAGGGAGGTGGTGTTGGTCAACTATGATGGTTCGATGTTATGCTTTTCGGTGTTTACATTTCAGTGTAAAGGTAGATCGACGTATGTGTGTTTATCTTTTTGCAATCGACAATTTGACTGAGTTTGTAATGTAGACCCCATGCACACGTACATTAATTACAGAACAGAAAATGACAGGAAATGTTTTACATCTGTTGCAAGAAATGTTAATTCATCTTATCTGTAGAAGTTCAAAAGTGAGAACATTTTTCCACATGGTTATTATTTGAAGCACAAAAGTGACAGCCAAGGAGGTAATTATAAAGGTAGTAGGCTTAACCTTGTATTAGAAAAGCTGAAATAGATGTAACAGGAGGATAGAGTAAGAAACATGTTTACCAGTGCACTGATCGCTAGTATTAGATGTAAAAATACTTGGCTACTCTGCTGCTGAAGTAGTGGATGATTACACATTGAATTGTTCAACTAAATGATTCTGATTGTACTCTCCGTTCTATGCCTGTCCACTTGCTTACCTTTTTCTATCATCTGCCTTGAACCCACTTATTTTCTTGTTCTTTCACTTTACGTTTGCAGGCCCATCATCCTGTCATAGGTTCGTAGGTGTGTACTAGGTTAATGGCCCTTGAGCCTTTACAATCCTAGCCCATAGAAGTGCCCTGGCAATGTGCTGCCCGACGTTAGTTCTCAGTGCCTTTATCAAGTAGAGCCACTGGAGTGATCCCTGGGGTGAACTTTCTATTTCCCATACACTCATCAAGATTTCTCTTGAAGAGGGCCAGTGAGGTGCTCTGCTTGACATGTATGGGAAGTCTATTTCAGGACATGGGCAGTCTCTGGGTTATGAACCTGCCCCTCCAGCATGTTCTTTTGATTGTGGTAATGAAGTTGGGCTCTCTGGAGTATGTGGTGCAGAGGAATTTGGATTTCTTTAGATGTAGCATTTCTAACAGAGCTGCATCAGACATGAGTTTGTAAGTCAAGCAGAGATCGCCACTTAGTAGACTATACGAGACAGAATAGCTGGAGTTTTTTGAGTCTGTCCATGTAGGACATGTGTTTAAGGCCTAGGATCCTTTTCGTGAGGTACTTTTGTGGCCTTTCCAGCTGATGCATGTGTCTAGTGAGGTGCATGCCAAATGGGGCATTACACTCTATGATTGGCCTAATGAGGGAAGAATAGAGAGAAGAGATGATCTCTTTCTTCCTGGATCCAAAACTCTTGGTAATGAGATGTGCCACATAGAAGGAATTTCTGACCACTGTGGCAATGTGATGGTCGAAGGAGAGGTTGCTGTCAACCTGTGTCCCCAGATCTCTTATAATGCCTTCAGTGTTCACTGGGCTCCCATCGATGTGGTAATTAGTGGAAACTGAGTTTTTCCCAAGGGGGATGACTGTGCATTTTTTGCATTAAGCTTAAGGCCATGGTTTTGACACCAGCCGTTAGTCTCAGTGAAGCCTTTCTGTAGGATGTCTACACCACTTGGGTAGTTAATGGCTCCCAGCTTGCAGTAGTCTGTGAACTTGATCAGCCAGAGTCCCTCTGTGTTGGCCTGGACTTCTGAGACTTAAATGCCAAACAGGAGATGACCCAGGACCAGTCCCTTTGGAACTCTACTCGTGACTGGTCAGCAGTCTTACTTGGAGTCTGCTACTTGCATACTGTGAATTCTCTCTCCGAGCCAATTTGCAACCCACCTAGTGATATTGGGGTTGATGGCAAGTTTGATGAGTTTATCAATAATTCCTGAGTGGGGAATGGTATCAGAGGCCTTGGCCAGATCAAGGTAGACTGTATGAACTGCCTTGCCCTCATCCACAACTCTGATGACTGACTCAAAGAAGTCAACCAGGTTGAGCAGGCATGGTCTACCTTTCACAAAACCAAGTTGCATGAGATCTAGAGTTTGGAGATTCCCTATATTCTTGTTAATTAAGTCCATAATGATGCGCTCCATAGCCTTACATATCAGACTCGTCAGGCTAATGGGGCGATAATTCCCAGGGTCTGTAGTCGCTCCCCTTTATGGAGAGGCATGACTGTAGCAGTTCAGTAGGGACAAAAGCCTGAGGTGAGGCTGGGATTGAACAGGGCACACATGTGGTGCCAGTTCACTTTGTAGTTCATGTAGAAACACATCCAGGGATATTGTCAGGTCCCATGGAATCTGTATTCTTAGCCTTGAACAATGCAGCTTTAACCTGTGCTGCAGTATTGCTGGGTGCCTGGCATTCCTCTGGTATTGTGATTGGCCCTTTAGTGGGAGAGAGAGGGCTAAAGTTGGCACTGAATCTGTCTGCCAGTATGTTGGCAATGTCTGTTGGCTCAGAATAGGAGGTATCCTGGTGCAGTAACTCAGAGCAAACCTGGGTATTGCCATGGAGATTCTTGATATAACTATAGAAGGCTTTGTGGTTGTTTAGTGTCTGCAGCAATTTTGCCTTCATAGTTGGCTTTAGAGGTTTTGATGAGGGATCTCAACTTTTTGTTTAGGCTGATGAGGGAGTTTTTCTAGTGTTGGGACTTCACCTTTTCTGCAACAGTTGCTTCCTTCTGTTGTAGAGTTTATTCATGGCAGCGGACCACCAAATTGGCTTCCTTTTTTTGAAGGAGAGCATCTTGGTTCTGTTGGGTATGGCTACTTCCATGCGTTTATGTACGTGTTCGTACAGTGCATTGGTGTATGATTTGGCAGTCATCTATTTATTTTCCTTTGACATGGGTGCCGTGAAGTTAGCCACCTCTGTTTTTAGGAGCCCAAAGTCATCTTTGGAGAAGTTTTTCATGGTGGTTACCTTCAAGCTGGGGTGAGATTTCCATGGTGATTAGTTTGTGGTCTGATCTAACCAGGGAGGAATTGACTATTGGTGTACAGCAACAGTTGCCCAGGTTAGCAATAACCAGGTCAAGGATGTTGCTTCCTCTAGTGGGGGTAAGAATAAGCTGGTCCAAGGCATTGGAATTGATGAATTCCAGGAAGTGATGGGCCAATGTATTGGTGCATGAGTAGTTTTCCCAGTTGATGGAGAGTTAGTTGAAGTCACCTAGTATGAGAGAGTTGGGTCGGACTCTAATAGTTTCCAGGGTGCTTAGGAATGTGGAGTGAGAGTCTTGGGACATGGTTGGGGACCTATAGCAGGCTATGACCTGAATCACCATCTTACCCAATGTTAGTTGTACCTGAAGTATCTCAGATGCGTTACGCTGGGCTACTAATCTGGAGGTGTGCACATCCTTTATAAATATGGATATACCACCACCTTTGGAGCTTCAGTCCAATGTATGGGGCCGAAAGGTGTGGAATGAGTTATAGCCTGGTAGTGCAGGGGTGCTTTCTGCTGCTTTAAACCAGGTCTCCGTTACAGCACAAACGTTGATGCTCGAAGCACCCATCAAAATGGAGAACAAGTGCATCTTGATATTTAGACTTCTAGAGTTGAACAGCATGACCCTCAGATTGCATTTATTTATAGCTGTTACAGTGGTCATTTGGTCTTTGGTACATTGCCTAAAAAGGGCACTATAGAGGTGGCAAGAACCTTAGTCAGTATCCGGTAACCCAGGGTGACAGATGCAGGTCATCTCTGGCAAAGCATCAAGGTCTGTCAGTCACGTCATCCCAAGCAGACAGATACTGGATCCCCCTTAGAATGACACCAGAAACTTAGCAAATGGTTGAAGTCAATATTTTTTTTTTCCTTCATATCCTTCCACTCCTGACTGAAGCCCACAAATAGTTCTGTGAGTAAGGACCCTCCTACAGTGGTCTGGTGTGTTAGCAAGAGAGCTACCTTGAATGTAGGTAGCACAGTATCTAAACTGCAGTAATTGCGTGCTCAAAACTAGTATTGTAAAAATGACTGGAAGGGTTATCTAATAAGTGCTGTAACCACAATCCAGTCATTCTGTACCCATAATTCTAGTCAGCTTCCATATAATGCTCCCCTATTAACTGACCTACCCTACCAGTCTCTATTATAGGTCAGTAGTCAAACATTATAAAATAAAAGGATACCACTAACAAATAAATCAGTATTGGCAAGTAGCACACACAGAAGTGTTACATTGTCAGTAAACTGGGAAAGTTCCTTGCTATTCCTAAGGGCAGGCAATAATTGATATATTGGACTGTTCATTGTAAGTTGGCTCTCCAGCTAGCATACTCTGTTCACCCTCACTATGCTTGGGCTCACGACGCTCCCCCACCCTGTCCCCATTTCCCATCCTCCCCCACTGCATCTACACTTGTGCATCAAATACTCCACCCTAAACTACCTACACCAATTACATCACACTATACATAATCTGTCCAGCCCCCCTGTAAGCCCATTTGTTAGTTCCATCTCCACTCCTAATCATGAACAGCATAACTGCTTGAACAGAACCCATGAAGGCTCCTCTATTGTGTCCTGACTAGACGAGCGACATGGAGTCAGAAGAGGGATGCCAGAAGCTGTTATTCAGAGCCATGAGATGCAGAGAGAGCAGTGAAGGTAAACTAAAAGAAACAAGCACAAAAATGAGCCAGAAAAGCAATAAAGGTAACAAAAAAAAAAATTGCACAAAGAGTTTATTTTATAAAAAAGATGAAATGGAGCATTACAAAGGCT
This sequence comes from Protopterus annectens, assembly GCF_019279795.1. Taxonomy (NCBI): domain Eukaryota; kingdom Metazoa; phylum Chordata; order Ceratodontiformes; family Protopteridae; genus Protopterus; species Protopterus annectens. The sequence continues at coordinate 61,527,690 of NC_056748.1, read as the reverse complement.
CAGACTGCATTATTAAGCAAGTAAAATGCACAAAAAGGTTTATTAATTAAGCAAAATGTTTAAGATTAAGTTCTTTGACAAAATGATTGTCAGAAAAGCTTATAAAGGGTCAGAAAATACCTCATCATCATCATCCCCTTTTTCCCATTTACATGGGGTCGGGGTATTGTATCAACTGTCGCCAACTCTCTCGATTCAGTGCCACTCTCCTGCCTTCTTCAACACTCATGCCTGACTGTCACAGATCTTCTTTCACACAATCCATCCACCTCTTTGCTGGACGCCCTCGCTTCCTCTTACCTTCTTCCTGTCGGTCCCAAATCTCCCTCACCAGATTGTCTTCTGCTTTTCTACACATGTGCCCATACCATCGTAATCTGTTCTCTTTGATCTTTTCTGCAATCGGAGCTACTTTGGCTTCTGTTCTTATGTCCTCATTTCTTCGCCTGTCCCGCAGTGTGCATCCTACCACCTTTCTCAGACACTTAATTTCCAATACCTCTAGCTTCTTCAAGTGTTCTGCCTTTACTGCCCAGGTTTCTGTACCATACAGTAGTACTGGTCGCACCACTGTCTTGTACACCTTACTTTCAGCTTCTTTGGCATTCTCCTGTCATATACTACACCTGATACTCTATGCCAGTTGGCTGCAGCCCCTCTGATTCTAGCTTTGACCTCTTCATTCAGACTACCCTTCTCCTCAACCCCCCCTCCCAGATACTTGAAGCTGTTTACCTGTTCCACTATCTTCCCATCTATCTCTATTCTCAGCTTCTTCTGATTTCCCCAATCTGCTGCCATTATCACTGTCTTGTCTGTGCTTAGTTTCATCCTATGTGCCTTCAGATTTGCATTCCATTCTCCTATCCTTTGCTGAAGTTCTAGATCCGAGTCTGCCTGTACTGCCACATCATCTGCATACAGCAGCTTTGTTGCTCTGACCCCTCCAACCTGTTTGCTACTGTAGTCCATTACCAGTATGAACAGCAGTGGGCTCAGAGCTGAACCCTGGTGTACACCCACTCCCACTGGGAACCCCTCAGTGCAGCCGAACACTGTTCGTACTCGAGTCACTGGGTCCTTGTACATAGCCTGTACTAATTCTACCAATGTTTCTGGGACTTCAAACCACAGCAGTACTGTCCAGATAAGCTTTCTTGGGACCTTGTCATACGCTTTCTCCAAGTCTAGGAAAGCCCAGTTTGACTCTCTCCTCTTCTCTAGTTTCTTCTCAAGTATCTGTCTCAATGCAAACATCAGGTCAGTTGTGCTGCATTCTGATCTGAATCCGAACTGTTCATCTCCCGTCTTACATTCTACTATTCTGCGTATCCGTTTATCAATCACCCTCTCCAGAGCTTTCATGCAATGTGGTAGGAGTTTGATGCCTCTGTACTGTCCACAGTTGTGGATGTCCCCTTTGTTCTTGTACACTGGCACGAGTATGCTTATTCTCCAGTCATCTGGAATACGCCTTTCTCTCCACACTGCATTTAGTACCCTCAGGTGCCATTTCTCCCCTAGCTCACCCAGCACCTTTATCATATCTGCTGTGACCTCATCTGAGCCTGCTGCTTTCCCTGACTTCATTTTCCTTAGTGCTACTCTTACTACTTCTAAGCTGGGCTCCTCTTCTACTCTCATTGTAAGCAGTTTCTGGGGCAGTACTGCTTCTGTGGGGTTTTCTTCATTCAGAAGCTGCTGGAAATACTCCTTCCATCTGCCTTTGATGTCCTGTGGGCTGGTAAGCAGGTTGTTGCTGGAATCCCTTATGAAGGGTGTCTGACTATCTTCTTTATCTTTCTGTCTTTGCCTTGCAACCTGGTATAGTTTCTTTGTGCCCCTTACTGAGTCACTTCCCAGAAGCTGATAGAGTGCCTCTGATGCCCTATTCTTTGCTATTGCAACTTTTTTCTTAGTTTCTTTGTTAGCCAACCAGTAGTCCTTCCTAGCTTGGTCAGTCTTTTCAATCTCCCACTTCTTCCTGCACTCCTTCTTTCTTTTGATTACTTCCTGGACTTCTGCAGTCCACCACCAGCTTTCCTTATGTACCTTATTTCTATACCTGGCTCGGCCACATATCTTTTTTGTAGTCCTAACACATGCTGTTTTTAGGCGCTGCCACTCTTCTTCAACTCCACCTATTTCCTCCTCTTCTTGGGGTGCTAGAGCCCTGAGTAATTCCTTGAACTGCTGTACTTTCTCTCCAGTCAACTTCCAGGTCTTCAGCCTGGTCTCTGTTGACCTTAGAGCCTTCTCTGACCACTGCTTGCAGCTGATTGTGGCAACTACTGGTATATGCTTTGAACCGACTGTTTCACTGGGGATGACTTTGCAATCATGGATTCTACCCCAGTGCCTTTTCCTTACTAGGAGGAAGTCTACCTGAGTTGCATGTTGGCTACTCTTGTATGTGATCTTGTGACTGTCTCTCTTTCTGAACCATGTGTTGGCTACTATCAAGCCATTTGCCAGACAGAAGTCTAGAATGGCTTCTCCTTCTTTATTCCTATTGCTCCACCCATGTGGACCCAGGCAGTCCTCATATCCTGTTCTGTCTGTCCCAATATGTGCATTTAAGTCACCCATTATCAACACCAATTCATGTTGTCCTGCTTTATCTAGTAGGTCCTGCAACTGCTGTCTGAATGCACTCTTTTCCTCACTATCACAACCCTGCTGTGGGGCATAGGCTGAGATTATGAATACTGTCCTATCATTACACTGAAGTCTGATTGCCATGAGTTTGTCATTAATTCTGATGATATCCCTCACTGACTTCTGAAGCCTCTGTCTCACCACAATTCCTACACCATTTCTAGCCTGTCCACCACCTGAGTAGTAGAGTCTGGATCCCAAGCCAAGTGGCTTTGTTGCGCTGCCCTTCCATCTCGTCTCTTAGATACATAGGATGTCCAGCCTCCTCCGTCTCTTGGATACATAGGATGTCCAGCCTCCTCCGTATCATCATGTCATCCACTTCTAGGCTGCATCCTGTCAGTGAACCTACATTAAGCGTAGCAATTCTCAGTTCTTGTTTGGCAGGTTGGTGTTTTATGTCCAGCTTTCACTCAACAGAGCTATCCCAGGTAACCCAGGCTGGGCACCTAGACACCGGCCAGCCAGTAGCCTATTGACCCAGGGCTGCTGGGCTTTTTATGGTGGGCACACACTGACCAATAGGGGCACATATACCCCTCCCACCGTTAGCATGGGTCCCTGGCGTGGGTCAGAGAGTAGGCCGGGTCCTCAACCCACTTATCACCGGTAACTGCCCATGCCCATTTTTTGGCCTCAGTCAACATAACCGAATCACCTAGAGCCATATTTTACACAGTCGAGTGGCTAGCCCTTCCACGGTGCGCAGTTTGTGAAAATACCTCTGAGTTGCAAAACAGTATGATGTTATGTAGTCCAGTCTCGCCTACGTTCTTACCCGTGGGTTCGGAGCCGAATATCGGCTCCAACTCGGCCAAACTTTTCTAGCTCAAAGTCTTCTATTGGCTGGGCTAAGCAGGTATCCCATGCTGCACTGCTCCATATCCCCAGATCTCGTTTGCCACTCGTGTAGCTCAGACGTGGTCTCACTTTTGGCTGTGGCTAAGTACCATTTTTTCTTGTTATTGGAGAAATTTACTTATAAACAAAAAGCTATTTTCATAGCTAGTGTCTGTTTAGTGTTGTTTTTCATTTAGGTAGTGTGTTTGTGGTTTGTGGTATCCCGCTAACTGTTCTTTCGGGCTAGGCCCGTTTCAGTTAGAGGACCTAGTCCTCTTGTTCTGTGTTGTTCGCGCTAAAACCGTTTAAGTTAGAGGTTTTAGTGTCTGTTTCCCCTTGCCTTTTGTGGTCAGCAAACCGTTTGAGTTAGAGGTTTTTGGCCTTTTTTGTTTCAGTGCGTGTTCCCTCTGAGGGTTGTGTGTGTGCTGTGCAGTTTACTAATTGTTCCCGCCCTTTTGTCTGTGTCCTTTCTTGTCAGACAGTGACTTGTGCTGTGTTGCTTTTTGTGATTGCTGGTTGGAAAATGTACAACCACATTAAGGAGCCAGGAAACTGCAGATTTATTGTCTTCTGGTACCTCTGCTAAAGAAAGCCTTCACAGGAATAATCCATGACAATCAGCAGCATCTTTTTATATTAACTTCAATTAAATAATCAATTGACAAGTATAAAAGATTTAAAGAAACATCAACATTTACCCATCAAAACATATTATAAGGTGAGATTCATCTCCAAATTTAAACCCTTAGGTGCAAGAGTGCCAAAGTTTAATATAAACCTACTTTCCAAGTTAAGTAACCTCTGGAAAAAGTTACCATAACACTTGACATCTGGCTTAGCTAATACACAGAAAAAAAGTGAATCTAACACACCATTCTGAACTGTATCAAAAGAAGACAATAAATCTGCAGTTTCCTGGCTCCTGAATGTGGTTGTTCTTTTCTGCTGTTTTCGGGGTTTTTTTTCTGGTGGGAAAATGTCCAAGGATTCCAAAGAGCACAAACCTTCAGGTTTTAAAAAGTGCTCCAAGTGCGGTTACAAGATGTCCATCACCGATGGGCATTCAATTTGTGTTTATTGCCTGGGAGCCATCCATCTGCAGGAGTCCTGCAGCTTCTGCCATGCTTTTAGTCCCAGAGTGCTCCAAGAAAGAAAGAATAAGCTGATTTTAAAGGGACTCTTGAAACCCTCTTTCGAAGAGGCCATGGATTCTTCTCCCAGTGCAAAATCTAAGTCCTCAAAATCTAAAAAGAGATCTCCGGCTCCTTCAGTTTCCTCGGAGCCACCGGAGAAAGTCACAAAACTTGCTTCGACCTCCTCGGCTCCACTGTCCTCGGGGCCGCAGGAAGTGTCGGTGTTGATGGAATCGGCGTCAGCTGCTATTATATTGGAACCTCTTCGGAGCCGATCGCCCAGTCTTAGACCAGTTTCACCTGAGAGGAGATCTCGATCTCCCACCCTGTCCTCCAAATCCTCCAGGACCCTTTCTGATGTGGATGTTGATAGGGTGGTGCAGAGGCTCCTCCAGTCACCGGTTTTGGCAAAATTGTTTTCGGCTCCGGAGCCCATCCCGACCCCTTCTTTGATCATTCCTCCTCCGAGTGCATCTCTGTCTTTGGAGCCAGAGTGTTCCGCGCAGTGTGATGTTCCTAGGTCAGTTCCGATGGCCCCTCCGGGCCTTTCGGTACCAACGTCGGCTCCGACCACGTCAGCTCCGTCCACTGGGTACGGGACTTGGGATTCTTCAGTCGGGCCCGAGGGGGACATCTCGGGACATATTTCGGTTCGTAGTCTTCCGCTCAGTGCCTCTGCTCGAGGGACCCCGACTCCTGTCTTGGTCTCAGAGGCTGGCCGGTCCTCTAACTCCGGGGTGCCTGCCTTTGAGGCCATGCAGACTGCGCTGGCCAGATCATCAGCTACATCATGCGGGTCGGTCATTCTGTCCCCACCATTCCGGTGAGAGCCTCTGATCACCACCTATCCATAGACAGCGGAGCACCAAGGCCTAGGGATACCCCCACGAGTGGTCCCCAAGTTTTTGAGGGCCCTTCAGAGTTCGTGCCTGAAGAGCCCCCTTGAAGAAAACGTGCAAGAGGAAGCACATAGACTCCCAGGATGAGTCTCTCACCTCTGATACTGACCTCGAGGAATCGGAGGGGGCCCCCAAGTCATCCTCTGATGTTTCCTTCTCCGACATCCTGGAGATACTGAAGCAAAGAGGTGACTGGCCATCCAAAGCCCTCTCTGAGGAGGAGTCGGTCTTCCTTAAGGCCTTTGGTGCTCAGCCCTCCACCTCCTGGGTGTCCCCACCCTTCGAGCTCCTAGATTTAATTTGTTGGAGGGTGTGGGAAAACCCTGATTCTGTGGAGCCCATTCCCATTCTTTCTGCTCCCCCAGGTAAGGAGTTTCTGTCCAAAGGAGTCCCTGTGGATGCCATGGTGGTGGCGGCGGCCACTCAGAAGGAAGTAGCAGAGACTTCTTTCTCTGTCCATCCTCCTAACAAGGAGTCTAGGACCATGGACCGGTATGGGAAGTGTACCCTCTCGTCAGCAACCTTTACCTTATGGTCGCTGAACTGTCTGTCTCATTTCACTCTGCTCCAGAGAAATCTCCTCAAGGAGTTAGGAGATACTCTTGCGGTTAAGGTTCCTGAGGCTTTGGCCCAGACAATTAATGCCCAGGTGTCTACCCTCGATTCCATCGTCAACTCCTCCATGCGGCTCATCCCGTATGCAGCCGATGGAGCGAGTAGGGCAGCAAGCTCAGGAGTCGCCCTTAGAAGGCAAGCCTGGATGCGCCTTTGTCATTTCGCTGAGGCCTTCAATTCTTCTTTCACTGACGCCCCCTTTGATGGTTCTTCTTTGTTCAGAACCAAAGTGAAAGACACCCTCACCAGGTGTGAACAAGAGGGAAAGACCCTGTCTGCCATAGGGGGTCCGTTTTTCCCTTCCCTCTAGGGCCTTACCCCAAGGCCCAGCGGGGTGGGAAGATGTGGTTCAAAAAATCACAGAGGTTTTTTCCTGCTGCGCAAGGTGAGTCCCCCTCCAGAGACAGAGGAGGGGGAGGTTATTCAGGGAGATGCCGCCCTAGAGGCAGAGGGGGCCCCCGCAATTCAGGAGACCGCAATTCTTTTCGCGGCTCCCCCTACTCTTGTTCCTGAGGGAGTGTCCGGGTGTGCTTATCCGGAGCCAGTCGGGGGTCGACTTTCATTATATCCGGAAGCCTGGAAAAGCATCACCCAGGACCGATGGCAATTACGAATAATTTCCGGAGGTTGTCATTCCGTTTGTCAGACCCGGACGTTCCACCCAGTCAAAGGGATCAAGCAGCCTCAGAGGTTTCAAAGCTGCTAGAAATAGGAGACATCCAGTGTGTCCCCTCAGACCAAGTTGGATTAGGGACTTGCTCAAGATTCTTTTTGGTGCCGAAAAGAACAGGGGACCCGCGACCCATATTAGATCTCAGCCGACTGAACAACTATGTACAGAAGTCCCAAGTTCCATATGGTCACACTACAATCGATTCTCCCATTGTTGGGAGAGGAGGTATGGATGTGCTCCATCGACCTCAAGGATGCTTACTACCATGTCAAAATGGAGAGGGCATCCAGGAGTCACCTACACTTCTGGCTGGGAGCCAGTCATTTCCAGTTTCGAGCCCTACCCTTTGGTCTCACCACAGCCCCCAGGGTGTATGGCGGTGGTGACTGCTCACTTGAGACGTCAAGGATTCCAAGTGTTTCCGTATCTGGATGACTGGCTCCTTACCACCCCCACCAGCATCTACTAGTCCAAACCAGGGATGCTACCATCACTCTGTCAACAGTTGGGCATAACACTAAATTGGGAAAAGTCTGCCTTATTGGCCTCACAGCGTGTCACCTTTATAGGCGCAGAGTTAGACACCATCCAAATGCAAACTTTTTTACCGCAGGAAAGAGTCTTACAGCAACAGATACACACCCTGATGCCTCTGAGGAAAGCAAAGGCAAGAATGGTTCTTCAACTCCTGGGGACCATGGCAGCAACAATCATGTTGGTCCCCCTAGCGAGATTGCACATGAGACTTCTTCAATGGCTCTTTGTTTAATGGTCTCTCCAAAAATGACCACTTTCTCACCCCATTTTGCTCACGGACAGATGCAAACAGAATCTCAGTTGGTGGCTTTGCACCAACAATTTGGACAGGGGAAAACCCTTCGTTCCACCCATCCCAGTTGCCACAGTGACCACGGACGCCTCCCAGATGGGGTGGGGGACCATTATCTCTTGGCAGGACAGTCCAAGGCACGTGGCAAGATCACGAGATACATCTGCATATCAATGTCCCAGAGATGAGAGCGGTGCTACTGGCATTGCAGGCACTTCAGAGCTTTCTGCCTCTAGGGACGATTGCAATACACTCAGACAACATGTCAGTAGTGTGGTATCTAAACAAGCAAGGGGAACCAGATCTTATCCCCTGTGCAGAGAGGCCATGCGAGTGTGGCAGTGGGCAGTCTCTTCCCAACGGTTTTGGGGAAGTCCAACGTGATAGCGGACAGGCTAAGCAGAGCTATTCTCATGCCTTACGAGTGGTCCCTGAATCGTCTAGTTGCAGAATGAATCTTCAGCAGATGGAGTCAGCCTTGCTGCGACCTTTTTTCCAGCCCCCTCAATGCCAAATGCAGCAGCTACTTCACGCTGATCCCCCCCCACAGGGGAGAGTCACCCAGGGACGCTCTAGTTCACGATTGGCCCTCCGGTCTGATTTATGCTTTCCCTCCGTTTCCCTTGCTGTCAAAAGTGATTCAGAAAGCGCAATCCTTGGGAAGCAGAATGATTCTGATTGCTCCACACTGGCCTCGTCAAGTCTGGTTCCCCTTTCTCCAACCCTACATTGTGGACACTCCTTGGATTCTGGACCCACAACCAGATTTACTGATGCACATGTCGGGACAGTTCCACCCCTCCCTGATGACACTCCAGTTGACAGCCTGGCTACTCCACTTCCATCATTAGTTAGGCTTCATAATTTTTCACCGGAGGTAGTTCACATTTTATCTTTCTCTCATAAGCCCTCTACTAGGAAGATTTATTCTAGCCAAATGGAAGAGGTTTTCTATTAGGGCGCATACCCAAGGAATTGATCCTTACACAGCCCCGATTGCTTCAGTCTTAGAGTTTTTGTCTATGCTTTTCCATCAGGGTTCTGCGTCGGCTACCATAAAAGTTCAATTGGCAGTGAGCTCCAATTTTCATGTTGCTAATGAGCCTAGTCTCATGGCTCACAGATTCTGTAAGGCTTTCCTGAAGGGTACTCTGTTACTCCGTCCTCCGGTCTCCAAACCTGTCATGCCCTGGGATCTCAATTTGTTTCTACAAGCCCTTGCATCACCACCTTTCGAGCCTGCAGCTACCTGTGATTTGAAGTTCTTACCCTGGAAAACCGCCTTTTAATAGCAGTCAACGTCAGCCAGGTGAGTTTCAGAAATTCAAACCCTTTCTATCAAACCCCCATACTTGATCTTCCATAAGAACAGGGTTTCTCTTAGACCAAACCCTTCTTTTCTTCCTAAAGTGGCTTCTGTATCTAATCTTAGTCAATCTATTGAGTTGCCTGTATTCTTTCCTCATTTTTCAAACCAGGCAGAATTTAAATTTCATCAATTGGATGTACACAGACAGTTACGTTTCTATCTGTACCGTACAAAAAATATCCGAAAGTCTGATCAATTATTCGTTTCCTTTTCGGAAAACAGAATTGGGTCCCCCGTCTCCAAAATCACCCTATCCAGGTGGATATCTAGTTGCATCTCTTTCGCCTACTCTGCAGGAGGAAAAGACCTGCCATTTCCGGTCAAGGCTCACTCTACTCGGGCTGTTTCTACATCTATAGCCTATCAAGCCGGATTGTCGATGGATGATATATGTGTTGCAGCTACTTGGGCTTCTCCTCACACATTTGTTACTCATTACAAATTGGACGTGGTATCTAGGGGCAGGTCGTCCTTTGGTTCCACAGTACTCAGGAGTATTTTCCTATGAGCCACCAGGATGTAGGTGCTAGGGACGCTGTCCCACGGGTAAGAATGTAGGCAAGATTGGACTACATAACATCAAGAAGTTATGTACTCACCATAACGTTCGATGTATGTAATCCATCTCGCCTCACATTCTTACTTACCCTCCCACTTTCCCCCTTCCTGGAGGATCTGGAGGTTAGGTTTCTATTTACAGAGTTCCCTTCACTTTTAGCTTATTCTTTTTTTTACCTGGATATTGTGTACAACTGCGGTGGTGGTGCTGCAGTAGCATTGTCGCCTTGAAGTAAGACGTTGTCCTGTTCGATTCTCAGCTAGAGCGTCTTCTGTGTGGAGACATGCATGAATGGGCGTACCTTCGTTGAAGATTGTGCGTCAGAGCTGGCAACTCGGCACTTAAAAATCTACTGCCAATCATTAGTGGATCGGAGTTCCACTGTGGCGACCCCTAACCGGGAAAAGCCGAAAGACACAACAACCTGGATATTGTTTATGCATGGGGTATGAATGAGTGTTCGCAGCAAACTAGATCTGGGGATATGGAGCAGTGCAGCATGGGATACCTGCTTAGCTCAGCCAATAGAAGACTTCGAGCTAGAAAAGTTTGGCCGAGTCGGAGCCGATAGTCGTCTCCAAACCCATGGGTAAGAATGTGAGGCGAGGTGGACTACATACATCGAATGTTATGGTGAGTACATAACTTCTTGTTTAAAGCAAAACAGGCACAAGAAAAGTACAAAGGGCATGTAGAGATTAAACAAGCAAAACAAATATAAGGGCAAAAAGGGCATTAAGTGTAAATAAAGCAAGGTGACTGCATGTTTTGGAGGCAAAGTACTGTGTTTGGGCATAACTATGACTTCAGTATTAAGGGCATAACTAAAGCTATTCAAAGTATCTCAGTGTGTAAAAGTGCTTACTGTGTGTGTTTATTACTGTGCATTTATTCAGAAGGGTCTGTTAGTGTGCAAAGTGCAACTATTTTGTGAAGTACAGTCAAAGTACAGCCATTTCAAAAAGTTTCTAGTGCTGGGTGTCTTTTGACAAAGTGCTGCCATTACAGTGTGTGCCTTGTACTGTAAAGAGTTACTTAGTGAAGTACTGCCATTTTGGGAGAGTTTCAGTGTACTGTTTATTTGCAAAATGCAATTACTTTAAAATGTTTCATATTCTGAGCTTCCCCTGCTCAGTTCAGTTACACAGTACAGTTATTTGAAATGTTTCTTACACTAAGAAACGAGTTCTTACAGTACAGTGATTTCAAGAGTGTTACAGTATGCGAGAGACTTATTTTGCATAGTTCGCTTATTCTGAAGCACTACAAGTAAGCCCAATAGCGTCATTTCGAAAAGCCCAAAAGCATAATTTCAGAAGCATAAAAGTGCAAGGGCATAGTTACAAGTACTGACATAACTTTTTAGCATATGTATGTGTGTATGTTCGTGCATGTTTGCAAAACCCTTCATTGCTATGTGTTAATATGGCAGACAGATTTCGAAAGCCCTCACCACTTGTATTTGATCAGAATATTGCAGAGAATTGGAGAATATTTGAGAAAGAGTACAATATTTTTATCCAAGCAGCTTAGTCAGACAAAGATGCACGCAGTAGGGCATTAATTTTGCTAAACCTAGCTGGGTCAGAGGCCATAGAAAGGGGAGCATGCATTTGTGTGTGCACCAGCTGTATATGAAGGAGAAGGTGAAAACCATCATATTGTTGTATAGGTTGAATCAAGGGAAGCCCATCCAAACACCAAAGGCCAGCATATAGAGTACAAAAGACACTTGTAGGTTGAGTGAACTAAAAGTTTCCTTTATTCAGACCAGTTTTGGCTATCCAGCCTTCTTCAGTGAAGCAGAATCTCATACAAATTACTAGTTAGGCTATATATACCCACCCTCAACCAATGAAAAACATGGTTCAACCCAAAAGAAAACTGAAAAGGTATACAGTACAACAGAAATTGTATGCATGTATAATACATCATATAGATACCTATGTATGTAAAAATATTAAACAAAATAGAAACATTTTTTAACAAAATAATAAAGTAAATTGACCTATATACCAAAATTGTGTATGTATAAATACTTGTCAAGTACATGAACATACATCCAATACAAAATGTGTACATTAAAATATTTTATATATATATATATATATATATATATATATATATATATATATATATATATATCAACTAGGATAATAAGATTAACCAATTGTGGTATCCTGCATATGCCTCAAAATAACATACACTTATATACATCAATGCATACATAAATAACATGAACCCAAACATAAGTATATGAATATATTATATAAATGTATATATATGTATATATATTTTTGTGATTTATGTAACAAATGCTTACACTCATACCCAAAAAAAGAGAAAAATAATCATATACATAAGTAAGTTCCTTCAAAGATGGTCATTAAGTTATGGGGAGAATAGTGCCCCAAGGTGGTTGATCCAATATTTTTTTTTGTGGTTAAGAATTGTGTGCCAACCCTGTTGATTACTTCTGTCTCCTATTATTTTATCAATAACCATAAACCTGAACTCTGCATTTGGATGTTTTATAGTGTCTGTATAGGGCATTAGTTTCCCTTTTATTACGGATGTCACTCCTGTGTTCCGACATCCTTATCCTAAGTGAATGGGAGGTTTGGCCAACATAAAATGCTGAGCATTTGCATGTAGCTAAATAAACAATCCAACTGCTACCACAATTTCTGAAAACCCGTGAATCATATACTCTACTGGTATTGGCACTGGTGAATTGTTTTAGTTTGCTTACAAATTGGCATGATCCACAATGTCCACATGGGAGCATGCTCAATAATTTGTCCCCAGTCATGGTCTTTAGTTGATGTACTGCTCCCCCACCCTCCTTATGTTTGAAGTGCGAAAAGAGTGCACTCAATGTTTTTCCACGTCTATAGGAGAACTGACATCTGGAACCTAAATGTTTACTAAGTTCATCATTGGCCAAAAGTATGTTCCAATGGGTATCTAATACATCCCTAATGACATTGTGGTTGCGTCCATATGTCGTTACAAACCTAAGAGTTGAACTCTCTTGTGTGGCCCTACGTTCTTTATATTCCAACAAAGTGCTTATATCCTGAGCAATACTCCATTCACTAGCTCTGGCGATATCTGATTCCCTATATCCCCTATCCAAAAATCTTTTATACAAGTCCAGTCTGGCTTGTTCAAAATCCTGTTCTGAGGAACTGATTCTTTTAATACGCATGAATTGTGACTTGGGGATATTGCGGATGGAGTGGCGGGGATGCATACTCGACGCATGAAGCAGTGTGTTGTACTGCAGATATTTCCTAAAGGTCTTAGTGCTGAGAGTATAGTCCTCATTCCTATAAATTGTGACCACCAAAAAACTAATGGTGTCATAGTGTGATGTTAAAGTGAACTCGATGCCCCACAAATTGTCATTAAGATATTCCAGAAATTTCTGCAAACATGCCTCATCTGCCCGCCACACCATCCAACAGTCATCCAGATATCTACGCCAGATGTCCATCTCAACTTGATAAAGGTTGTGTAGAGGATCATAGATCATGCATTCCTCGAAATAGGCCATAAAGAGGTCCACATAAATGGGAGCAAAGGAAGCTCCCATAGCAGTACCTTGCAATTGCCAGTAACAATCGTCCTGGAAGTAAAAGACATTTTTATTCAAGACATGCTCCGCCATGCATACTAATAGTGTGTTAAATCCAGGAGGGTATAAGGCAGCATGTTCCAGCCAATAGTGTAGGGCTTGTAAACCAGCCCAATGGGAATGCTCATGTATAATGCTTTCATATCCAGGGTGCACATAAGCCAACCTGGTTCCTGTTGTGTATTGGATATTATTTGAAGAAATCGTGTTGTGTCCTTTATCCTAGCTCTTACCGAAGTCAGTAAAGGTTTTAGATACTTGGTTAGAAATGCTGACAATGGTTCGGTCAAAGAGCCTATACCAGACACAATGGGTCTACCAGGAGGCTGAGAAAGTGATTTATGAATTTTGGGAAGTGAATAGAGTATTTGTTTTTGCGGATCCATAACAGTAAGATGATTGAGAGTACTACTATTAATACCCTCTTCTGCTCCTTGGTTTAGAAAAGTGTCAATCTCCTTCTTGAATACAGGAGTGGGGTCTATGGACATTGACATATAGCATCTGGTGTTACTTGATTGTCCCTAGCCCTCATTTAGGTAATAACCCATATTCATGACAACCACAGCCCCTCCTTTATCAGCTGGTAAGATGACTATATTGTGGTTTTTCCCCGAGTTGATCCAATGCAGCCAATTCAGAAGATGAAAGATTCTGACCTAAAATGCATGATTCCCTATGTGGAAAATGTAGGTCCCTAAGAACCGTTTGTAAAAATACAGATACATGCTTGTTCATAGGTGGTTGGAATCCGGATTTGTGAAACCTGAATTCTTCAGATCTTTGAGAGTTATTATCTGAAAAAAATATTTTAAGATTAAGTAGACGACAAAAAGACAAAACATCAGTAACTATATTGTACTCATCAGCAAAGAATCCAGGAACAAATCCAAGGCCTTTATTCAATAGTTGAGTTTGTTCTTTGGTAAGTGTTACATCAGATTAAGCGCAGTCTGACAAACATGGTCAATTATTTCAAAAGTGTAGAGGCCTTCCACTGAATATATTCTTATCCCTATGTTGGTGTTTGCCCCCCCCCGCTTGGATCTGCATTTAAAGGGTGTTGTACGTTAGATTTTTTGCAACTGGGTGACTCCCAAGTACTGATACTGTCGTTGTCCATAAAAGAGGATTCCTCCCCTGAAGTGTCCGTAAAAGAGGATTCCCTCCCCTGCTGTGCTTAAATATGAATTGTCTATTTTCTTTAAGATGGATCTGGGTCTTTTTCTAGATGTATTACTCGTGACAACTCTGTTGGTATCCGAGAATCTGACCGTTCTTGAAAAGTCAAAAGGACGACCCCTCTGGTAATCAGTGATGTTTCTATTAAATTTTTTTATCTTCCTATCACGGGTCTGTTTTTCATAGGTAGCCAACTCTTTAGATAATTTGTTCACAGAAACTGCATACATTGATAGGGACTCATTTTTATTTACAATCCTCCCATAGAGTTTTCACCTCAGTTAGATTAATGTCCACCATCCTTTCATAGTACGATGTTAAAATGTTAACAAACATCATCGAAGCCTGTTGTAGAGCTGAGTTCCACTCCTTAGTCTGTCTTCCGATCTACCCACTAAAGGTTGAAGACTAAGGCCCCTAGGTGCTATTTCCCTGTTCATGTATGCTCTGAACTAAGATGCCAAATTTTGAAACGTAAATTTTTTAGGCCCCTGCCTAACTCATTGAACACAATGTTACATCCATTTGAGGGATCAATGTTGGAGCCATTCCGATTATTGCCTGGTGTGATAGCTATACCAAAAACTCCAATATCATCCATATCCGTACATAATACATTGAGAATGCCCTCCAGATCCATATTGACTGATTGTTTCTGATATCAATGCTCCTATTATAGGCAAGGCTAGATCTATACTAAAATAGAGTTGGCTCACTATGAAAACTAAGTACACAGTAATGTAAAAATTATAATATATGGAAACACCACTAGATTGCCAAAGGATGCCAAAAATTGTAATATGTAATGTAGTTAGAAGAATGTTTCGATTCTAAACAGACATCAAAGAGTCGTCATGAAGGTCTCCTATTTATAGTGGCCAAGAAATGGAGATGACCTCAATCAATGTATTAGTTCTCATACCCAAAAGTATACTTTGTGTAAAGACTCAGAAGACTAGCTACAAAAATAGCCGGTCATACAAAAAGACATTGCTATATAAAAATACGTCAAAAAAGTAAATATGATTGACAGTCAAAAACTCTTACTTCAAGTGCAATCTAATACATCTAGAACATTGATATCTGTGCAGTAACAGAAACCTGGTTCAAGGCTTCCGAGAGCACCCCAGCACTACCAGGTTATACCTCATACCATGCTTTTTGGCCCCAAAACTTGGACCGAACCACAAAAGGAGGGGGAGTATCAATATTCGTCAAAGATACCCACACCTCCAGGTTGGTGGCACAGCACGAAGCATCAGAGACTATCCATGTGCAACTAACAGTGGGTAAAACTGCCTTCCAGTTTATAGCCTGCTACAGACCACCCTCTCAAACCCAGGAACCCCACTCGGCCTTCCTGAGAACACTGGAAAATATGAAGGTCTCTCCAAACACCATTATATTGGGCGACGTCAACTCACCAAACATAGACTGGGAGCATTACTCTAGCTCCAACACCCTAGCCCAAAGGTTCCTAGAATTTATAAACTCAAATGCTATGGAACAACTTGTTACCACTCCCACAAGAGGGGAAAACATGATCATCCCCAACATGGGGACTCTAAGCTCCAGACCAGAAGTGTATCCCTCACTGGTAAGATCAGACCATAAACTAATTTCACTGGATATTCACATCCCGATCCCATCCCCTGCCCAGAAAACCACAGTGAAAAACTTCTCTAAAGCAAATTTCACACTCCTCAAAACAGAGGTGGAATCCTTCAAAGCACCCGGGCCTGTGGAAAATACAGCCCAGCCCGCAGAATCATTTATAAATGCATTCTATGAACACCTTCAGGAATGCATGGATCATGCAATCCCAAATAAAACCAAGACCCAATCCTCCAAAGGCAGACATCCTGTCTGGTGGACCCCAGCCATAAACAAACTATACAATAGAAGCAGGAAGCTACTACATGATAGAGCAAAATCCCAAAAAGGGAAGGCATCTCTGATCAGTATTAACAAAAAACTACGGGCACTCATAAAATTGTCTAAGGCCAGCTTCGAGAGAAAAATTGCACAGGACACTAAGGATAATCACAAGGCTTTCTTTAGTTATGTTAGGAACCTAGGTGGGAATTCCCAGATATGCTCAGAATTGGTCCAAAATGACAAAAAATACACCGAACCCACAGACATTGCCAACATCATAGCTGACAGGTTCAGTGCAAACTTCTCCCCCCCTCCCCACCAAAAGGGCAAATATCTATCCCAGCAGAGTGCTGCCCCCCTTACATCTCAGATGCTCAGGTAAGAGCCGCCGTCTACAAAGCAAAAAACACAGCATCAATGGGACCAGACGGTGTCCCGGGCTGCGTTCTACATGAACTCCAAGAAGAGCTAAACAACATAAAACTACTGATCTGAAGTAGGTACTTCATTTGTCAGCAACCTTTGGGTATCGGATCCGATCTCGGATCCGAGCTGGCAACTTTTTTCTCAGCTGTCAGATCCGAGCTCCTAGCTCCTCCCCTTACCCATAATCCCCTGCCAACCCTGACTGACCTCAGATCTAGTTTGCCGCGCTTAGTGAAAGCAGCTAGATTCAGAGCTTCTAGTATTGCAGATAAGTTTTTCAACTTTATTGTAATTGTTGTAAAATTTTTAGTAAAAGATTGAGTGCGTTAGGTTCCCTTTATTTTAGCCTTAGAAACTTGTATTTTTGTTAGTGTAAATTCCTCCCCTCCCTCGCTGGTGCATATTGTTTGTGTGGGTCGGTGTGTGTTTGGGGCCTTGTGCGAGTGAGTTTGCTTTTTTTCGTAGTACAATATCAGAGGCCCCAAAACCGATCTTCTCTAAATGCACCGAGTGTGGCCATAAGCTTTCACCGGCGGATGGCCACACTCGGTGTGTTCGGTGCCTTGGGGTTGAACACCTGTCCTCTGGGTGTGCC